>NC_069501.1:634355293-634710495 GCF_027579735.1 Bombina bombina
TTGGTCATTTCCTTCATCCGTCAAATGTACTCCATCTCGTCTGAATAGCTCCTCCTTTTTCGCTATCAGTGGGTGCTCTATCACTCTGCCCCCTATCTCCCTCATTACCTTCGCTGCTATCTGGTTCACCTTTCTCCTTGATCTATATCCCGCTTTGCTTGTATTCGAGTTCCTCCAGTATATTCTTGACACTATGTTGGACCATATTACTTTCACCGATGGCCATGCTACCTTTAACCATCTCATTCCTCCTGTCACTTTCTCTTCTAGCTCTCTGAGCGTGTACGCTCCTATGTCATTCCCCCTTAGGTGTATAATCAGGGCATCAGGACATCCCCATCTTAGCCTTGCCTGCTGTATTGTTGGCACTAACTCGTCCCACATCATACCTCTTTTGCCTATCCATCTGATGCTAACTTCTTTGTGTGAGAAACATAAATGCAACCCTTGCGCGTACGCTGCCGCCCTAGCCTGCGCCCAATAAACGTAGCAATGTCCTACGATCCACACCCTTAATGCTTTGCCTGAAATAAAACAAATTTTTCAACCGTTAGTAACTATTAACCGGTGCTTTTATCACTCCTCGTCGCACTCCATCCAAACAACAACAACCGTACCTAAACCCCTCCCGCCTTAATCTTTTTGCATCCTAATGTATGACTTATACGCTGCGGATTTCCATCTCCCCAGTTTTTTAATCTGTTCCCCTGAACAATCTCTATTTGCAGCGGCGGTTGCTGCCCCTATTCTAAAAGAGTGTGGCGCAAAGTATGAACTCCCCCAACCTAGTTTCTTCACTACCTTCTGCAGTACGCTCTTGAATTGAAAAATTGTTACCTCTGACCCGTCCGCATTACGCAGGAATGTGCGACCCCTGTCCCTCTGTGTTGCTAGATAACTTTTTACACTAGGCACCGGGCACAGTGTTCCTCCTGACCCTGCCATATTCAGCCATGCCCCTTTTCCCTCTGTGTCTGTCTTGGATCGTCTTACAAATATCAGCACTGCTTCCTCCCCGCATCTCACATACCCTGTTTCTACCCCCCCTTTTCCTAACTTCCTGTTTTTTGGTAACGGCTCCCCTATCCTCATTGCTCCGTGGAATGCCACTATGAAAGCCGTCCTGAAAATTAGCGCCTCATCCTGGCTTGTACAAACCCCTGCCAATGCCCCTACTTTTTTTTGTTTTTATGGCATTTTTTCTGACCTGTCTTCTGTTATTGGTTCCCTTTTATCTGTTCCCTTCTCCTCATCTCTCCCCCATGCCCTCACAATCTTTTTCACTATGAACTTCTTAGTCCAATTTATTCCCCCGTACAGCTGCGCACAATATGATATCCCCGCTAATACTGATGGCACCCCAGATGGGACTTGAACCCACAATCCCTGGCTTGCCCTTGCAATCTTTTTCACTATAAACTTCTTAGACCAATCTATTCCCCCGTATAGCTGCAAACAATATGATATTGATGCTAATGCTGAACCCAAACGCCCTTTTCTTACTCCCTCTCTTTTTTGTATCAACAACCATTTTAAAAAATGTTCTTCCTCCCCCACTTTTGTCCCCTTCTTAAACTCGCACCACCGTCCCTACTATTTCCTGTAAACTGCCCAGGTACTTGGTGCCAAAGATTTCTTGACCAGCTTTTTGATTCCTTCTATCCGTTGCCAATCTGCCAAAGAAGGATAGGGCAACATTCACCTTTCTGTCTGGCATTGGGGGCTAACGCCCTAAACCTTTCCCATTTAAAATGGGATAGCGCATCAGCAACCACATTTGTTTAACCCAGAATATGCTTAGACTTGAAACAGATGTTAAATCTTAAACACTTTAGTACATAATATCTAAAGTACCTAATCACAGGCAGCGATGACGCTGATAATTGGTTGCTCACATCCACAACACCCTTATTATCTGACCAGCAGATTATTCTTCTATTTGATAACATCTTTCCCCATAATTCAATGGCCACCACTATGGGGAATAGCCCCAGTAGTACTAGGTTCTTAACCTACTCCGTCTCCTTCCACCTCTCCAGCCACTCTCCTGCACACCATCTCCCCTGGAAATATGCCCCAAAGGCTAAACTGCCCACTGCGTCAGTATACAGTTCAAGCTCTACCGCTGACACCTCCTGCCATATCCTAACCCCGTTGAATTCTTGCAAGAAATTGTCCCATACTTTCAAATCCACACTTATCTCCCCTGACACCCTAATCATGTGTTCTGGTCTTTTTGCGCCCTTCGTGCTTAGCTACAAATGCCTTTTAAAAATTCTCCCTACTGGTATGACTTTACGTACAAAGTTCAGTAAAAAGAAAAAAAGTTAGTGATCCTTGCTTTCTGTCTCACCTGCCCTTTATACCTTCCCCCAGCCCCCCTCCTGAGCGATATTTTTCTCCTCCCTACAATTTCCCTTATCAGATCTCTGGCCTTTTTCCCCTTCTCCATTGTTAACTCACATTGGCCCTTCATAGAGTCTATGACTATACCTAAAAAGGCTAGCCTGGTACAAGGCCCCTCTGTCTTCTCCTTAGCTACCGGTACCCCTAAGAATTCCAACATTCCCAACAAATTCACCTTTAACTTTTCACAATCGTTAGATCCAGCTAATCCCATCAACAAAAATTAATCTAAATAGTGAACAACATTGTCCATACCAGACTTCTTAACGCTTAACTAATGCAAAGAAGAGCTAAATTTTTCAAACATTGAACACCCCATGGGTAAACTTTTATCAACATAATAGTTACCATTGAACTTGCAACTCATTAACTTAAAACTCTCTGGATTAAGGGGCAATAACTGAAATGCTGATACTATGTCAATTTTTTATAACAAAGCTCCCTTAACCAAGGCACGCACCATATGCACTGCCCTGTCAAAAGACTGGTATTCAACCGATGAATCATTTTTAGTTATTGCATCATTTACTGCCCTCCCCTAGGGTACGATAGGTGTTGGATCATCCTGTACTTGCCCTGCTCCTTCTTTGGGACTACGCCTAAGGGAGAAACTACTAAATCCGCAATCAGTTTTTCTTTAAATGGGCCTGCTATCCTCCCTAATTTTACCTCCTTGTCCAATTTCTCTTGCAGCAGCTCTGGGAACTCTATGGCTGACTTTAAATTTCTCGCTTTTACCTGCCCCTTTCACCTCAAATTGAACTGGTACCACAAAAACCCTCAGACAAACCATGCTCTAGAAATTTTCTATCCTCTATCTTCTCATATGTCTGTAATTCCTGTAACAACCTATCTATTTTCAGCTGTGTTTTGGCCAACCCCCAATCCAACTCCACTGCTGGTATTATCCTGCCCTCGAAAGGAATACCTGGGCCCATTCACATTGCCCATTTTACAATCCACACCAGGGTGACTTCTGTTACAATATCTACACACATTCCTATATTTACTGGAATTCCCTCTAACACACCTCTTATCGTAAAGACAAAATTATTTTTCTGCCATAGCATGGTGTTCATCATCTTATATCCCCTATGCAACCCCTCCTCCTAGTGACATCACACATATTAATTAATCAATCCAGGAGAAGCATGACCAGCTGAAACTGTAAACCTGGTTTACTCCCCCCACTCCTTATCTGGTTACCTATCTTCTAAACAATGCCCAAGCTTAAAACAACAAACCACTCCTTACTTCCCTCCGCTAACAAAGTAAATTCCTTAAGCTGTTCTTGGTATTCTGTCAGTACACTGTACTAAGGAATTTAAACTTTAGTTTTCCATTCCCTGCACTCCCATTAATTTATAACGTTCCCTTCTCCCGATTTATTTTCTTTATTTAATAATAATAAAGACCGACACAAAAGTTTAGCGTTCTCTCCCCTTCATTAGATATTTTGTTTGTTAGAATATCTCAGCTGTGTATTCAATAAATATTAGTACAGTTTAGGAGTGCCCTCCTAATGAGATTATTTATGGATTATAAATATTAATAACAATACAATTTTCATAGGCAATACCTCCAATTCATATAGTAGAATCTTAGCAGTGCACCCCAGAAAATGTTACATAATCTCAGTAGCGCACTCCAAAATAACACTATTGAGATATTTAGCAATTAATGACAATAAGATTATTATCAAATATTAATATTTAATCCCAACTTAAAATATTTCTTAATTTCTGAACAGGTTATTTTTTATAAACACAGTGATTATATTTATGCAGTAAATAGAATATTGAATATGACCAGATATATATTAATTGATTATTACCATATTAAAATTATAATATAAAGCAAGGTATAGAAATATTTAGATTAATTTATATTCAATTAAATCGTCTGTATCCTGGATATGGTCACAATATTATTAGGAATTAACTTTAAATCAAAATGAATTAACGATCAAATATCACAATTTAGTGTTACTAGATAGAACAATTTATAATTAGCCAGTAACATTAACCCATTCGGAATATGGCTTATTTAACAACGTTTAGCTAGCAAATACCCAAACCTAACCTAATAGGTATAATATAGCTATCTAACCAAAATAGTCTTATATGACTTAAATAATCAACCATAGCAATTTATACCTTATTAACAATTCAATGTATCGACCAGTACAGCCTTAATAAGTCAGATCTAGCCACAATACAATTTCTAAAACATTTACCAGTAACTAAAAATTAACTTATGAGTATAAAATCCAAAAAAAACTTTTCTACAGTGATAAATTTACTAATGCTAGTCTAATTATTATATAGGATACACTTATATATTTAATATTAATTTAAATACCTAAAAATACACCTTTAAATCACAGCTTCAGCTATGCTATTGCTATAAAGAAACCTATTTATATGTTACCAGCTAGCAATTTAGCAATGATTGAGACTTCAGCATTAAAAAGTTCTTTCTCAATTTCTTATCAATTACCCTGTTCCTTTGAGCCATTTCTGCAACAAAGAAAAACTGCTCTGCTATAAAACAGAGAAAAAAAGGTTAGTGACCACTTCCTGGCCCCCTCCTTATATCCCCTTTGCTCTGCCCCTCCCCTGTCCTTTCTCCTGACCAGTGGCCACTCGTTGGCCCCAACAACCTTTTCCTCTTATTCTTTCTTAAACAACCCCCACTCGGCACACCTAGCCTTCCTATTTTTCTCCCCCAGCAGCCCCTCCCTTAGGACGTTCCCCTCGCATGCGCTCCCTACACTATTTTTCCAAGGTGTTTACTAAGTCAGCTCAAGAGCAGCAATGTACTACTAAGACTCAGCTGACCATATCTGGTGAGCCACTGACAAGAGACACATGCAGCTAGATCTCAGTAAAGCATTACAGCTCCTAATCATACCTAGATTTGCTATTTAACAAAAGGTACCATGTTTTATCTGAACCATAGACGTTATCTTTTTGTCCCTTTAACTTTATTAACATACAGCTGTTTACATTTCATATTGGTGACTTTAGAATCATTATTCACATATCTTGAAAATTATTTTATTTCTACCAAAAAAATCCCATACACTTTGCGGTTAAATTCTGTAATTTCCTTCTGACTGTTTTTCACTTTTAATAGTTTGGTTATATGAAAAGGTTTGTGGCAGTAGAACAAAATTATAGCAATACTCATCAATAATGCCCCAAATAAGGATATAGACAGAATATATTTCTAGTACCCATAATAAGTTATCTATTGACCCTTAGTTTTACATTAAATATTATCTGGTTTCTTATCTCCTGGAGCAAAGATCATTTTTGTATGAACAGTAGTAAAGTCAGCTGATGCAAAGAGCAATTAGCTCTTCATTAATATGCAAATGTGGCCCACTGCAAATTCATCTATGTATGAGATTTAAGTATGCAAACATTGCTGAGCTACAGACCCAGATGCCTTTATTTACTTTCAAATTGAGAAGCTTAGTTAATGATGTTGTTGACTGAAGTGCTTGAATACACAATATATTCCCCATTTATACATTCTAGTCAAGACTGTGTCAAATATACCAGTGTTTAATATTTTATTTATCTTTTAGAAACCAGAAAAATGACATTAAAGTCAAATTTAAACTTATATGGATTGGATTTAGCAACTTTCCAATTTACTTTTATTTTCAGTTTTGCTTAGTTCTCTAGGTAAACTCAGGAGCATGCATGTGCCTTTAGCCATCTGGCAGTAGTGTTTGCAACATATGTTTATAGTAATGTTACACATAGGGGCATATTTATCAAGCTCCAACTGGAACTTGATGCCCCGTGTTTCTGGCGAGCCTGCAGGCTCGCCAGAAACAGCAGTTATGAAGCAGCGGTCACAAAGACCGCTGCTCTATAACCTTTCCACCTGCTCTGAGTAGGCGGACAGACATCACCGGAAATCAACCCGATCGAGTACGATCGGGTTGATTGACACCCCCCTGCTGGCGGCCCATTGGCCGCAAGTCTGCAGGGGGCGGCGTTGCACCAGCAGCTCTTGTGAGCTGCTGATGCAATGCTGAATACAGCAAGCGTATTGCTCGCCGTATTCAGCGAGGTCTGGCGGACCTGATCCGCACTGTCGGATCAGGTCCGCCAGACCTTGATAAATAGGGGACATAGTATCAAACACTGCTGCCATAGACTGCTAGAGACACGTCCACACTTCTAAGATCCTATCAGCCTACTTAGATTTACTCTTCAATAAAGGATACCAAGAGAAGAAAGTCAATTTGACAATAGAAATACTTTGGAAAGTAGTTTAAAATTGCACGCTGTATCTCAGGGTTCTTCAAAGTATGGGTTGGGACCCATTACTGAGTCACGACACCATGTTTACTGGGTTGCGACTTGTTTATGTATTGTAGGAGAGTGTGTGTGGTGTATGAGAGTGTGTGGTGTGTAGTGTGTAAGTTGTAGGAGAGTGTGTGTGTGTTGTATAAAAGTGTATGGTGTATGTTGAATGAGAGCTTGTGCGGTGTGTGTGTGTTGTATAAAAGTCTATGGTGTGTGGTGTTTGTGTGTGTTGTATGAGAGTGTGTGTTGTATGAGAGTGTGTGTGTAGTGTGTATGTTGTATGAGTGTGTGGTGTCTGTGTGTGTTGTATGAGAGTGTGTGTGTAGTGTGTGTTGTATGAGAGTGTGTGGTGTCTGTGTGTGTTGTATGAGAGCATGTATGGTGTGCGTCTGTGTGTTGTATGAGAGTGTGTAGTGTTTGTGTGTTGTATGAGAGTGTGTGTGTCTGTGTGTTATATGAGTGTGTGTGTGTGTTGTGTAAGAGTGTGTGTGGTGTTTGTAGTATGAGAATGTGTTTTATTACCTTTTACAACATTTTCAAGTTTGACTACAATCAGCAATAAAACACACACATTTTAGTCACTTTGCCAAAAATTGCAGCTATCTTGTATATTACTTCAGAAATTTTCAGACCAAGGGGCCGATTTATGAAAGTGTGAACGGACATGATACGATGTAGCGTATCATGTCCGCCGCACATCGATAAATGCCGACAGCATACGCTGTCGTCATTTATCATTGCACAGGCAGTTCTTGTGAACTGCTTGTGCAATGCCGCGCCCTGCAGATTCGCGGCCAATTGGCCGTTAGCAGGCGGTGTCAATCAGCCTGATCTTATAGGATTGGGCGGATTGATGTCCACAGCCTCAGAGCAGGCGGACGAGTTATGGAGCAGCGGTCTTTAGACCACTGCTTCATAACTGCTGTTTCCGGCAAGCTTAAAGGCTCGCACGAAAACAGGGGTATCAAGCTCAATTTGGAACTTGATAATTCGGCCCCCAAGTTTAAAAATAGGGTCAGGAAGGTATATGGTATCATGGAACTGGGTTTTGGGAAAAAAAGTTTGAAGAACCCTGCTCTATCTGAATCATTCAAGAAATGTTACATTCTAGGTATGCATTTCTGCCTCATCATGACTTAAAAAGACAGATTTTAAATGTAAAAAACATACCTAAAAAAAGAAATTTCAATCTCTTACTTCTTCTTACCCAGACATTTATTTCACTGCACAAGGATCCAAAAAGTATCCAATAATCTAAAGACAATCTTCATTTCTCTTGTAAGGTGTATCCAGTCCACGGATCATCCATTACTTGTGGGATATTCTCATTCCCAACAGGAAGTTGCAAGAGGACACCCACATCAGAGCTGTAATATAGCTCCTCCCCTAACTGTCATAGCCAGTCATTCTCTTGCAACTCTCAACAAGCAAGGACGTTGTAGGAGAGAGTGGTTAAATATAGCTAGTTAATTTTCTTCAATCAAAAGTTTGTTATTTTTAAATAGTACCGGAGTTGTGCTATTTTATCTCAGGCAGTAAATAGAAGACGAATCTGCCTGAGGTTTCTATGATCTTAGCAGGTTGTAACTAAGATCCATTGCTATTCTCACATACAGGGAGTGCAGAATTATTAGGCAAGTTGTATTTTTGAGGATTAATTTTATTATTGAACAACAACCATGTTCTCAATGAACCCAAAAAACTAATTAATATCAAAGCTGAATATTTTTGGAAGTAGTTTTTAGTTTGTTTTTAGTTTTAGCTATTTTAGGGGGATATCTGTGTGTGCAGGTGACTATTACTGTGCATAATTATTAGGCAACTTAACAAAAAACAAATATATACCCATTTCAATTATTTATTTTTACCAGTGAAACCAATATAACATCTCAACATTCACAAATATACATTTCTGACATTCAAAAACAAAACAAAAACAAATCAGTGACCAATATAGCCACCTTTCTTTGCAAGGACACTCAAAAGCCTGCTATCCATGGATTCTGTCAGTGTTTTGATCTGTTCACCATCAACATTGCGTGCAGCAGCAACCACTGCCTCCCAGACACTGTTCAGAGAGGTGTACTGTTTTCCCTCCTTGTAAATCTCACATTTGATGATGGACCACAGGTTCTCAATGGGGTTCAGATCAGGTGAACAAGGAGGCCATGTCATTAGATTTTCTTCTTTTATACCCTTTCTTGCCAGCCACGCTGTGGAGTACTTGGACGCGTGTGATGGAGCATTGTCCTGCATGAAAATCATGTTTTTCTTGAAGGATGCAGACTTCTTCCTGTACCACTGCTTGAAGAAGGTGTCTTCCAGAAACTGGCAGTAGGACTGGGAGTTGAGCTTGACTCCATCCTCAACCCGAAAAGGCCCCACAAGCTCATCTTTGATGATACCAGCCCAAACCAGTACTCCACCTCCACCTTGCTGGCGTCTGAGTCGGACTGGAGCTCTCTGCCCTTTACCAATCCAGCCACTGGCCCATCCATCTGGCCCATCAAGACTCACTCTCATTTCATCAGTCCATTAAACCTTAGAAAAATCAGTCTTGAGATATTTCTTGGCCCAGTCTTGACGTTTCAGCTTGTGTGTCTTGTTCAGTGGTGGTCGTCTTTCAGCCTTTCTTACCTTGGCCATGTCTCTGAGTATTGCACACCTTGTGCTTTTGGGCACTCCAGTGATGTTGCAGCTCTGAAATATGGCCAAACTGGTGGCAAGTGGCATCTTGGCAGCTGCACGCTTGACTTTTCTCAGTTCATGGGCAGTTATTTTGTGCCTTGGTTTTTCCACACGCTTCTTGCGACCCTGTTGACTATTTTGAATGAAACGCTTGATTGTTCGATGATCACGCTTCAGAAGCTTTGCAATTTTAAGAGTGCTGCATCCCTCTGCAAGATATCTCACTATTTTTGACTTTTCTGAGCCTGTCAAGTCCTTCTTTTGACCCATTTTGCCAAAGGAAAGGAAGTTGCCTAATAATTATGCACACCTGATATAGAGTGTTGATGTCATTAGACCACACCCCTTCTCATTACAGAGATGCACATCACCTAATATGCTTAATTGGTAGTAGGCTTTCGAGCCTATACAGCTTGGAGTAAGACAACATGAATAAAGAGGATGATGTGGTCAAAATACTCATTTGCCTAATAATTCTGCACTCCCTGTATGTCTGAGGGGATTACACAGATGAGGTAACTTCAGCGAGAGAATGGCGTGCAGTTTATTCTGCTATCAGGTATGTGCAGTTATAATTTTTTCTAGAGATGGAAAACACTAGAAAATGCTGCTGATACCGGATTAATGTAAGTTAAGCCTGAATACAGTGATTTAATAACGACTGGTATCATGCTTACTCCCAGGGGTAATACCCTTATGATATTTACAATATAAAACGTTTGCTGGCATGTTTAATCGTTTTTATATATGTTTTGGTGATAAAACTTTATTGGTGCCTACTTTTTTCCACATGGCTGGCTTAAATTTTGACTAGAAACAATTTCCACTGTTGTAGTATAAAAGTTACAGTTGGTGCAGTTAAAATTACAAACTGTGACATCCAGCTTTCCTCAAAGGCCCTCTGAATGCTATAGGACATCTCTAAAGGGCCCAAAGGCTTTCCAAAGTCGTTTATTGGGGAAGGTAGGGCCACAGCTTGCTGTGGCAGTTGGTTGTGACTGTTAAAAAACGTCTATTTCGTTTTTTTGATCCGTTTTTTGAACTAAGGGGTTAATCATCCATTTGCAAGTGGGTGCAATGCTCTGTTAGCCTATTATACACACTGTAAAAATTTCGTTTGATTTACTGCATTTTTTCACTGTTTTTCAAATTCTGACAAAATTTGTTTCTCTTAAAGGCACAGTACCGTTTTTTATATTTGCTTGTTAACTTGATTTAAAGTGTTTTCCAAGCTTGCTAGTCTCATTGCTATTCTGTATAAATATGTCTAACATAGAAGAAACTCCTTGTTTATTATGTTTAAAAGCCATGGTGGAACCCCCTCTTAGAATGTGTACCAAATGTACTGATTTAATTTTATGCAATAAAGATCATTTTCTGTCTTTAAAAAATTTATCACCAGAGGAATCTGACGAGGGGGAAGTTATGCTGACTAACTTTCCCCACGTGTCAGACCCTTTGACTCCCGCTTAAGGGACTCATGCTCAAATGGCGCCAAGTACATCTAGGGCGCCCATAGCGTTTACTTTACAAGACATGGCGGCAGTCATGGATAATACACTGTCAGCGGTATTAGCCAGACTACCTGAACTTAGAGGTAAGCGAGATAGCTCTGGGGTGAGACAAAATGCAGAGCATACTGACACTTTAAGAACCATGTCTGATACTGCCTCACAATATGCAGAAGCTGAGGAAATAGAGCTTCAGTCAGTGGGTGATGTTAATGACTCAGGAAAGATACCTGATTCTAATATTTCTACATTTAAATTTAAACTTGAACACCTCCGCGTGTTGCTTAGGGAGGTTTTAGCTGCTCTGAATGACTGTGATACCATTGCAGTGCCAGAGAAATTGTGTAGACTGGATAAATACTTTGCAGTGCCGGTGTGTACTGATGTTTTTCCAAATACCTAAAAGGTTTACAGAAATTATTAATAAGGAATGGGATAGACCAGGTGTGCCGTTCTCTTCCCCTCCTATTTTTAGAAAAATGTTTTCCAATAGACGCCACCACACGGGACTTATGGCAGACAGTCCCTAAGGTGGAGGGAGCAGTTTCTACTCTAGTAAAGCATACTACTATCCCTGTCGAGGACAGTTGTGCTTTTTTTTTTAGATCCAATGGATAAAAAATTAGAGGTTGGGGGCGTGTCCGGGCGGCAGCCATGAACGGCTGCAATACTTGGAGCTCTGCATACCACCAGTATAATCCGCCGATAATCGGAGGCTGTTTGACCCATCTGCATAATTAGTCTGCATATTATGACCTATGGCATATTGCTCTATTGTTTGGTGCCACTTTACACAGATTTGCCTCATCAGAAGCCCAAGTCTGGACCGTTAGAGGGAAGGCGGCGGCCATATTATACTCTCTCTGACACCCCCCCCCCCGGTTATCCGGGTAGAGCAGTTCTGGAAACTGAAATAATTGGAACTGTGGGGACAGAAAATTGAGATTGCTATACGGACAAGCTGAGATTGTTACTTGGACTCATAAGTTGCCGGAGGCATTAAACGGAGAAAAACTTCACACAGCAATTAAACACTGAACTTGCTGCAATGGAGTCTGCTGGGCTGCAGCTGCAGGAAGTGGAAAGGCTGCTTGTTGCACACTTTAAGAGTCTTAGTGCCATATTCCAAGAAGAATGGAACGCTCTAAGAGTGGAATGTGGCTTCCTTACCCGGAGGTCGCAATCACCAGTTATAGCATCAACTACCTATGACCTGTCTCCTGAACGAGGGCCTATGATGGAAAAACTCTCGGATCAGATCACCATTGCTGACCCTCACCAGCACACAATGGACGTAATCGTCCCTGGAAATGACAAACACACCCTGACTAAGGAGATGAAAATTGGGCGTAACTCAGCTGACCAGCCGGCCGCTGTGGGAAAAAGCACCATCAGTACTTCAGACGGTGAGGAACGGTCTCTCCAGTGCAGCGCTAACATCCCAGAGAATCGTAAGGCTAAACTACTCACCGACCCAGCTGTGGAGGCCATGGAGGGATACAGCCCCTGGTCCCAAGCAGCGGCGGACTCTACCTTGCTGATACCGACTCCCGGAGATAGGCCCCTGCAGGGAATGTACGCTGACAACTCTTTTCCCATGGCTTCTATTGCTCCCGACACGCTAACAGTGCAGATAGGAGTGCAGCGCCTGCAGGTAGTTTTGTCCCGGACTTTCGACTTAACTGCATGGAGCCAGTTGCCCTATTACTTTTACCTACATCCACTATATTTCACCTCTAGTGGCAGCCATCTTGTCTCAAAGGGCCTGAAGGTGGGAGTGGGCTAGAGCCTTTGGGGACATTGAGAATTATTTCTTCACGAATGGTGACAATCATTTATACTTTATTTTTCTTTGCTTTGTTTTGGCTGCAATGGAAGCTTCATATTTTATTTTACATTTAGCCTAGCTCATAGCTTCTTTAAAAAAAAAATAATAATCTGTGAATGGATGTGGGTTTAAGTTTTTTTCTTTGGGTATGTTGAGTGTTAAATGTGTCATACTGTATTAACCTATGCCTAGCTTTCTGTTGTGATATGCCTCCATCAGCTGTAATTATACCCACAGCAAGCATATCCCCTTATTTTAACCCCCTACAACCAGTTTAAGTGTTTAGCTTTTCTAAGATCTTTTCTGAAGACCTTACTAACACTGCGAGTTATGAGGAGACTTTCTGTTTTCTTAGTATTTCCTCAATATTTTATCTAGCAATTCCTGAAGATAGTGCCTATCCTCTTGAAAGTTATTTATGACATGGTTGCCCTCAGTTATATTGCTGCATCTATTATTAGTCATGTTAAGCTCTGTTATTGATGGTCCTAGTGCCTGCGGCCAAGGCATAGGGGCCCCTTATACTTAAATCTAAACAGTTAGGTTAAGCAGATGCCAATTCTATCTTCCACTTGTAATACATTCATATGAGTTAGAGGGTTAATTTACGTATTTATTTTAGGCATTTGCTATACTTTGCCACTAAGGGTAAAGGAACACTTAGACTCCCAATCTTGCCTTGCTAGTGAAATCACATGCCTAGACGTCCAAAAAGTGATCTATAAACAATATTGAGGTGTTTAATATATACCGGTTGCGCCACCAGGCTTTATTTAATCTCAGTTTATGCTTTCTATCCCTAATCCCCACAGTTCCTTAAATTTTTGCTACTTCAATTTTATAAAATCCCTACAAACGTTTCAAGTGTTGATTAATTCGACATGTATCACTGTTTATAAGGGTCTCTAGACAATCTTTATAGAAGATTATAGTGTTTTTTTTTCTTTTTTTATCCTTTGTCTCAGTCAGAGCCCATACTACTTGCACATGAAAACTTGTTTTATAAATCTATTCTATAAAATCTTTAAAATAGAGGTTCACCAGTGGGGTCCCAAAAGTGGTCCCCTACTATTCATAGCTGTCTTCTGTAGCTTCATTCCCTACTGTGAGGTCCAAAAGTGGCCTCTGATACCGTTTAGAAGACGCACCATTAAATAGAGCAAACATGATGTTTATTGTGTTAATTTAATCAATGCCATATAGCTATGTTCCATGTATTAAGCTTTCATAACTTATTACTGTATTATTTTTTGTATATTGATTGTATGGAAAGGCATTTGTCTCTATGTTTTGAACTGAACCTCAATAAAAAAAATAAAAATAAAAAAAATTAGAGGTTACCTTAAGAAAATATTTATTCAACAAGGTTTTATCCTATAGCCCCTTGCATGCATTGCCCCTGTTACTGCTGCTGCGGCGTACTGGTTTGAGTCTCTGGAATAGGCTTTACAGGTAGCGACTCCATTGGATGACATACTTGGCAAACTTAGAGCACTTAAGCTAGCCAATTCTTTTATTCTGATGCCATTGTTCATTTGACTAAACTAACGGCTAAGAATTCTGGTTTTGCTATACAGGCGCGCAGAGCGCTATGGCTTAGATCATGGTCAGCTGACGTGACTTCAAAATCTAAGCTACTTATCATTCCCTTCAAGGGGCAGACCCTATTCGGGCCTGGTTGAGGGAGATTATTGCTGATATCACTGGAGGAAAAGGTCATGCCCCTCCTCAGGACAGGTCCAAATCTAGGGCGAAACAGTCTAATTTTCGTGCCTTTCAAAACTTCAAGGCAGGTGCGGCATCAACTTCCTCTAATAATAAATAAGAGGGAACTTTTGCTCAATCCAAGACGGTCTGGAGACCAAACCTGACCTGGAAAAAAGGTAAGCAGGTAAAAAAGCCTGCTGCTGCCTCTAAGACAGCATGAAGGAACGGCCCCCTATCCGGGAACAGATCTAGTAGGGGGCAGACTTTCACTCTTCGCCCAGGCGTGGGCAAGAGATGTTCAGGATCCCTGGGCGTTGGAAATTATATCCCAGGGATATCTTCTGGACTTCAAAGCTTCCCCGCCAAAAGGGAAATTTCACCTTTCACAATTATCTGCACACCAGATAAAGAGAGAGGCATTCTTACACTGTGTACGAGACCTCCTAGTTATGGGAGTGATCCATCCAGTTCCAAAGGAGGAACAGGGACAGGGTTTTTACTCAAATCTATTTGTGGTTCCCAAAAAAGAGGGAACCTTCAGACCAATTTTGGATCTAAAGATCTTAAACAAATTCCTCAAAGTTCCGTCGTTCAAGATGGAAACTATTCGTACCATCCTACCACTGATCCAGGAGGGTCAATATATGACTACAGTGGATCTAAAGGATGCTTATCTTCACATTCCGATACACAAAGATCATCATCGGTTTCTCAGGTTTGCCTTTCAAGACAGGCATTACCAGTTGTAGCTCTTCCCTTGGGATTAGCTACAACCCCAAGAATCTTTACAAAGGTTCTAGGGTCGCTTATGGCGGTCTTAAGGCCGCGGGGCATAGCAGTAGCCCCTTATTTAGACGACATCCTGATACAGGCGTCAAACTTCCAAATTGCCAAGTCTCATACGGACGTAGTACTGGCATTTCTGTGGTCGCATTGGTGGAAAGTGAACGAGGAAAAGAGTTCTCTATCCCCACTCACAAGAGTTTCCTTTCTAGGGACTCTGATAGATTCTGTAGAAATGAAAATTCACCTGACGGAGTCCAGGTTATCAAAGCTTCTAAATTCCTGCCGGGTTCTTCATTCCATTCCGCGACCTTCGGTGGTTCAGTGTATGGAAGTAATCGGCTTAATGGTAGCGGCAATGGACATAGTGCCGTTTGCACGCTTACATCTCAGACCGCTGCAACTATGCATGCTCAGTCAGTGGAACTGGGATTATACAGATTTGTCCCCTCAACTGAATCTGGACCAAGAGACCAAGGATTCTCTTCTCTGGTGGCTATCTCGGGTCCATCTGCCCAAAGGTATGACCTTTCGCAGGCCAGATTGGACAATTGTTACGACAGATGCCAGCCTTCTAGGTTGGGGTGCAGTCTGGAACTCCCTGAAGGCTCAGGGATCATGGACTCAGGAGGAGTCTCTCCTTCCATTAAATATTCTGGAACTAAGAGCGATATTCAAGGCTCTTCAGGCTTGGCCTCAGTTAGCAACTCTGAGGTACATCAGATTTCAGTCGGACAACATCATGACTGTAGCTTACATCAACCATCAAGGGGGAACGAGAAGTTCCCTAGAGATGTTAGAAGTTTCAAAAATAATTCGCTGGGCAGAGATTCACTCTTGCCACCTATCAGCTATCCATATCCCAGGTCTAGAGCACTGGGAGGCGGATTTTCTAAGTCGTCAGACTTTTCATCCGGGAGAGTGGGAACTCCATCCGGAGGTATTTGCACAACTGATTCATTGTTGGGCAAACCAGAACTGGATCTCATGGCGTCTCGCCAGAACGCCAAGCTTCCGTGTTACGGATCCAGGTCCAGGGATCCCAAGGCGACACTGATACTCCATCCGGAGGTATTTGCACAACTGATTCATTGTTGGGCAAACCAGAACTGGATCTCATGGCGTCTCGCCAGAACGCCAAGCTTCCGTGTTACGGATCCAGGTCCAGGGATCCCAAGGCGACACTGATAGATGCTCTAGCAGCGCCCTGGTCTTTCAACCTGACTTATGTGTTTCCACTGTTTCCTCTGCTCCCTCGACTGATTGCCAAGATCAAGCAGGAGAGAGCATTGTGATTCTGATAGCACCTGCGTGGCCACGCAGGACCTGGTATGCAGATCTAGTGGACATGTCATCCTTTCCACCATGGTCTCTGCCTCTGAAACAGGACCTTCTACTTTCCTTTCAACCATCCAAATATAATTTCTCTGAGGCTGACTGCCTGGAGATTGAACGCTTGATTTTATCAAAGCGTGGCTTCTCCGAGTCAGTTATTGATACCTTAAGACAGGCACGAAAGCCTGTCACCAGGAAAATTTACCCTAAGGTATGGCGTAGATATCTTTATTGGTGTGAATCCAAGGGTTACTCATGGAGTAAGGTCAGGATTGCTAGGATATTATCTTTTCTCCAAGAAGGTTCCAGACGTTCAGGCATTTTGTCAGGCTTTAGTTAGAATCAAGCCTGTGTTTAAACCTGTTGCTCCACCATGGAGCTTAAACTTGGTTCTTAAGGTTCTTCAAGGAGTTCCGTTTGAACCTCTTCATTCCATAGATATCAAGCTTTTATCTTGGAAAGTTCTTTTTTGGTAGCTATTTCCTCGGCTCGTAGAGTCTCTGAGCTATCTGCCTTACAATGTGATTCTCCTTATCTGATTTTTCATACGGATAAGGTAGTCCTGCGTACCAAACCTGGGTTCTTACCTAAGGTGGTATCTAACAAGAATATCAATCAAGAGATTGTTGTTCCATCCTTGTGTTACACAATCTGGACGTGGTCCGTGCTTTAAAGTTTTACTTACAAGCTACTAAAGATTTTCGTCAAACATCTGCTTTGTTTGGACAGAGGAGAGGTCAAAAGGCTTCGGCAACCTCTTTTTCTTTTTGACTAAGAAGCTTAATCCGCTTAGCCTATGAGACTGCTAGACAGCAGCCTCCTGAAAGGATTACAGCTCATTCCACTAGAGCTGTGGCTTCCACTTGGGCCTTTAAAAATGAGGCTTCTTTTGATCAGATTTGCAAGGCGACGACTTGGTCTCCGCTTCATATTTTTTCAAAATTTTACAAATTTGATACTTTTGCTTCTTTGGAGGCTATATTTGGGAGAGAGGTTTTACGGGCAGTGGTTCCTTCCATTTAAGTTCTTGCCTTGTCCCTCCCTTCATCCGTGTACTTTAGCTTTGGTATTGGTATCCCACAAGTAATGGATGATCCGTGGACTGGATACACCTTACAAGAGAAAACACAATTTATGCTTACCTGATAAATTTATTTCTCTTGTGGTGTATCCAGTCCACGGCCCGCCCTGTCATTTTAAGGCAGGTAATTTTTAAATTTAAACTACAGTAACCACTGCACCCTATGGCTCCTCCTTTCTCGGCTTGTTTTCGGTCGAATGACTGGCTATGACAGTTAGGGGAGGAGCTATATTACAGCTCTGCTGTGGGTGTCCTCTTGCAACTTCCTGTTGGGAATGAGAATATCCCACAAGTAATGGATGATCCGTGGACTGGATACACCACAAGAGAAATAAATTTATCAGGTAAGCATAAATTGTGTTTTTATTACTCTGGATCTGTTCAGTGCATCTGCTTAATTTGCATTGAATGTATTAATGCAATTTTAGATACAAATATGAATGTACTGAGTGTTTTGTTCTCTGTGTAGTTAGGATTAGAACATTCAGTTGTGTGCTGTTACCTTGTGTCCAATGTGACTTGCAAATATCACTGAGACTCTGCAGCAGGTACTTCAGTCAAACTTTTATTCAGCTACAACCACATGGCTTCTTTACTAACAGGTTGCTCAGTAAAACTAAACATGACTTCTAATGATGTCACAGAGACCCAGACATACCCAGAGGGTGTGGTAAGCTGATCTTAAAGCTGCAGCACTTACAACATATAATTATGAGACAAGGGGGCCTAGTTATCAAGCCGTCAACCTCAAATACGCTGAAATTCCGCAGCGTATTTGTGGCGAGGCTGATTCGCCTTAGTTATCAAAGGCTAGAGACCGGCAAAAGTAGAATTTTGTGACGTAAACTTCGATCCACCGGACTCAGTCCGACACAGATCGATTCTTACGTCACTCCAGATGTTCCGCGCACAAGTGCGGCACAATCTGACTACTTTTGCTAGTTATCAAAAAACTAGCAGGTACGCTCGGCACTTTTCTGGCCCAGCGTACCTGGTTTTCAAACCGCCACTCTGGAGGCGGCGGATCCCATAGGAATCAATGGGAGTCTGACCATAGCGAAAGTACAAGTTCGCTGCTGCCAGACATCCTATTGATTCCTATGGGAGATGTCTGCACCTAACACCCTAACATTTACCCCGAGTCTAAACACCACTAATCTGTCCCCCCTACACCGCCGCAACTAAATAAAGTTATTACCCCCTAAACCGCCGCTCCCGGAGCCCACCGCAAGCTACTCTATACATATTAACCCCTAAACCGCCGCTCCCGGAGCCCACCGCAACTATAATATATGTATTAACTCCTAAACAGCCGCTCCCAGACCCTGCCGCAACCTATATTAAATTTATTAACACCTAATCTGCCCCCCCCTACACCGTCGCCACCTATAATACATTTATTAACCCCTATCCTGCCCCCCACTACACCGCCACCACTGTAATAAATTTATTAACCCCTAAACCTAAGTCTAACACTAACCCTAACACCCCCCTAACTTAAATATTAATTAAATAAATCTAAATAATATTTCTATTATGAACTAAATTAATCCTATTTAAAACTAAATACTTACCTATAAAATAAACCCTAATATAGCTACAATATAAATAATAATTATATTGTAGCTATTCTAGGATTTATTTTTATTTGACAGGCAACTTTCAATTTATTTTAACTAGGTACAATAGCTATTAAATAGTTATTAACTATTTAATAGCTTACCTTGCTAAAATAAAGAGAAATTTACCTGTAAAATAAAAACTAACCTAAGTTACAATTACACCTAACACTACACTATACTTTAATAAATTATTCCTATTTAAAACTAAATACTTACCTGTAAAATAAACCCTAAGATAGCTACAATGTAATTAATAATTACATTGTAGCTATTTTAGGAATTATATTTATTTTACAGGTAACTTTGTAATTATTTTAGCTAGTTAGAATAGTTATTAAATAGTTATTAACTATTTAATAACTACCTAGCTAAAAGAAATACAAAATTACCTGTAAAATAAATCCTAACCTAAGTTACAATTAAACCTAACACTACACTATCATTAAATAAATTAAATTAACTACAAATAACTACAATTAAATACAATTACATAAACTAACTAAAGTACAAAAAATAAAAAAAGCTAAGTTACAAAAAATAAAAAAAATAGGTTACAAACATTTAAAAAATATTACAACAATTTTAAGCTACTTACACCTAATCTAAGCCCCCTAATAAAATAACAAACCCCCCAAAATAAAAAAAAATGCCCTACCCTATTCTAAATTTAAGAAGTTCAAAGCTCTTTTACGTTACCAGCCCTTAAAAAGGCCATTTATGGGGCATGCCCCAAAGAATTCAGCTCTTTTGCCTGTAAAAGAAAAATACAACCCCCCCCAACATTAAAACCCACCACCCACATACCCCTAATCTAACCCAAACCCCCCTTAAAATAACCTAACACTAATCCCCGGAAGATCATCCTACCTTGAGTCGTCTTCACTCAGCCGAGCAGCGATGGAACCGAAGAGGAGACCCGGAGCGGCAGAAGTTATCCTCCAAGCGGCGCTGAAGACATCTTCCATCCGATGAAGTGATCCTCCAGTCGGCGCTGAAGAAGTCTTCCATCCGGGCGATGTCATCTTCCAAGAGGCGCTGAAGAAGTCTTCCATCCGGGCGATGTCATCTTCCAAGCGGGGTCTTCAATCTTCATCCCGCCGACGCGGAACATCCTTCTTTCCCGACGGACTACCGACGAATGAAGGCTCCTTTAAGGGACGTCATCCAAGATGGCGTCCCTTCAAATCCGATTGGCTGATAGGATTCTATCAGCCAATCGGAATTAAGGTAGGAAAAATCTGATTGGCTGATTGAATCAGCCAATCAGATTCAAGTTCAATCCGATTGGCTGTTCCGATCAGGAAAGAGTTCTCTATCCCCAATATCAAGGGTTTCCCTCCTAGGGATTCTGATAGATTTTGTAGAAATTAAAATTTACCTGACGGAGTCCAGGTTGTCAAAGTTTCTAAATTTCTGCCGTGTTCTTCATTCCATCCGCGCCCTTTGGTGGCTCAGTACATGAATGTAATCGGCTTAATGGTAGCGGCAAGGGACATAGTACCGTTTGCACGCCTACATTTCAGACCACTGCAACTATGCATGCTCAGCCAGAGGAACGGGGATTACACAGATTTGTTCTGATGTTAAATCCGAAAGAAATTTGAAGAAATTAGTGTGTTTTTCTTTCAATCCATGTAGGTGGCGGTTTGTTATTTATTTTCATCCAAATGCAATGAATAACCAATAGAATGTGTTCACAAAAAACAAATGCACATTTCATTCTCTACTTAATATGCAGTTTTTTTTGCATGTTATTATATTGCCCAAATAAATTGTAAAAGGTAATTGTAACCAAATAACTAGCTTTGATCCAAATCTTGTGATAAAAAGTACACTTAAAAAGCATTTTGTAGCTGACTGAAAACTTATTTTTGTTTGTTTTTTCTATATGTATATTAAACAATCTGCTTTGATTGGCTTCTGTTCAGACCTTGCACAATTCATTAAGCAAATGAAATGGCTTTAAAGATGCTGTGCCAGATAAGCCTTATTCTGCAGACTTGCAGAATGGATCTGAAACTACTGTTATTCTCTTTTACAGCTGCATAGTTCTAACTGCAAAAGTGCTCACTGCATTCAAAGTATTACATTACTTTGACATATGAAGTTAATGTTAATTACATTTGTATTTCCCGTCTTCCCAGACTCGCTATATATATATATATATATATATATATATATACAGTATATATATAGAGAGAGACTTTGTCAATACTCAGTGGTAAAAAAAGATTGAAAATGGGGCAAATACGGAGTACTTGTGCATATGTATTTAAAGGGCCACTAAACCCAAAATCTTTCTTTCATGATTCATATAGAGCAGTGCTTTCCAAACTGTGTGTCGGGACACACTAGTGTGTCGGCAGCAGTGTGTAGGTGTGTCCCTGCTTCAGCACAATTTTTTTAAAAATTTATTTTATTTTAAATAGTTTTTTGGTTTCTGACTTTCCACCTGCCTGCTACGCATATCACATGGTTGACACGTGATTGATACCTAGTGGGTCACAGATCATCTTAACCAATTGGCACAGCTCAGTGGGAACTGAAACTATTCCCATTGGCGGCTTTGGCGGCACATTGGGTCCTGACTGCACATGAAGTCTCCTCAATAGGCTTGTGACTGCAAGTGTAGCCAGTGAGAGGGACAGAAGTGTGTTTGCAGTGCAGGCAGTAGTCAGTCGGACTCACAGAGCGCTGAGGGTGGCAGCTTTAAACGCTGAGCTGAAGTCAGTGGGTTTTTTTTTGCAGCTAGCTCCCAGTAGTGCATTGCTGCTCCTGCTCTTGATATATGGATAGGAAGTGGAAGATTAAAAATGCTTGATGATGAAATGCGAGTGTCTTTATCTAATATTCCACTAAATATTATGAAACTGTGTTCATCCCATCAACCTCATACATCCCATTAAAATAGTTAGTAGCTATTGGTGTTATTAAACTCTTTTTAATTCTTGCACATACTTACTGTTACTTGTATGTAAATGCATTTTGTTATTATATAATTTATGTATGTGTCCGTATCTTTTAAAACAAGTTAGTTTAACCTCCTTTTTGCTAGTACAACTGAATTAATGTGTCGCGAAATGATGTAGGTCTACAAAGTGTGTCACCAACATGAAAAGTTTGGAAAGCTCTGATATAGAGAATACAAATTTAAACAACATTACAATTTACTTCTATAATTTATTTTGCTTCATTTTTTAGATATCCTTAGTTGAAGAAAAAGCAATGCACATGGCTGAGCCAATCACACAAGGCTTCTATGTGCAGCAACCAATCAACAGCTACTGAGCATATCTACATATGCTTTTCAGCAAAGAATATCAAGAGAATAAAACAAATTAGATAATAGAAGTAAATTAGAAAGATGTTTAAAATTGCATTCTCTTTCTAAATCATGAAAGAAAAAATGTGGGTTTCTTGTCCCTTTAAGATAAACGATACAACCGATTATTACAGTGAGATATTCAGCTAAGTAGAGGCTTATTGATGCCTTATACTTTGGTTTAGTAAAGTTAGAAATAATGTTAAAAGCAATAACATGTTTTACATCACATCAGTTACCTTTTAGTTAGAAATTACCAGCATATTCCTCATTGTTACACAGCAATGGTAAATTGTATGCATAGAAATAATAATCATATATAACAAGAAACGGTAAAACATGACATGGAGTTCCCTGCTCACATAAGAACTTTCAATGTAGAGAAACTAATAGTGTGGTGCATGAGACAGAAGTAAGAGCAGTATAGGGCATGTTATGTGTTCATGAGGTAGGAATCTATGGTTAAAAAGCACATGGGAATCATTTAATGAGTTAAAGGACACTACTGAAAAATGTATGTTCTAAATGATTGTTATACCCGCTGCAGAGTATTAAAGGGCCATAATAGTTGAAAAATAACATGCTCTAATTCGTTAGAGAATGTAATTTTAAGATTATCGACCTTACATCACTGTGTGTTTAACCCCCGCAAAGGAGTAGTGCCGTTCGGGACCTGCTGAGAACTGCGGGTCCTGAGCAGAACCCGCCATTGATCCAGTCAGCAGTGGTAGTCACACAACACCAATGAGATCCAAGACCTAAGCAGTTAATGTCCCTATTGGTCGACCACACAAATATCTTTTGATTTAGAGTCAAATTACGCTATCATTGACGTATGCGGTAACTGAAACACACCTACAAAAATCGGTGAACACCGTTCTCTGCACAGCTCACAGACTATGAGGTGATACATATGCAAAAAATGTTCAGATTAAAAACTTGCAAGTCATCCTTAAAGGGCCACTAAACCCAAAATCTTTCTTTCATGATTCAGATAGAACATACAAATTTAAACAACATTACAATTTACTTCTATTATTTATTTTGCTTCATTTTTTAAAATATCCTTATTAGAAGAAAAAGCAATGCACATGGGTGAGCCAATCACATGAGGCTTCTATGTGCAGCAACCAATCAGCAGCTAATGAGCATATCTAGATATGCTTTTCAGCAAAGAATATCAAGAGAATAAAACAAATTAGATAATAGAAGTAAATTAGAAAGATGTTTAAAATTGCATTCTCTTTCTAAATCATGAAAGAAAATATGTGGGTTTCATGTCCCTTTAAGTCAGAAAATATGCACATTACTATGGTTGGCAATATTTATGCCCATTAAACTAAAAAGCTTATTTTTATGGTAAGCACAGTTGGCAGTAATTAACAGTATAAAATATTAAGGGATACATGATATTTACATTGAGGTTTTGATGGTATTTTTACCAATTTTTTTTGTATGATATTTGTGAGACTGTTTGTATTCAGAACTATGCACAACTATGAAATGTGATATGTTTCTATTCTGTTTGTATAAAAAAAAATCAGCCGATTGAGTAGCGGTAAGACCACACACACCTATGTTAGAGGTGTGTCTCTTGTGATGGTTAATGATTGGTTGTTGTTTGTATAAAAGCCAGTATTCTCATTTAGTTAACAGAAGCCTGAGGAAACAGACAGAGATCTGAGAAACGCGTTGCTTCCTGTATTTTACATGCATAGGGTTAATATTAGACCCTTTGTTTTTACATATATTTTATTAAATTAAAGTTTTAATTTACGTTGAGAGTGTGAGCTTGTTTTCGTGCATTGGAAAAGCATTGGATAAGATTTGGGAACACGGTTCTCGCGCTGGATCAGTGAGCTGGGTCACTGAAATCTCCCAGCCTGCTCCACTTAGCACAGTTAGGTGCTGCCCTACTTGTGAGTACGCTCTTGCACATTTATACCAAATATAGTTTCAAACAATATCACGCTAGGAGGCGCCCTTGTTTTGTGATTTCTTTCACAGAGTTCACCTGTAGATGTGCAATTAGCAGTGGTTTCCACTCAGGACCAGCAGTGTTCCATGGGACTTCTACTGTGTGTTTAACCCCTTTACTGGGTTATCTGGGGCATTTATGAGACTGATCTCCATATTTGCTAGTGGTGTATGAAAGAATGTTACCATGTGATATACTTTAATAACTATTTACATAAAAAAAATCATGTGCGCTAACCCAACACAGCATTAGACCTACAGCGCGAAACCTGAAGTGTGTTATGAATATTTTACATACCAATGTTCTTCACATAGAAGAAAATGTTCTTTTTATTTTTAAATATATATTTCTATATATATATCATGATGTCAATGTAAAATACATAGAACTAAATGCCTATATGAATATAGGGCTAGATTACAAGTGGAGTGGTATTTAGCGCTCCCGCTCGAGCATAAACTTTGCTAGAAGTAAGCTGTTTGTCCGACTTGTGCTAACTTCCAGACTTTAGATAGACTTGTATAGAGAACGTAGCCTTCAATAGAGAATATAGAAGAAAAAAAACCTAACAATTATTGCTACCGCTCTAACCTGACAGGAGTTATTATATATTCTATAGATTATTAATATTTTTTACAGTATCTATACTATAATCGCGTTTGTAACGTATCCATCGCCGGTGTATTCCGAAAATGGCAGGGTGTTGAAAAAATTCTTTCACCACCCTGCCATTTTCGGAAATCCCCTGGATGCAGCGTAG
This sequence comes from Bombina bombina, assembly GCF_027579735.1. Classification (NCBI taxonomy): domain Eukaryota; kingdom Metazoa; phylum Chordata; class Amphibia; order Anura; family Bombinatoridae; genus Bombina; species Bombina bombina. Next base: position 634,380,643 of record NC_069501.1, read on the forward strand.
GCAAACAAAGCCTTAAAAAAAAACAAAAAAACATGCAACCGCCCACATGAAACAACGAAAAAACCCATAACTGCCTGCAAGAAATTAAAAAAAAAATAACCTCCTGCATGAAGTATTAACAAACACCGAAACTGCCAACATCGCAAAATAATAAAGTAATTAACCCCTAATCCGCAAATAACATAATTAAAATATTAACCCCTAAACCGCAAACCCCCCACATCCCAATATACCTAATTAGGAATCTGTGAATGAAGAATCACAAAAAAGAGGGTGCCTCCTAGTGTGATACTGTGGTGATGAGAAAATGTATAGGTCTTGTATTGTGGTTTACTCACAAATAGAGCAGCACCCAGTGTGCTAATTGACGCAGAATGGGAACTCACAGTGTCCCAGCAAAACTGATACAAGGCACAGGAGGTAATGTGCTGGGAATGATGAATTCACACTCAGGCTTCTATATAGTTCAGAGAACATTTTATTAAAACAAATGGTATAAAAACCTAAGGGTATTGGTGTTACCCAAGGTATATAAAAACAAATGTTTAAAAACAGATTGCAATGCGTTTCTCAGCTGAACTAGCTGTTTCCTCAGGCAACCTAATTAACAGACAAACCCCCATATCGCAATAATCCTAATTAACCTATTAACTCCTAAACTGCCAGCCCCCCACATTGCAATAAACCTAATCAACCTATTAAACCCTAAACCGCCAAACCCCCACATCGCAATAAACCTAATTAACCTATTAACTCCTAAACCACTAACCCCCCACAATGCAAATAACTAATTTAATTACTAAGCCCCCTAACCTAACACCCCCTAAATTAACCCCAATACTATGTTATACATAAATAAAACCTAACATTAAATTACAAAAAAATAATCTAAAATTACAAAAAATAAAAAAAATTAAACCTAATCCCTATAAAATAAAAAAAGCCCCCCTAAAATAAAAACACCCCCTAATCTAAACTAAACTACCAATAGCCCATAAATGGCCATTTGCAGGGCATTACCCTAGATTAAACAGCTCTTTTGCTATTAAAAAATACTAAGTCCCCCGAACAGTAAAAAAAAAACACCGACCAAACCCCTCAAAGGGGTTGTATGGGCATTGCCCTCAAAAGAGCATTCAGCTTTTTCACAGCCCATTAAATCCCTAATCTTAAAAAACAAACAAAAAAAATCAAAGATAAAAAAAATCCTAAAACTAAGCCCCAAATAGGTACTCACCGTTCCTGAAGTCCGGCGGTGAAGGTCTTCTTCCAAGCGGCTTCATCATCTTCTGTCTTCATCCGGAGAGAAGGTGGCGCAGAGAGGAGGTGTGGAACGGTCTTCCCCGATGAAGAAACTGCTTGGAAGAAGACCTTCATCGCCGGACTTCAGGAACGATGAGTACCTATTTGGGGCTTAGTCTTAGATTTTTTTTTTTTTTAAAGATTAAAGGACACTGAACCCAAATTTTTTCTTTTGTGATTCAGATAGAGCATGCAATTTTAAGCAACTTTCTAATTTACTCCTACTATCAATTTTCTTTGTACTATTGCTATCTTTATTTGAAAAAGAAAGCATCTAAGCTTTTCTGTGGTTCAGACTTTAGACAGCACTTTTTTATTGGTGGATCAATGTATCCACCAATCAGCAAGAACAACCCAGGTTGTTCACCAAAAATGGGTCGGCATTTAAACTTTAAATTAAAAAGTTGCTTAAAATGTCATGCTGTATCTGAATCATGAAAGAAAAAATTTGGGTTCAGTGTCCCTTTAGGGATTTAATGGACAGTAAAAGAACTGAATGCCCTTTTAAGGGCAATGCCCATACAAATGCCCCTTTAGGGGCAATGGATAGCTTAGGTTTTTTGAGTGTTAGTTTTTTTTATTTTGGAGGGGTTGTTTGGGTAAGGGGTTTTACTGTTAGGGGGTAATTAGTGATTTTTAAGTAAAAAAAACTATTTAACATAGGGCAATGCCCTACAAAAGGCCATTTTAAGGGCTATTGGTAGTTTAAAGGGACACTGAACCCAAATTTTTTCTTTCGTGATTCAGATAGAGCATGACATTTTAAACAACTTTCTAATTTACTCCTATTATCAAATTTTCTTCATTCTTTTGGTATCTATATTTGAATTGCAAGAATGTAAGTTTAGATGCCGGCCCATTTTTAGTGAACAACCTGGGTTGTTCTTGCTGATTGGTGGATAAATTGATCCACCAATAAAAAAGTGCTGCCCAGAGTCTGAACCAAAAAAAAGGTTAGATGCCTTCTTTTTCAAATAAAGATAGCAAGAGTACAAAGAAAATTTGATAATAGGAGTAAATTAGAAAATTGCTTAAAATTGCATGCTCTATCTGAATCACAAAAGAAAAAATTTGGGTTCAGTGTCTCTTCATCTTAAAAAAATAAATAAATAAAAAATCTAAGATTAAGCCCCAAATAGGTACTCACCGTTCCTGAAGTCCGGCGGTGAAGGTCTTCTTCCAAGCGGCTCCATCATCTTCTATCGTCATCCTAAGCGAAGGTGGCGCAAAGAGGAGGTGCGGAACGGAGTAAATTAGAAAGTTGCTTAAAATTGCATGCTCTATCTGAATCACAAAAGAAAAAATGTGGGTTAGGGGGTGTTTTTATTTTGAGGGATTTTTTATTTTTATAGGGGTATTAGTTTAGGTTTAATTTTTTTATTTTGGATAGCTTTGTTTATTTTTTTCTGTAATTTTACTTTTTTATTTTATGTAATTTTAGCTTGGGGGTTTGTATTTTTTTTAAACATAGACTGCCCTCTGGCAGGCTTATCGCCTAGTCTATAATAATAGGTTTAGCAGCTAGATTCTGTAATAGGCTAAAATAATAGAATGGCTTTTAAGAGAGCTGCAGGGAAAAGAAACAGCATAGTAAGTAATAATTACCCTACTGTAGCTGTACTCAGTAGTTTAATGTCTCTTTAAAGGGACAGTCAACTCCAAACTGTTTATTGTTTAAAAAAATAGATAATCCCTTTGTTAACCATTCCCCAGTTTTTCACAGGAAACTTGGTTATATTAAAGGGACATTCCGGTCAAAATTTAAATGCACATAGATGAATTACAACTTTGAATACAAACATATTTGCCTATAGGCAAAAATGCTTCTAGTAAAAGTTATAACTGTTTTAGTGTTAACATTTTTCTCTGCATGTGCATGTGAAGCATGGCTAGAAATTCTTAGTGCACCAGCTTTTAAAATACTGCAGCTGCTCAGAGTGCTAGTGGGGCTTGTATCATATCACCAATTAACAAATGGAGTCATTATCAGATGGTACAAGCACCTTAGGCTCTCTAAACAAGTGCTTTGTTTAAAATGCTGGTGCACAGTGCATACTTAAATACACTTTTGAAGCAACTATAGCTTTTCTTAGAAGCATTTTTTCTAATGCATGTATATTACAAAAATGCTTCTATTCAAGACTAAAATGCATCCATGTGGATTCCAATTTTGGCTGGAATGTCCCTTTAATACACCTTTTACCTCTGTGATTACCTTGTATCTAAGCCTCTTCTGACAGCCCCCTGATCACATTAACTTTTTATTTATTATCTATTGATTTGCATTTTAGCCAATAAGTGCTGTGTCCTGCACAACTTCACGAGCGTGAGCACAATGTTATCTATATGGCACACATGAATTAGCAGTCTTGTGTTGTGAAAAGCTAATAAAAAAGCATGAGATAAGAGGCTGTCTGTAGTGGCTTAAAAACAGGCAGAAATTTAGAGGTTTAAATGTTATAAAGTTTATGACTATACTGCTGTCTTCTCAAGGCTGACCCTGCTACATATATTTCCCCAATTGGCTTTAACTGATAAAAACTGTTAAAAAAAAAAAAGTATTTTATACTAACATTATGATCATGACTACCCTTGTTGTCTGCAGACTAAATCCCAGATTGGCTCCTCCAAATAAGAAAAATGGTGGGTGGAGTTTGGCTATTGAAAAACAAGTACAGTAAAAAGGATGTTAATTTGTTTTTAGACTAGGCTAATATGTTATTATATAGCAGCACAACAGAAATGTCTTGTAAGTACAAGGTATTTAATGTTCCTTTAAAGGGACACAAAACCCAAATGTTTTCCTTCATGATTCATAATTTTAAACAACTTTCCAATTTACTTCTGTTAACAAATTTGCTTCATTCTCTTGGTATCCTTTGTTGAAGAATTAGAAATGCACTACTGGTAGCTAACTGAACACATCAGGTAAGCCAAGAGGCATATATGTGTAGTCACCAAACAGCTGCTAGCTCTCAGTCGTGCTGCTCCTGAGTCTATTTAAAAATGTTTTTCAACAAAGGATACCAAAAGAATGAAGCAACGTAGCTAATCAAAGTAAATTGGAAAGTTCTTTAAAATGATGTGCTGTATCTGAATCATGAAAGCCTACTTTTAAATATACTGTCCTATTAAGAGTTGACAGTATGTACATATATGAGTCAGTGATTGGCTGACGGTTGTCACATGAAATAGGGATCAGCGGAATGAAAGAAAAGTTTGAAATGTGTCAAAAAAATAATCTGCTGCTCATTTGAAATTCAAAGTAAGTATTACTATGTTTCATTTTAGTATGCAAATGTAGGTTATGCCATTCTTCATTTATTGATACAATCCGGCAGATATAAGTTACAGTCTTTTACCAGAACCAATATAGTGCCGGTATAGAAAAGGTAAATGTATGCAGCTGCACAAATAATGAGTTACTTGCTTTGTCTATGTGTGTTTTAGTTAGACATTTTAATTAGGTACTGGAAATGATATTTATAGAACATAAAAACACCACACTAAAATTATGTTAAATAATAATAACTGTTTTATAATGGTTAAATTAGAATATTTAAAGGGACCTGAAACACAATTTTTTTCTTTCATGATTCAGATAAAGCATGTTTGTAAACAACTTTCCAGTTTACTTCTATTATACATTTTGCTTCATTCTCTTGATATCCTTTCTTGAAGAAGCAGCAATGCATCACTGGAAACTAGTTGAACACATCAGCAAGCCAATCACAAGAGGCATATATGTGCAGCAACCAATCAGCAGCTAGCCCCCAGCTTCTGCGCCTACCTAGGTATACATTTCAGCAAAGCAAACCAAGAGAACAAAGCAAATTAGATGTAAAAAGTAATTTGGAAAGTTTGTTTAAAATTGTGTGCTCTATCTGAATCACAAAATCATTTGTTTGGGGTTTCATGTACCTTTAAGTGTTAGCTTTCTGTCCCTAAAACTTTAACTTTTTTTTTAAATATTCTAAAAATCAAACTTTTTATATCTGTACGGTTTAAAAAAAATATTTGACATTTTATAACTACTACTCAAATCACAGAGACACTTTCATGTTAACTTTTGTGATATTATGGCACTGCCTTATGAACACAAATAACTATTATCATTAGCTCAGTGGCACTTAAATGGGTTCGATATATTGGTCCCTAGGTTCCTCATGATATTGTATTTCACAGCATAAATATTATTAGCATGCTTTCCTACTCTATTTCAGTTAAGACCTATTTAGCAGTTTGATTTAGATATTTAATTTCTGAGGACTTTATAATGAACTAAAATAACTGATTTGAGTTTATGCAGATTTTAAGATCTCACCAACCTACAGATGTAAATTGTAAGGTCCATACATTTTTTTTAAAGTTATTACCATAATTACTTCTTCTAAACAGAAGACAATTGTTAGAAATATAAATGGCATAATATTCTTTCCTGTTTACAGCATACATTTTGTAGTCAAATAAAAGCAAATATTACTTTGTTTGCTAACTATGATTTTATTTCTGACAGGCATTATGTATACAGTGGTATCCACAGTGCTCCCCTATTCCAAGGTGCTCCAAATGCTGTGAGTATTTTTAACATATCCCATGTAAATTACATTTATTAATAGAAGTATTCTAAGGGCTAGATTTATCAAAGGGTGAATGCCCCTATTGGTTGCAGACTTGATCATTTGAGCCCTCAACTTATATTTATGAAGTATCAGTTTAAACCACAACTTCCTAAACCCACTCCGCCAACTCAGACTAAAATAACCCTTGACTGATATTACTGAGGTGATTGTCATGCCCTGCTCTATAGCAATTACTTGAGAACAGGAGCACTATTCCACCACTGTCAGCTTGTGCAAATTGCAATCCTTAGTAGACAGGTGGACCTTATTCTTTCATACACAAATGTACTGTATACCCATAATGCCCCAGCTCAAATGGAATTAACAAAAATGTTATTATTAATATTATTTATTCCTTTAAAAAGCTTTGATTTCACAACCTCTTAATATATATATACATATCCATCTTTAGACATGTATATGTATGTTTCTCTATCTATGTTAAAGCCCTTTGCATGCCTTTTTGTTTTCTAACACCTGAGACCTCATATCTTTAGACCCTTATAACTTTTGCGTGCAATACATTTTTTAAATAATTTTTATTAGATGGTGTTATTATGAGTGTAAAAACTTGCAATACAAGCGCAAACACCCAAGATAAACCCCTTCTCGCTTGCGTGTAACTGTTAGCGCTCAACAGGTAATGTGGCCCTATTATTGTAAATGTCAAGGCAAACATTAACACATTTTCTACATGCTCAAAATAAAGCAGTCTTTGTGACCTTTATATGTTTTTGTAGAAGAAAAACAATTGTACTGAATTGATGAGCTTAAAATCAAAGCCATCTAACATAAACTTCCCTTCAGCCTATTTATCTCTGCTTCAGTTTTCTTTTTTCTGACGTGACTCAGCATGACATCTCTATACTTGGATAATCGTCTACAAACATACTAATATTAGTTCATCCTTCATATACATGCACACATTTTTAAAGTAGCTGGCTTGTTGTTTTTTAATTAATATTATTAAATAAACAAGCTGGATATGGTCTTCCTCTTTGAAACCTAAAACCCATTCTCGCACGCTAACCCAAATTGCCATTAGCCCCCCATCCCTATTAACACATAACCCACCATGTAGCCCATTATAAAGTCCCCACTACACTATTAACCCCTAAACTGCCACACCCCCACATTGCAAAGTACCCACTACACTAATAACTCCTAACCCACCAAAACCACCATCGCAAACTACCCCTCTACACTACTAACCCATACACCTGCCACAACCCCACATTGCAAACTACCCCACTACTCTATTAACCCATAAACCGCCACAACCCCCATTGCAAACTACCACGCTACACTATTGACCTCTAAATCACCAGAATCCCCACCGCAAAATACCCACTAACATCTAAACCCCTAACCTAACACCCCTTAGGTGTTTTCCCCAAAAAAGCTAACCTTACCTGGAAAAAAACCTAGCTGTACCTGTAAAAAAGCTACCATTACAAAAAATAAAAAAAGCTACCATTACAGAACATAAAATAAAAAATACCATTACAGAAAAAAAATTACCAAAAAAGAAACAAAAACAGTTAAGCCTTTTCTAAAACTAAAGCCACACTTTAAAAAAAACACCCCAAAATAAAAAAAACGTATACTAATATAGTAGTAGCACCAAAAAGGGCTTTTTGTAGGCCATTGCCCTAAAGTGATTTAGCTCTTTTTAAAACAAAAAAACACACTAAACCATTTTACAAGTAACCCCACCCTCAAAAAGACTATCTAAAAAAAAACTACCATAAAAAGTGCACTGAGAAGGGCATTTAGCTCTTTTGCTGTCGAAAAACAAAAATCCCTAATCAAAAAAAGAAAAACACCCCAAATATCCTATCACTAAACCCCAAAGATGGTACTCACCAAAGTTGAATCTGGGTGGCAGCGTTCCATCTTTATCCCTGTGGTGGTCCATCATCATCCTGGCGGTGGCCTTCTATCTATCTAAAACGAGAAAAAAAAACCCAACTAATTTTAAAAGCTTTTTCTATTGGTTAATTTGAATTTGAAAATAAGTCAATAGGAATGCAAGGGTTCCCCTATGTAAAGGGAGTACCTTGCATTCAAAATTCAGTGTGTAACGGGTGACCGCATGAAGACGACGTTGGTGACGGAAGATGGATTAAGATAGAATAACACCTCCAGGAAGAAGATGGAGTGCTGTCGGGATGAAGATGGAGCTCCACCACCCAGATTCAACTTTGGTGAGTACCATCTTTAGGGGTTAGTGATATACAATGTTATTTATAAATAAGCAAACTATACGTTTTTTACTAAAAAAAACTCTGTATGGGCTACATAAATGGATTATCTACAAAACATTTATGCAAAGAAAAATCTAGTGTACAATGTCACTTTAAGCTGACTAAGATGTAGACCAGGGCCGGACTGGGACCAAAAATGGGCCCAGGCATTTTAGGGCAAAGCAGCCCACACCGTTTTTTATTGAACGGCACACATACACACACACGTATATGCATGTACACCTTACATACACACACTCATATGCCGGCACACCACACCACACATACATACACTCATATGCTGGCACACCACACACTCATATACACAAACACACACCATACATACACACACTCATATACACACTCACACCACACATACACACACTCATATGCATAAACACCACACATACACACATATGCATGCACACCACACATACACACAATCATAAGTACACACACCATACATACCACGCCATACATACCACGCTACACACATACACACACTCATATACACACACACTTATATGCACGCACACCACACACACACTCATATGCACGCACGCCACTATACTAAAACTATCAACACTTGAAGTTATTTTCCTTTAAAACATGAGCCCATTGAATCAAGTCAAGAAGCACATGGGAGAAGTCACTTCCTCTTTGATCACAGAAATAAGAATCAACCAAAATATGGATTGTACTTTCTCTTGTAAGGTGTATCCAGTCCACGGATTCATCCATTACTTGTGGGATATTCTCCTTCCCAACAGGAAGCTGCAAGAGGATCACCCACAGCAGAGCTGTCTATATAGCTCCTCCCCTAACTGCCACCTCCCAGTCATTCTCTTGCAGCTCTCGACAAGGGAAGTAGCTAGAGAGATGTGGTGCATTAATGTAGTTTATCTTCAATCAAAAGTTTATTATTTTCAAATGGTACCGGAGTTGTACTATTTTAGCCTCAGGCAGAAAGTTGAAGAAGAGTCTGCCTGTGGTTTTTTGATGATCTTAGCGGTTTGTAACTAAGATCCACTGCTGTTCTCACACATAACTGAAGAGATGGGTAACTTCAGCTGGGGGAATAGCGTGCAGGGTCTCCTGCTCTGAGGTATGTGCAGTTTTAAATTTTTCTAGAGAGATGATAAACTAGAAAATGCTGACAATACCGGATTTATTCAAGGTAAGCCTGATTACAGTGATTTAATAATGACTGGTATCATGCTTGCTGTAAAGGGTAATATTTTTGTTATTTACTCTCATTACTGAATAGATATAACGTTTGCTTGAGGTATATAAACGTTTATTACAATTTGGTGATAAAACTTTATTCTGGGGCCCAGTTTTCCACATGGCTGACTAGATTTTGCCTAGGGATAGTTTTTTAAGGCCCTCTCACTGTGAGTACAGGTTGGGAGGGGCCTATTTTAGCACCTAAATTGCGCAGTAGTTTTTGCAGCTTGAGACATCCAGCTTCCCTGAAGGAGTCCCCTGAACATATAGGACCTCTCTAAAGGGTTTTTGTGCCTTCCAAAGTCGTTGTATGGGCAGGTAGGAGCCACAGTAGAGCTGTGGCAGTTGCTTGTGACTGTTTAAAAACGTTTATATCGTTTTTTTTAATCCGGTTTTGAAACTAAGGGGTTAATCATCCATTTGCAAGTGGGTGCAATGCTATTTCAGTCTATTATACACACTGTAAAAATTTCGTAGATTTTACTGCTTTTTTCACTGTTTTGCAGTTTCTGTGATTGTTTTTTTCTCTTAAAGGCACAGTACCGTTTTTATTTTTTTGCTTGTTCACAGTTATTAAAGTGTTATCCAAGCTTGCTGGTCTCATTACTAGTCTGTTTAAACATGTCTGACATAGAGGAAACTCATTGTTCATTATGTTTAGAAGCCATTGTGGAACCCCCTCTTAGAATGTGTACCAAATGCACTGATTTTACTATAGATTACAAAGACCATATTCTGGCTTTAAAAAATTTATCACCAGAAGAAATTGACAAGGAGGAAGTTATGCCGTCTAACTCTCCCCACGTGTCAGAACCTATAAATCCCGCTCATGGGACGCCAAGTACATCTAGCGCGCCCTTTGCGTATACCTTGCAAGACATGGCGGCAGTTATGAATCATACCCTTACAGAGGTATTATCTAAACTGCCAGGATTGCAAGGAAAGCGAGACAGCTCTGGGACTAGAATAAATACAGAGCTCTCTGACGCTTTAGTGGCTATGTCTGATACACCCTCACAATGTACTGAAGCTGAAGCAGGGGAGCTTCAATCTGTGGGTGATTTTTCTGATTCAGGGAAGATACTTCAACCTGATTCTGATATGTCTACATTTAAATTTAAGCTTGAGCACCTCCGCATATTGCTCAGGGAGGTCTTAGCAACTCTGGACGACTGTGACACTATTGTAGTCCCAGAGAAATTATGTAGATTAGATAAATACTATGCAGTACCTACTTACACTGATGTTTTTCCAATCCCTAAGAGGTTTTCTGAAATTATTACTAAGGAATGGGATAGACCAGGTGTACCGTTCTCTCCCCCTCCTGTTTTTAAAAAGATATTTCCTATAGACGCCGCTACACGGGACTTATGGCAGACGGTCCCTAAGGTGGAGGGAGCTGTTTCTACTCCAGCTAAGCGTACCACTATCCCTGTCGAGGACAGTTGTGCTTTTCTAGATCCAATGGATAAAAAATTAGAGGGTTACCTTAAGAAAATTTTTATTCAACAAGGTTATATTCTCCAGCCTCTTACATGCATTGCCCCAGTCACTGCTGCTGCGGCTTTCTGGTTTGAGTCTCTAGAGGAGGCTCTACAGGTTGAAACCCTGTTGGAAGATATTATTGACAAGCTTAAGGCTCTTAAGCTAGCCAACTCATTTGTTTCTGACGCCGTTGTTCATTTAACCAAGCTAACGGCTCAAAATTCAGGTTTTGTTATTCAGGCGCGTAGGGCGCTATGGCTTAAATCCTGGTCAGCTGACGTGACTTCAAAGTCTAAACTTCTCAACATTCCCTTCAAAGGACAGATCCTATTCGGGCCTGGACTGAAGGAGATCATTTCTGACATCACTGGAGTAAAAAGGTCACGCCCTTCCTCAAGATAGGTCCAACAAATTAAGGACCAAACAGTCTAGTTTTCGGCCCTTTCGAAACTTCAAGAGTAGCGCAGCTTCAACTTCCTCTAACACAAAACAAGAGGGAACTTTTGCCCAGTCTAAGCCGGTCTGGAGACCTAACCAGGCTTGGAACAAGGGGAAACAGGCCAAAAAGCCTGCTGCTGCCTCTAAGACAGCATGAAGGAGCAGCCCCCGATCCGGAAATGGATCTAGTAGGGGGCAGACTCTCTCTCTTCGCCCAGGCTCGGGCAAGAGATGTCCAGGATCCCTGGGCATTGGAAATTGTGTCCAAGGGTTATCTTCTGGAATTCAAAACCTCTCCCCCAAAAGGGAGATTTCATCTCTCACTTTTATCTGCAAACCAGATAAAGAGAGAGGCATTCTTACATTGTGTTCAAGACCTCCTAGTTATGGGAGTGATCCACCCAGTTCCGCAGGAGGAACAGGGGCAGGGCTTCTATTCAAATCTGTTTGTAGTTCCCAAGAAAGAGGGAACATTCAGACCAATCTTAGATCTCAAGATCTTAAACAAATTTCTCAGAGTCCCATCCTTCAAGATGGAGACTATTCGAACCATCCTTCCTATGATCCAGGAGGGTCAATATATGACTACTGTAGACTTAAAGGATGCTTATCTTCACATCCCGATACACAAAGATCATCATCGTTTTCTCAGGTTTGCCTTTCTAGACAGGCACTACCAATTTGTGGCTCTTCCCTTCGGGTTGGCCACGGCACCAAGAATCTTTACAAAGGTTCTAGGGTCCCTCCTAGCGGTACTAAGGCCGCGGGGTATAGCAGTAGCCCCTTACTTAGACGACATTCTGATACAGGCGTCGACTTTTCAAATCGCCAGGTCCCATACGGACATTGTTCAGGCATTTATGAGGTCCCATGGGTGGAAGGTGAACGAAGAAAAGAGTTCTCTATCACCTCTAACAAAAGTTTCATTCCTAGGGACTCTGATAGATTCGTTAGAAATGAAGATTTACCTAACGAAGGCCAGATTGTCAAAACTTCTAGACTCTTGCCGTGTTCTTTATTCCACTTCTCGTCCTTCAGTGGCTCAGTGTATGGAAGTAATCGGTTTAATGGTAGCGGCAATGGACATAGTACAGTTTGCCCGCCTACATCTCAGACCACTGCAACTCTGCATGCTCAGTCAGTGGAATGGGGATTACACAGATTTGTCCCCTCTACTAAATCTGGATCAAGAAACCAGGGATTCTCTTCTCTGGTGGCTATCTCGGGTCCATCTGTCCAAGGGGATGAGCTTCCGCAGGCCAGATTGGACTATAGTAACGACAGATGCCAGCCTTCTGGGCTGGGGTGCAGTCTGGAACTCCCTGAAGGCTCAGGGCTCATGGACTAAGGAGGAGGCACTCCTTCCGATAAACATTCTGGAACTAAGAGCGATATTCAATGCTCTTCAGGCTTGGCCTCAGCTAGCTGTGGTCAGGTTCATCAGATTTCAGTCGGACAACATCATGACTGTAGCCTATATCAACCATCAGGGGGGGAACAAGGAGCCCCCTGGCAATGTTGGAGGTTTCAAAGATAATTCCATGGGCAGAGGTTCACTCTTGCCATCTCTCAGCTATCCATATCCCAGGAGTAGAGAACTGGGAGGTGGATTTTCTAAGTCGGGAGACTTTTCATCCGGGGGAGTGGGATCTCCATCCGGAAGGTATTTACACAGTTGATTCAACTTTGGGGCAAACCAGAACTGGATCTCATGGCGTCTCGTCAGAACGCCAAGCTTCCTTGTTACGGATCCAGGTCCAGGGATCCCAAGGCAGCGCTGATAGATGCTCTAGCAGCGTCTTGGTCCTTCAACCTGGCTTATGTGTTTCCACCGTTTCCTCTGCTCCCTCGTCTGATTGCCAAGATCAAGCAGGAGAGAGCTTTGGTGATTTTGATAGCACCTGCGTGGCCACGCAGGATTTGGTATGCAGATCTGGTGGACATGTCATCCTTTCCACCATGGACTCTGCCGCTGAGGCAGGACCTTCTACTTCAAGGTCCCTTCAAACATCCAAATCTAATTTCTCTGCGTCTGACTGCTTGGAGATTGAACGCTTGATTTTATCAAAGCGTGGTTTTTCCGAGTCAGTCATTGATACCTCAATTCAGGCTCGAAAGCCTGTCACCAGGAAAATTTATCATAAGATATGGTGTAAATATCTTCATTGGTGTGAATCCAAGAGTTACTCATGGAGTAAAGTCAGGATTCCCAGGATATTATCTTTTCTCCAAGAAGGATTGGAGAAGGGATTGTCAGCTAGTTCCTTAAAGGGACAGATTTCTGCTCTGTCTATTCTTTTGCACAAACATCTGGCGGATGTTCCAGACGTTCAGGCGTTTTGTCAGGCTTTAGTTAGAATCAAGCCTGTGTTTAAACCTGTTGCTCCGCCATGGAGTTTAAATTTAGTTCTTAAAGTTCTTCAAGGGGTTCCGTTTGAACCTCTGCATTCCATAGATATCAAGCTTTTATCTTGGAAAGTTCTGTTTTTGGTAGCTATCTCTTCGACTCGAAGAGTTTCAGAGTTATCTGCCTTGCAGTGTGATTCCCCTTATCTGATCTTCCATGCAGATAAGGTAGTATTGCGTACCAAACCTGGGTTTCTTCCTAAGGTGGTATCTAATAAGAATATCAATCAGGAGATTGTTGTTCCGTCACTGTGTCCTAATCCTTCTTCAAAGAAGGAATGTCTATTACACAATCTTGATGTAGTTCGTGCTTTAAAGTTTTATTTACAAGCTACTAAAGATTTTCGTCAAACATCTGCATTGTTTGTTGTCTACTCTGGACAGAGGAAAGGCCAAAAGGCTTCAGCAACTTCTCTTTCTTTTTGGTTAAGAAGTATAATCCGCTTAGCTTATGAGACTGCTGGCCAGCAGCCTCCTGAAAGAATTACAGCTCATTCCACTAGAGCGGTGGCTTCCACATGGGCTTTTAAAAATGAGGCTTCTGTTGAACAGATTTGTAAGGCGGCGACTTGGTCTTCGCTTCATACTTTTTCTAAATTCTACAAATTTGATACTTTTGCTTCTTCGGAGGCTATTTTTTGGAGAAAGGTCTTACAGGCAGTGGTGCCTTCCGTTTAAGCGCCTGCCTTGTCCCTCCCTTCATCCGTGTCCTATAGCTTTGGTATTGGTATCCCACAAGTAATGGATGAATCCATGGACTGGATACACCTTACAAGAGAAAACAAAATTTATGCTTACCTGATAAATTTATTTCTCTTGTGGTGTATCCAGTCCACGGCCCGCCCTGTCATTTTAAGGCAGGTGTTTTTTATTTTTAAACTACAGTCACCACTGCACCCTATAGTTTCTCCTTTCTCTTGCTTGTCTTCGGTCGAATGACTGGGAGGTGGCAGTTAGGGGAGGAGCTATATAGAAAGCTCTGCTGTGGGTGATCCTCTTGCAGCTTCCTATTGGGAAGGAGAATATCCCACAAGTAATGGATGAATCCGTGGACTGGATACACCACAAGAGAAATAAATTTATCAGGTAAGCATAAATTTTGTTTTTTAACATATTACATGAATAGTTTTTTTTTTTAGAAAAAGCAACCTTCAAAAACACATTAAATACTTATGTATGAGAGAGAAAAAAAAACAAATAAACATAAACAGAGGCCACTTATTACTAGTATGTTTTTTATTACTCATAATAATGCACAGTCTGATGATTATAGATAAATATTTATGCACAAACTAGAAAAAAAACAAGTATTTATTTTTAATATTTATATTACAGAGCTAAATTCTTTAGGGGACAGGGAACAAGGGGACAGTGTCACTGTCAAATCTAACTGTATTTTATTGCAAATATATAGCTTTATCTTACAATGATAAAAAAGTTATTTTTGCTATTAAAGAAAAAAAAACAAAACAGTGGTCACCACTTTAGACAGGTGGTATACAATGTACTGTTGTATGTGTGTGCACTTTTAAATCAACTTTATTTAGTGAGTATATTGTATGAAATTATCCTGATATTATTATTATGTATATCAAAGCCATATAAAAATTAATTTTCATTATGATATAAATTTTAAAAAATATATACCAAAGGTGGTTTGAATATTATACAAATAATCATGTGTGTGTGTGGACAGTGTGACATGTGTGCTATACCTATACAGCTGTTTTATCATATATCTTCACTATACTATAGACACACTCATATGCTGGCACACCACACACTCATATACACACACACACCATACATACACACACTCATATACACACACACCACACATACACACACTCATATACACACACACACCATACATACACACACTCATATACACACACACACCATACATACACACACTCATATACACACACACCACACATACACACACTCATATACACACACACCATACATACACACACTCATATACACACACACCACGCATACACACACTCATATGCTGGCACACCACACACTCATATACACATACACACACTCATATAACACACACACCACCACATACACACACTCATATGAAGTTTATAGTGTGCAGCCAGTGTGCATGTATAGTGAATATATATGTATCAAACAGCTGTATAGGTATAGCACAACATGTCAAACTGTCCACACACACACAGTGTCGATTTGTATAATATTCAAACCACCTGTGGTATATATTTTTTTTTAATATATATCATAATGAAAATTATTTTTATTGTATGGTTGATGATATCCATATTAGGATAATATAATCAGGATACAATTAAAATGTCAGGAGGATGAATATACTAAATTAAATAAGCACACACAATATAAGTTAACTAAGAGGCAATGTGCAATTCCATATGATAGGTTTTCAATGTCTAGTAACTCACTGTATTATACTTCTGTCTATTCTTACCCCTCTGAGTCTGCTGTCTTATTCAGTGTAATCTCATCTGCTTTAACTGGTGGTAAGATCTGCAGTGCTGACTGATTGAGCTCTGGCACTGTGACTGTGCACTCTATGCTGATGACGACTCAAGTCTGTCTGTGCTCTGCCCGCGCTGAGCACTCTCTGTCGTCATCCCAGTTCCACTAGCTGGTGCGCAGGTGCAGGCAGCCTGCTTCCCTCCTGGCGTCTCCACGTCAATCCCCGGCGGAGTAGGAGGACTGTCTGTGTGACAGTGACAGATGGCCATGGTGGCCGCGGCACTCGCACTGGCAGGCTATTTTATCCCTGGGACACTGGTCACCCGAAGTGGTCACCCAAGTCACTTCAGTGTCGTGCCACATCCAGAGCAGTTGCATGTATCTCTTTCTTGGCGTGCCCCTGCTTCAGTGCTGCACTTGAGCCCGGTATCAACAACAAAAACCTTTGAATATGGGCTTCATTAGGTGCAACACTGAGGCAGCGGCCGCCAAGAAAGAGAGATACATGCAACCGCTCTCTGGATGTGATACTGCAAAAAAGTGGCCCCACACAGGATGCTTCTGCCAGCTAGCAGGTTAACCTCTCTTCTTATTGCCGCACGCACGTCCGTGGGAGCCTAAGGGGGAGGGGGGCTGGTATTTCTGTAAGGGAAAGGTTGTCTTCTTGTTATGCGGCGGTGTCTTTGCAGGGACGGCCTCGGGGGCTAAGATAACTGCGCCCCGGCCCACCAGGCATTTGCCCGGAATGCCCGACGCTCAGTCTGGGCCTGATGTAGACTGTCCCTTTACATGCGGTTGCGTTCAAGCAATCACATTTACTTTCAAATTGTAATACAAAAATATGGGGAGAGTAAATTACTGCAAGTTGGCGCAAACAAATTTGCGGTAATTTAAAACATGTCGACGTTTCGGGTAGTAAACCAGCCTTTTTCAAGACAGCATATTAAAGTGCATATTATCAGTACAAGTGTTAATTTTCCTGTGAGAGTACTGACATGCCATAATTGAGGTATTCCTTTACTCCTCCTTCACTTAGAATCTTGGAGAAATTATCCTGAAGTCTCCCTGAGTGAAGCTGGAAAAGGGGTACTGGGTCTCAAGTCAGGTCTGACCTTCCAATAAATAATTAGATGGAAAATAATAAAATCTTGCCTGCAGTGCACTTCTTTCAACCTCTCTACTCAGAGGCTAAAAAACAACTAAGTGGGGAGAGGGGGTGGGAGGGAATAAAGCTCTTGTGAGGGTTCTTGGCCTCCTCCTAGTGACAGAAAATATATTCCAATCGTTATGAACAACCTGTGGACTATCCTCATCTTACGACAGAAATTTATTTTTTCTTATTTTCAGGTATTTGAGTGGAAAGGGCTCCAAAGTGTATATGTATATGTAATATATATAATAGTCACTAGTTTCAAGTTAAGTCCCATTAAAATCAGTGGCGCTGCAACTTTTTCAATGTAAAGGATAACCGCATAAAAACCACTTCAAAACTCAGAACAAACTAATTAAGGTGTAAAAACAAAACCCCTCCCTCTATAAAACAGTCCACTATAAAATATGTATATACAAACAGTCCTTCTTTGCAGCTCAAAACAAAGTCACCAGCGTTTGAAGCAAAAAACACCGGAGAATATCTTTCATGTGGTGTAGGCTTAGAAACGTGGCAGCGGATCGTTCACCAGATAACTGCAGCAGTTTCTCTCTCTAGTCTGGGTCCCTGGGCCATCAGCCTTCTCGTTACCACTCTGACCTCGACTCCTATCAGGGCAGGCGTTCCACTTTTCTCAGTAGCGGCGTAAGCCGTCTCGTAAACTGTCAGTTACTTCCGGATGACGTCAGGTAGTGACGTGGACCAATGGTATCCTCTGTGGGTCTGGGTAACACTGAGGTTTAGCTGGGAATAAGTAAATGTATAACAGACGAAAAGACCAGCAAACCTTCCAAGCGTTAGAATTCACAAAAATGTTTATTGCTTAAAGGAGATACATAAAAACAGCTTAAGAAGCAAAATGCCCCTGGTAATACAGGAGAAAAATCCCAGACCTACGCGTTTCGGCAGCCCACTGCCTTAATCATGGACTCAACTGAATAGTGAAAAAATAGCCCCTTAAATACACCTGAGTCCTCAGGTGTTACAACTACTAAATTACAATTTAAAGGGGACGTAGCCTGCATAGATTGAACAAAACTGACTTTTGATACACAGTAATTGAAAATACATATAAAAACATGTAAAGGGGAAATATTGAACAATTATAAAATTGGCATAATAACCCCAAGAAATCAAAAGAACCCCAAAACAGAGGAATATTCAAATATCAAAACATCCCTGGAAAAGATAACATTAAATAACAGCAGCTATAACATATATATGACCAGTGTACAATAGCACATGTAGAAATAGCCTACTGATAACTCATAACAAGTGTATAAGGGATCCCTATAAAGCTTAAAAATGCTAACATAGAAGAACAGGGCCTAACATTAGTTATTAGGCATACAAACTCTAAAGGGAGCAAAAAAAGAGAATTACATATACATATATTATCAGTGGATAAGTAGTGAGAGCTACATATAGGTAGCTATAATAAATAAAAATGTAATGCAATGTATACGGTATGCTGTCTTAGTGGGGAAGGAGAAATTATAAAACATGTGGGATAATTTGTATTTGATCTTGGGGATCACCAATAGTATATATCCATAGGGAAAGAATTAATGTTGGCGACACCAAAAATGAATTATTTTGCCATCTATATTAAAGCCTAATGGTCTTCTAGTCTGCATTCTAAAAATCCAGAAAGCTTCCTTGTACAATAATTTGTCCAATCTATCGGATGGAGGGTCTAATATGATCTATCACCTGCCATTTTAATGTGGCAACCATTTTATCATGATAATGAATAAAGTGTCTTGCAAGGTTGGAGCATTCAATATTGTTTTCAATATTCTTAAGGTGCTCTCTGATCCTGGTTCAGGCCTCCCTGGTGGTGCACCCAACTTACTGCTTTTTACATTGGGTGCAATCCACCAGATAGATTACAAAGGTAGAGTGGCAGTTGGTGTAGGAGTCAAGGTCATAAATCTTTTGAGTAACATATGACTGAAAATTATGTGCGGTTCGATGTGAAACCACAAGATATGCAATTACTGAAATGGCATCTATAGTGCCCCTTGACTTCCAACCAACTGCTCCTAGACACAGGACTTTGGCACAGCAAGCTAGGGGACAATGTATTGCCTAGTGTGCATCCCCTCCTTGAAATAAAGTTACAGCCTTGTGAAACAAAGTCCTTAAGGCTATCTTCAGCTGTGAGAATAGGGAGATGCTTTTTCACAATCTCACAAATAGCACCAAACTGCGCACTGTAGGAGGTTACAAAAATAGGTTTTGAAGCATTAAAGTTATTCTTCTTATATGCCTGAGAGCTTTGTTCAACAAGTAACTGCTTCCTGTCCATCCGACTAACCTCCAACAGGGCACGGCTTACCACCCTTCTATTTTAACCCCTATCAAGAAGGTTATTCACCATAGTCAGGCTTTCTTTCTCAAAATCTTGTTCATCTGTGCAATTCCTTTGTACACGGATGAACTGTCCTTTTGCTATGCCAAATCCTGTGTGTTTTGGGTGGTTGCTCTGACCATGTAATATGGCAATGGAAGCAATCGGTTTGGAGTATAAGGTAGTTTTGACACTACGCGTATCATTCTCTCATGACTTCCTGTCCAGATGAACAAGAGGTCATCGATGTATCTTTTGACCAGCTGAATGTCTGATTTAAACGGATTTCTATCTGCAAAAACGTGGCACACCTCCCACCAACCCATAAATAGGTTGGTATAGGCTGGAGCAAATTTTGCCCCCATGGCCGTACCATGCTTCTGAAGATAGAAAGTGCCGTTAAATTGGAAAAAGTTATGGGACAGCAGAAACTCAAGTGCCTGCAGCAAAAACCGCTTAAGGCAGTCATCGTAATTGCTAAAGGTATCTAACATGTATGTTACGGCCTCAAGGCCACTTGAGTGTGGTATGGCTGAATATAGGCCCACCACATCAACCTATTGTCCATTCCAAGCAGTCTGCTGCAGGCAATTCAAAAGGTGCTTGGTGTCCTTAAGGTATGAAGGGAGTTGGTACACTATGGGCTGGAGTTAAGACTCCACCCAGGTGGACATATTTTAAAAAGAGAACCAATTCCGGCCACAATGGGCCTCCCCTTCACCTTCTCCAGGGATTTATGGACCTTGGGAAGGTGATGAAAAATAGGGGTGATCGGATTCAATACATACAGAAAATCCACTGTGTCCTGATCCAAAATCCCCATCTCAATACCATCATCTAACATTGACACCATTTCTCTCCTGAAATTGTCTGTGGGATTGCATCTTAACACATGATATACATCTGTGTCCCCAAGCTGTCTATTAGCTTCCTGTATATAGGAAACTTTATCTTGTACCACAACACACACCCACCCTTATCTGCCTGCTTAATGATAATATCATCCCTGAGTTTGAGGGTTTCTAAGGCCAAGGCCTGGGCAGGAGTAAGATTAGGGTGGGGGTGTCGAGCTTTATGAGGTCTTCCTCCACCCAGTGGCGTAGCGTGGGTTGTCAGTGCCCAGGGCAAGGCAAGTATTGCGCCCCCCCCAACCCCATTTTAGATATGCTGCTTCTTCTTACATTTGGGACAAACCAAGCAAAGACCCAAGCCTGGTAGATCACATAAAGCAAGGGACACTGTCTCCTCTCCCACAAAATGCTCCCTTAACCATCTTTACTGGATAACTAACAGTTATTGCTGATGATACCCATATCCCCAAAATATGTCCCTTGTCATAAGCAGCTGCTAATCAGTAGTGCCTTACAAACAAAGCCATGAAAATAATATATTGGCAATACAAGAGGCAGTGGATGAAGCCTGCAAGCATTATGTGCTATCCCCCTGTGATCAAACCCTGTCTGCAGCTCTCCAGAGCTGGGCAAATATATACAATATTACATTTTAAGATTTATTCTCATTTTACACATGGGTGGAAAGCCCCCCTTAACCCCCATCTGGTGGTGACATGTCCTGATCTGTAAAACTTCATGGTACAAATACTGCAGACCACAGGGTGCACCCACCCCCACATTGCAGCAACCCATATTGTATATGTGGTGCAATAGGTTTTTGGTAAGTCGTTAAAAAGAGGAAAAGGGGACACACAGGTTGGCAGCTGTTACATAAGGTTGTCCCTGCTGGGCAGACTGTCTTTTGGGTGCCAATGACATATAAAAGTGGGGTATATATTCTACCTTACTAAATATAACAATTGTAAGTAATCAATATAAAAGGGGCATGGGACAGACAACCCAGCCTTACATACATATATGGGGGGAGGGTGTATGGTATTTAGGGGGTGCTGTTAAATTTATTTACTAACACAAATTATAGTTATTTTTTTTTACTTTAAATGCAGTAAGGGTGAGTTTAATGTAAATAAAAAAGGCAATGAGCACCCAAACCCTAAAAATCGGTAAAAGTCCACACCTCAGGAGTCCAGCAAGAAATAGATTCAAGAGGGTGAATTCATAGGACTTCTTTGATAGGAGACACACACAGTGAAATGCCTGGTGAGCAGCACAATCCTGGTGCCAGACAGCACACAAATCCCTAAATCTACTTCTGCCCTAGGAAGGTCATGGAGGGGAAAAATCAAATACAGGAAACAAGGCCTCATTTTTGTCAACTGTCACAAATATACTTTTTTTGTGCAAGGACAAGATGGCGTAAGTTGTAATCAGAATCCGGTCAAACATGAAAGTATGGTCTCTGATCACCCCACCATCCCACTAACTAGGTAACTGGGGTTAACAGAAAGGCAGAGCCCAGCCATGCTGCCACCAGTGCCACGGGTTTGAAAGAGATTTATTGCACTTTTTAAGGATTCCTCCCCCCCACCTCTGCTTAGAGATCCTTAAAAAGTGCCCCAGGCAATGCATGGCATTCTGGCTCTGGTTCCTTTGTTGGAAGGGAACTTAATTGTTGGGTAATAATAGAACCGTAATTAAGCTGCATTTTGCATGTTGCTAGTATCAGGCAAAAACAGGGCTATAAGTAAGTCTAGTCCTGACACCTTACCTTAGTCGCGGCATCACCACATTCCTGACGGGTCGCAGAACAGAGCTGGGGGGCCTGTCAGAATTTTTAGCCTCCCTTCTTCCCTTTGCTAAGTTGAGGCTGGAAGCGCCCCTCAGAATTATGCGCCTGTTGCCCCCTCCACGCTACGCCACTGCCTCCACCCTGTGGTGAAAAGCTTCTAGAAAAGGGCCTCTCTCTTTGGTGGGGTAGAAAATAGATTTAGGTTTAAAACCCCCATGCCTAATTTTAAGGAGGGATTCATCTATAGCGGTCTCCTGGGCAAGGCCATGTAACTGGAGATAGTCACATGCTTCATTAAAATCAACCAGGTCATAGAGCTTGGCAAAATCTTCATTTACACAAATGATGTCACTATTATTAGCCTCTCCAACTGACTCAATCTTCCAGAATAATTTTCTAAGTGTCAAATCTTGAACCATTTTATTAAGATCCACTATTGTGTTGAACAAATTAAATTTATTGGTGGGGATAAAACCCAAACCTAAACCTAGAACTTCATATTCCTCTTTAGTGAGTATAACTTTAGAAATATTTACAACATTCAAATTGCATACTTGTTCCTGCCTCCTCTTCTGTACCTTCCTGCCCCTCTGCCTCTTTGACCTCTTCCTACATTTCCTCCCCCTTCTCCTAAATTGGGGTCCCTGTAAAAAACCTGTTGATCCTTGCTTGTTATACTGGAAACAGCCTCAGGGGTTAGTCTTGATACCCCTCCATTATCACTAAGGAAAATTTGTCTCCTATGCTCAGACTGAGAAATTGCACTAGTATCATTAACAGGTTTTTTTATTAGAATTCCTGGTTATTATGGGATCTATACGGACATTACTACCAGTCTTAGATCTAACTGACTGGTCTACTTGTATTGTAGGATTTATAGGGGGAGCAGTTGTAACACCCTGTTGTGAACTACCTTCCTCTAAATGCTGTTTTTCAACTGAATGAGCTATATTCCTACCCCTAGATCTGGACCTATTATTAGTAGTAGTACTATGTGTATGCCAGGTGTAAACCCTATTGTGTGCATGATCGTCACTATACCTCATAAACTTCTTGAGTTTGAAATTATCCAATTCAACACAGAATTCATCCACAATGGGGCCTATTTATCATATGTCGGTCAGGCCTGATCCGACATTGCAGATCAGGTCCAACAGACATCGCTGAATGCGGAGAGCAATACACTCTCCATATTCAGCATTGCACCAGCAGCTCTTGTGAGCTGCTGGTGCAACGCCGCCCCCCTGCAGACTCGCGGCCAATTGGCCACCAGCAGGGGGGTGTCAATCAACCTGATCGTACTCGATCGGGTTTATTTCCGGCGATTCCTGTCCGCCGCATCAAAGCAGGCGGACAGGGTTATGGAGCAGTGGTCTTTAGACCGATGCTCCATAACTTGTGTTTCTGGCGAGTCTGAAGACTCACCAGAAACACGGGCCTTCAAGCTCCGTTCAGAGCTTGATAGATAGGCCCAAGAGTCTTTTAACAATAGATCCATATCCCCATATTTGGGGTGCATGGTAAAGTCATTCAGACGATTCTGTAAATCTATTAAATCCTCACGTGTTAACAGAGCTGTTTCTTTAAAAGTGATAATCAACTCCATTAGTTTCTTTGAGCATTCTGTCAAAATGTTATTCCATTTAATGATGAAAGTTGAATCATCTACTTGAAAGGTGGGATACTTATTCAAACGGATCCCCCTTGGAATTAAATCCATCATCAGATATTTTTCAAGGACCCGTTTGTCCCACCAAATTTTATATTCTTTAATTAAAGTCCGCTCCATTTGGAGGAAAATATCACTGATAGACAATGTCTCTTTTTGATTAACAAAAGTGTCCTCCATAGTTAGTCTGACCAAATCCATATTAGTAAGTGACTTTAGAGAAAACAGGTCACGATTCTCAATTTTAAGCAATAATCCCAGAGAGTAAGGGGCTGGATAAAACAACCAAAACTGGGAAGCCCGGTACCAGGCCACAGGGTATTATAACAACAAGTCAAATTGTCAAGCCGTAAGAGGGAAAAGAGAGGTAATACATGTATATAAAAACAGTCCTTCTTTGCAGCTCAAAACAAAGTCACCAGCATTATCCGTTTGAAGCAAAAAACACTCACCCGGAGAAGATCTTTCATGTGGTGTAGGCTTACGGCTAGATTTAGAGTTTGGCGGTAGCCGTCAAAACCAGCGTTAGGGGGTCCTAACGCTGGTTTTTTACCGCCCGCTGGTATTTGGAGTCAGTCATTAAAGGGTCTAACGCTCACTTTGCAGCCGCGACTTTTCCATACCGCAGATCCCCCTACGCCAATTGCGTATCCTATCTTTTCAATGGGATCTTTCTAACGCCGGTAGAAGAGTCGTGGCTGAAGTGAGCGTTAGAAATCTAACGACAAAACTCCAACCGCAGAAAAAAAACAGGAGTTAAGAGCTTTTTGGGCTAACGCCGGTTCAAAAAGCTCTTAACTACTGTGCTCTAAAGTACACTAACACCCATAAACTACCTATCTACCCCTAAACCGAGGTCCCCCCACATCGCCGCCACTCTATTAAATTTTTTAACCCCTAATCTGCCGACCGCACACCGCCGCCACCTACGTTATCCCTATGTACCCCTAATCTGCTGCCCCTAATACCGCCGACCCCTATATTATATTTATTAACCCCTAATCTGCCGCCCCCGCTATCGCTGACACCTGCATAGTTTTTTTAACCCCTAATCTGCCGCTCCGTACACCGCCGCAACCTACATTATACCTATGTACCCCTAATCTGCTGCCCCTAACACCGCCGACCCCTATATTATATTTATTAACCCCTAATCTGTCGCCCCCAACGTCGCCTCCACCTACCTACAATAATTAACCCCTAATCTGCCGACCGGACCTCACAGCTACTCTAATAAATGTATTAACCCCTAAAGCTAAGTCTAACCCTAACACTAACACCCCCTAAGTTAAATATAATTTAAATCTAACGAAATAAATTAACTCTTATTAAATAAATTATTCCTATTTAAAGCTAAATACTTACCTGTAAAATAAATCCTAATATAGCTACAATATAAATTATAATTATATTGTAGCTATTTTAGGATTAATATTTATTTTACAGGCAACTTTGTAATTATTTTAACCAGGTACAATAGCTATTAAATAGTTAATAACTATTTAATAGTTACCTAGTTAAAATAATTACAAAATTACCTGTAAAATAAATCCTAACCTAAGTTACAATTAAACCTAGCACTACACTATCAATAAATTAATTAAATAAAATACCTACAATTAAATCTAACACTACACTATCAATAAATTAATTACATGAAATACCTACAAATAAATACAATGAAATAAACTAACTAAAGTACAAAAAAATAAAAAAGAACTAAGTTACAAACATTAGAAAAATATTACAACAATTTTAAAACTAATTACACCTACTCTAAGCCCCCTAATAAAATAACAAAGCCCCCCAAAATAAAAAAATGCCCTACCCTATTCGAAAATTAAAATAGAAAAGCTCTTTTACCTTACCAGCCCTGAAAAGGGCCCTTTGCGGGGCATGCCCCAAAGAATTCAGCTCTTTTGCCTGTAAAAAAAAACATACAATACCCCCCCCAACATTACAACCCACCACCCACATACCCCTAATCTAACCCAAACCCCCCTTAAATAAACCTAACACTAAGCCCCTGAAGATCTCCCTACCTTGTCTTCACCACGCCGGGTTCACCGATCGATCCAGAAGAGCCTCCGATGTCTTGATCCAAGCCCAAGCGGGGGGCTGAAGATGTCCATGATCCGGCTGAAGTCTTCATCCAAGCGGGAGCTGAAGAGGTCCATGATCCGACTGAAGTCTTCTATCAAGCGGCATCTTCAATCTTCTTTCTTCCGGATCCATGTAGTTCATCCCGCCGACGCGGAACATCCATCTTCACCGACGACTTCCCGACGAATGACGGTTTCTTTAAGGGACGTCATCCAAGATGGCGTCCCTCTAATTCCGATTGGCTGATAGTATTCTATCAGCCAATCGGAATTAAGGTAGGAAAAATCTGATTGGCTGGTGGAATCAGCCAATCAGATTCAAGTTCAATCCGATTGGCTGATCCAATCAGCCAATCAGATTGAGCTTGCATTCTATTGGCTGTTCCGATCAGCCAATAGAATGCGAGCTCAATCCTATCAGCCAATCAGAATTCGAGGGACGCCATCTTGGATGACGTCCCTTAAAGGAACCGTCATTCGTCGGGAAGTCGTCGGTGAAGATGGATGTTCCGCGTCGGCGGGATGAACATGGATCCGGAAGAAAGAAGATTGAAGATGCCGCTTGATAGAAGACTTCAGCCGGATCATGGACCTCTTCAGCTCCCGCTTGGATGAAGACTTCAGTCGGATCATGGACCTCTTCAGCTCCCGCTTAGATGAAGACTTCAGCCGGATCATGGACCTCTTCAGCTCCCGCTTGGATCAAGACTTCAGCCGGATCATGGACATCTTCAGCCCCCCGCTTGGGCTTGGATGAAGACTTCGGAGGCTCTTCTGGACCTGTCGGTGAACCGGGTGTGGTGAAGACAAAGTAGGGAGATCTTCAGGGGCTTAGTGTTTATTTAAGGGGGGTTTGGGTTAGATTAGGGGTATGTGGGTGGTGGGTTGTAATGTTGGGGGGGGGTATTGTATGGGTTTTTTTTACAGGCAAAAGAGCTGAATTCTTTGGGGCATGCCCCGCAAAGGGCCCTTTTCAGGGCTGGTAAGGTAAAAGAGCTTTTCTATTTTAATTTTAGAATAGGGTAGGGCATTTTTTTATTTTGGGGGTCTTTGTTATTTTATTAGGGAGCTTAGAGTAGGTGTAATTAGTTTAAAATTGTTGTAATATTTTTCTAATGTTGGTAAATATTTTTTTATTTTTTGTAACTTAGTTCTTTTTTATTTTTTGTACTTTAGTTAGTTTATTTAATTGTATTTATTTGTAGGTATTGTATTTAATTAATTTATTGATAGTGTAGTGTTAGGTTTAATTGTAGGTAATTGTAGGTATTTTATTTAATTAATTTATTGATAGTGTAGTGTTAGGTTTAATTGTAACTTAGGTTAGGATTTATTTTACAGGTAATTTTGTAATTATTTTAACTAGGTAACTATTAAATAGTTATTAACTATTTAATAGCTATTGTACCTGGTTAAAATAAATACAAAGTTGCCTGTAAAATAAATATTAATCCTAAAATAGCTACAATATAATTATAATTTATATTGTAGCTATATTAGGGTTTATTTTACAGGTAAGTATTTAGCTTTAAATAGGAATAATTTATTTAATAAGAGTTAATTTATTTTGTTAGATTTACATGATATTTAACTTAGGGGGGTGTTAGGGTTAAGGTTAGACTTAGCTTTAGGGGTTAATAAATGTATTAGAGTAGCGGTGAGGTCCGGTCGGCAGATTAGGGGTTAATACTTGAAGTTAGGTGTTGGCGATGTTAGGGAGGGCAGATTAGGGGTTAATACTATTTATTATAGGGTTATTGAGGCGGGAGTGAGGCGGATTAGGGGTTAATACATTTATTATGGTAGCGGTGAGGTCCGGTCGGCAGATTAGGGGTTAATAATTGTAGGTAGGTGGCGGCGACGTTGGGGGCGGCAGGTTAGGGGTTAATAAATATAATATAGGGGTCGGCGGTGTTAGGGGCAGCAGATTAGGGGTTCATAGGGATAACGAAGGTTGCGGCGGTGTACGGAGCAGCAGATTAGGGGTTAAAAAAATATGCAGGTGTCAGCGATAGCGGGGGCGGCAGATTAGGGGTTAATAAGTGTAAGGTTAGGGGTGTTTAGACTCGGGGTACATGTAAGGGTGTTAGGTGCAGACATAGGAAGTGTTTCCCCATAGGAAACAATGGGGCTGCGTTAGGAGCTGAACGCTGCTTTTTTGCAGGTGTTTGGGTTTTTTTCAGCTCAAAATGCCACATTGTTTTCTATGGGGGAATCGTGCACGAGCACGTTTTTGAAGCTGGCCGCGTCCGTAAGCACCGCTGGTATTGAGAGTTGCAGTGGCGGTAAATATGCTATACGCTCCCTTTTTGGAGCCTAACGCAGCCCTTCTGTGAACTCTAAATACCAGTGGTATTTAAATGGTGCGGGAGAAAAAAAGCCAGCGTTAGCTACGCGGGTCGTTACCGACAAAACTCTAAATCTAGCCGTTAGTTTTTGTGGTAAAGTATTGTTTTTCCATCTTGCTATTGGTTTTGGTTTGATGTGTGAGATATAATGAACTGGCCACTTTATGAACTATAGATGTTTATGGAAGGAAAACCCACTAGTAAAAAGCAAGAAAATACAGATGAATTAATGTGCAATTAGTTTCAAACATGATCTCACCTTTACGATAAAGCTCCTCAGCAATCTCAGGAGTGTCTGTGAATCCACGCCTATGATTGCTTTTTTATTCCTATACTTCCTACACTTACTAACCTAGCTAAGCTAACATTAGAATCATCAAGCTCATTGTATTTTTTTGGCATAGTCAGCAAGCTAAACAAAGAATTGTGATAACATTTCATTTCTGCTTTTATTAATTAAATAAGGCTGCCACAAGCTAAATATAACACAAAAATAATGTAAATCAACAGCACTACTATATACAAAGAAAAAGAAAATTCCATTTATAAGGTGTAATGCTCCTGGACAGTGACGGCTCTATGCTACCCTTAATCATGCTAAACATAGCCGGTTTCTATATTTCATTAAAGCAGGGGTGCCCATATGTTAGTGAGATGGAGTTTACCTTTTTGTGAAGTTTGTCATAGTTATGCATGTGATAAGCATAAGAAATGTTCATGCTCTTTTGTAAGTGTACTTTGAAAAGTCGCATATCAGCCAGTTATTGGCTGACTTCATAGAGCCTAAACTAACTTCTCTTGATGCAACTAATATATATATATATTTTACCAATAACAAGTGCTACATTGATCTGTTCCAGATGTAAAGCCTAAACCTACAGGTTACAATAGCTTATTTTTGGGAAATATGTGTAAGGCTTTTTATTTTAATTTTTTTAATCTTAGTATTTGTGCATATCAACAGGCTTACCCACTTCTATGTTAACACCTCTAGCCCATCTTAGTACTTCAGCAACTTACTTTATTTAAAGGGATAGTCTAGTCAAAATTAAGCTTTCACGATTCATATAGGGCATGCAATTTTAAACTTTTTAATTTACTTTTATCATCAAATTTGCTTTGCTCCTTTAGTATTCTTTGTTGAAAGCTAAACCTAATTAGGCTCATATGCTAATTTCTAATCCCTTGGAGGCCGCCTCTTATCTCAGTGCATTTTGACAGTTTTTTTAAAGCGAGAAAGCGCTAGTTTATGTGTGCCTTATAGATAGCATTGTGCTCACTCCATTTATGACTCAGCACTGATCAGCTAAAATACAAGTCTGTCAAAAATGTGAAATAAGGGGGACAGCCTGCAGAGACTTAGATACAAGGTAATCACAAAGGTATAAAGCAAAACTGGGGAATGGGCAATAGAGAGATTATCTATCTTTTAAACAATAAAAATTCTGGAGTAGACTGACCCTTTAATGTTTGCTCATCGATCTATTCTGTATTTCCCTAACTCACTGTCACTGTAATGTCATTAGATGAACGTAAAAATATGACTTGTATCAATATATCAAATGTCATTTGCACTCAAGGAATCATTTACCAGACCACACTGAATCCTTTTTCTTTCTTCTACACTTGTGTCCATATGTTACTATATAGTAATATACTATTACTATATGTTGGCAAAAAAATAAAGGATAATATATATATATATAATAAAAAAATATTGATTTCGAGTTCAACACCCAGGTGGTTGCAAGCTGGAAGGCAGATTCATTATTTGGACTGTGTATATATATATATATATATATATATATATATATATATATATATATATATATATATATATATATATATATATATATATATATACTGTATATTGTGAAAATGGATCAACAAGAACTTTTATATAAAATCCGTTGGTGAAAAATAAATCAATGCAAATTAATGGCTATAAATAAGAATTCTAATCCATTGTGGTAACATTTTGTAAACCAATTTGTAGATGTATATGTCAGTAAATATCAAGTTGACATTTACTTCTGGCTAAGTACACAAAAATTCTGATTCATTTTTTACCCTTTCTGCTTTGCACAGATATTACTGTTTAAAAGATAGGCTGTAAGATGAGTATACAAACTAGCAAAATGAAGCTATATATTTGTAACTATGCTTGTAACTAAAATATACTTATACAAGCTAGTTACATAAAAACTTATCATTTTGGTTTCTTCCAAGAAATCTAATTTTGGTGAAGAAACTGTGTTTTATAGTTTATATACTTTCTCATAGATTATTTTGAAGTCTGCCTCAAAGACTACCTAAAAAGATAAATGCTGTCTGTATGTTATTGAGAGTCATTTCTCATACTGTTTTTTAATGATTCCCTAGAGGGGAAAATAAATTACTTGTATCCCTAAATGACATGCAATCTGATATATTATACTGTGATTTAAAAAAAGCATAAAAGTAAAAACAGGAGATTATTGTGTTGAGATATGGGGAATGTAATGGCTAAACCATTTTTTTTAAATAAATACTTTGTTTTATTCTAGTATATATAAATAAGAGAAAATACATTTCAATACACATAATACATAGCATTTCAAACATTTTAATTCTGAATACAGACCAAAGTGGAGATTAGAGTTTAGATTATAAGTGGTGCACTAAATTTAGTGCAGGACCACGCTAATTAGCACACATATTACAAGTTGAAAGTAAACGGTAGCACACAAAATTTGCACTCAACAGATTGGCGTGCCTGAAGACCATGGAGCTGATTTAACAATGTCTGGAGGACATGATACACTGCAGCGTATCATGTCCGCCAGACATCGCTGAATGCGCACAGCATACGCTGTCGGCATTCAGCATTGCACAAGCAGTTCTAGTGAACTAGCTAGCAGGTTGTGTCAATCAACCCAATCGTATCCGATCGGGTTGATTGCTGTCTGCCACTCAGAGGCGGCGGATTTTAGTTGAGGAGCAGCGGTTTTAAGATTACGCGGAAACAGGGCGAGTTGGCCCCATTCAGGGCATAGTAAATCGGCCCCCTAGTGTAAAGTGTAAGGCTTGAAAAGAAAAAAAAACAAGCATATTAAAATAAAGTACACCAATATATACATTTTATGCTAAAAATATTTCATATAAATATAAAAAAATTGTATACGCATATATATACACACATATATATATATATATATATATATATATATACACACATATATATACACATATATACAGTAAATGTAGCCACCAATCAGCAAGCACTATCCAGGGTGCTGGACCAAAAATGGGCTGGCTCCTTAGCTTAGATTCCTTCTTTTTAAAATAAAGATAGCAAGAGAACGAAGAAAAATTGATAATAGGAGTAAATTAGAACGTTGCTTAAAATTGCTACTCTATCTGAATCATGAAAGAAAAATTTGTGTTTAGTATCCCTTTAACTGTAATTATTTTACTGTAGATTCATACTTACCTTATTGTACTTAAAGGGACACTAAACCCAATTTTTTTTCTTTCATGATTCAGATAGAGCATGCAATTTTAAGCAACTTACTAATTTACTCCTATTATCAATTTGTTCTTCATTCTCTTAGTATCTTTATTTAAAAATGCTGGAATGTCTGCTTAGGAGCTGGCCCGGTTCTTTTTTCATCTCCTCGGTAGCGCTTGCTGATTGGTGGCTAAATGTAGCAAGCAAATCAGCAAGTGCCACCCAGGTTCTGAACCAAAAATGTATTCTATGCTTACATTCCTGCTTTTCAAATAAAGATAGCAAGAGAACAAAAAAATGCTAATAGGAGTAAATGACTAAGTTGCTTAAAATTGCATGCTCTATCTGAATTATTAAATAAAAAATGTGGGTTTAGTGTCCCTTTAATATAGAAAGTCACACCTGAAGAAATGGGTTTAATATTGAACACTCAGATGAAATGAAGGGACACAAAGTCAAAATAAACTTTTATGATTCAGAAAGAGCCTGCAGTATTAAGACACTTTCTAATTTACTTCCATTATCAAATTTTGCACAGTCTTTTTATCTACACACTTTCTGGAGAACAAGCTCCTACTGAGCATGTGCACAAGCTCACAGGGTGTACGTAAATAGTCTGTGATTGGCTGATGTCTGTCACATGATACATGGGACCAGAAAATGGAAGAAAAAATAGATTTGCTAGAAAAAAAATCTACTGCTTATTTGAAATTCAAAGTATTTTATTGCATTGTCTTTGTATTATGCACTTGTAAATTATGCAATTCTACTGCATTTAGTGGTCCTTTAAACTATAGCTGAACTACTGTGCATCTATAGTATAATTAATACATTGTAAGATTTATTTTTAGGCATGTTTCTGGGTATTTAATATATATATATTTGCCGTTACTTCTTGGTCTAGTTTATTATTCAAATGCTAAAAAACTTTGTAACAAAGAGTAAATCTAATGATGTTTATAATTATGGCTTTACTGTAAAGTTTGTGTTAGTTTCACAAATTAGGTACAAAACTGTCATCTAGTAAAGTTTTAATTACATAGGACTAGATTACAAGTGGTGCACTGATGTAAGTACGCATGATATAGAAATATTGCGCCCATGCTAACTTGCGCACATATTACAAGTTGAATGTAAACATGACCGGACAAGCGAAAAACGAAACTGGTGCTCGTCTGGTTAGCAGGACTGAAGTCCTCGCGTAAAGGGTTAAGGCTAAATAAAAATTTGCAACAAACACAACATTTTCCCTAGACTTCTGTATATTCTCCAAACTTTGCCTATCCCTCTACCCAAACACTATATTTTGAGCATACAAAAAGCATTCAGTGACTTTGTTTGGCACAAAAAAAGGCCCAGAATCAGCACTAATATCATGCAATCCCCCAGACCCCAGAGAGGCTTGGGGATTCCTAACATCTCCCTATATAGACAAGCTATCTTTTTACAAAGAATAGTTAACTGGCACATACACCTTCAACACAAAAGGTGGGTACACCTAGAACATTTAGTCTCAGGCGTTTCACACTTAGGGAGATTGTGCTGGAACATGGGGAAACGTAAAGCCAGACTGAGCTACAACTCTCCTCTAGTGGTAGAAACATATATTATATGGGAACACCTCTTGGCCCACAATAATTATATATCATCTAGGCCGTCCCCTTTAACCTCTCTTATAGATAACGATCAATTTTCACTGGGATGGAATAGTACAGATATCTTGCAAGAGAGTAACACGCGTGATCTTAATATGCATATGCTGACGAGTGGAGAGAAACTTCTCCCTCAATCTGAACTGGTAGATAGGGGGTTGAATTATTTTCAGAACTGGTATAATTATCACCGTGTACACCAATATATTAACAGACATGAGCAACATAGAAACATGCTGCGACCACTTACGAATTTTGAATCCTTGTGTGTTTGTACACCCCCCCTCTCACACACACTTGCCAAGATATATAAAATGTTAACTGTTATCCCACCAGGATACGTCCCACCGTATATGGAGAGATGGGAGGAAGACCTGGGTATTATAATCCTTCCACAAACGAACACTACTATTTTCCAAAATATAATAAAATCATCTATCTCCCTTTCATTAGTGGAAATTAATCTAAAGTTGTTAAATAGATGGTACCATACTCTCCGGAAACTCCACTGACTGTTCCACCTCAGATCAGACCATTGTTGGTGGTGTGGTCACAGAGGCAGTGATATGGCACACATGTGGTGGTGGTGCAATGTAATCCAAAACTTCTGGAGGACCGTTATCACTGAGATAGAGAAAATATTAGAAGCTACATTCAGTATGGACCCACTAATTTGGTTACTAGGCAACCCGCCTAAAATCAAGCATAAACCTTATTATATGCTGTTCTACATTATGACAAATAGTGTGAAATACTTAATAGCCAAAAATTGGAAGAGTAAATACACTCCTACTGTGGAGATGTGGATGAGGCGAGTATCCGAATTCATAGAGCTAGAGGAATACCATTATATTATCAATGATAAATTGGATACTTATGCGGAAATTCTAGCCACTTGGGAACATTATCTCAGACAAACTAAATAGTAGCAAGGTGTTACTTTATGAGAAACACAGATATGCCACTTCAGTGTCCTGAAAGACGCCAGACCAGTGTTAATTTTGACGGCAAATTTCAATTTAGTCTTAGTTTTAGTCTTTTGATACTTAGTCGTATTTTAGTCATCTAAATTGTTTTAGTTTTAGTCTAGTTTTAGTCGACTGAATCTCCAGTAGATTTTAGTCGACTAAAATCTAAGGGGTTTAGTTAAAGTGTAATGCATTATTTAAGCATTTCTCTATAATTTGCAAACTGATTATATACTCCAGGAGTAAACATAACACCTGTTAATATTTATGGTATTAAGGTTTAAACATGCAATACAGACACAGATTTAGCCGTTGTGATATGTAACATCTTTATTAAACTTAAAATTAAATAAAACCAAGTTTCATAAACAAACAGAAGTGCAACTTTAAAATATAAAAAATCAAAACTGTAAACTGTATTGTATTGCACATATTACCTAATATAAAAACTTTAACAGTTCTCTGTTAATAATTAAAACAGGTATCAAGTAACTCAACACAATAAAAAGTTTCTGCAGCTAGCACAGGCACAGGCATAACAAACCCATATTCGTGGGTTATGCTTATTTCTATAGGAAGAATCAATTGATTATTTACAGATTAGTAACATTTTCGGCACAGATTAGCACTGCTCTAGAACTTCCAAACTCATTATATACTCCTGGAGTAAAGGTTTATTAACCTGTTTTTATTTGTGGTATTAAGGTTTGAACATGCAATACAGATTTAACAGATTTAACTGTTGTGGTATAGAACATGTCTTTATCTTAAAATTTAATAAAATTAAGTTTCGTAAATTTTACAAAAGAGAAGTAATTGGATATGGATTGATTATAACACCTTGCATAAAATGTTTTTGTCATCAAATTTTGATTTAGTTTTAGTCATAGTCTTTTGACTAAAATGTAATTTCTTTCATGTAATTAGCAAGAGTCCATGAGCTAGTGACGTATGGGATATACATTCCTACCAGGAGGGGCAAAGTTTCCCAAACCTCAAAATGCCTTTGCCTCCTATGGAGGTGGTGAAGTAAGTTTGTGCTAGATTCTACGTTGATATGCGCTCCGCAGCAGGTTGGAGCCCGGTCTTCCTCTCAGCGTGCAGTGAATGTCAGAGGGATGTGAGGAGAGTATTGCCTATTTGAATTCAATGATCTCCTTCTACGGGATCTATTTCATAGGTTCTCTGTTATCGGTCATAGAGATTCATCTCTTACCTCCCTTTTCAGATCGACGATATACTCTTATTTATATACCATTACCTCTGCTGATTTTCGTTTCAGTACTGGTTTGGCTTTCTACAACATGTAGATTAGTGTCCTGGGGTAAGTAAGTCTTATTTTCTGTGACACTCTAAGCTATGGTTGGGCACTTTTTTATAAAGTTCTAAATATATGTATTCAAACATTTATTTGCCTTGACTCAGGGTGTTCAACATTCCTTATTTCAGACAGTCAGTTTCATATTTGGGATAATGCATATGAATAAATCCATTTTTTTCTTACCTTAAATTTGACTTTTTCCTTGTGGGCTGTTAGGCTCGCGGGGGCTGAAAATGCTTCATTTTATTGCGTCATTCTTGACGCAGACTTTTTTGTCGCAAAATTTTTTTTCTGTTTGCGGCGTCATACGTGTCGCCGGAAGTTGCGTCATTTTTGACGTTCTTTTGCGCCAAAAGTGTCGGCGTTCCGGATGTGGCGTCATTTTTGGCGCCAAAAGCATTTAGGCGCCAAATAATGTGGGCGTCTTTTTTGGCGCTAAAAAAATATGGGCGTCACTGTTGTCTCCACATTATTTAAGTCTCATTATTTATTGCTTCTGGTTGCTAGAAGCTTGTTCACTGGCATTTTTTCCCATTCCTGAAACTGTCATTTATGGAATTTGATAAATTTTGCTTTATATGTTGTTTTTTCTATTACATATTGCAAGATGTCCCACGTTGAAACTGAGTCAGAAGATACTTCTGGAAAATCGCTGCCTGGTGCTGGAGCTACCAAAGCTAAGTGTATCTGCTGTAAACTTATGGTATCTGTTCCTCCAGCTGTTGTTTTGTACTGTTTGTCATGACAAACTTGTTAATGCAGATAATATTTCCTTTAGTACTGTTACATTACCTGTTGCTGTTCCGTCAACATCTAATACTCAGAGTGTTCCTGATAACATAAGAGATTTTGTTTCTAAATCCATTAAGAAGGCTATGTCTGTTATTCCTCCTTCTAGTAAACGTAAAAAGTCTTTTAAAACTTCTCATTTTTCAGATGAATTTTTAAATGAACATCATCATTCTGATTCTGATAATGGTTCTTCTGGTTCAGAGGATTCTGTCTCAGAGGTTGATGCTGATAAATCTTCATATTTATTTAAAATGGAATTTATTCGTTCTTTACTTAAAGAAGTCCTAATTGCATTAGAAATTGAGGATTCTGGTCCTCTTGATACTAAATCTAAACGTTTAGATAAGGTTTTTTAAATCTCCTGTGGTTATTCCAGAAGTTTTTCCTGTCCCTAGTGCTATTTCTGAAGTAATTTCCAGGGAATGGAATAATTTGGGTAATTCATTTACTCCTTCTAAACGTTTTAAGCAATTATATCCTGTGCCATCTGACAGATTAGAGTTTGGGACAAAATCCCTAAGGTTGATGGGGCTGTCTCTACTCTTGCTAAGCGTACTACTATTCCTACGGCAGATGGTACTTCCTTTAAGGATCCTTTGGATAGGAAAATTGAATCCTTTCTAAGAAAAGCTTACTTGTGTTCAGGTAATCTTCTTAGACCTGCTATATCTTTAGCGGATGTTGCTGCAGCTTCAACTTTTTGGTTAGAAGCTTTAGCGCAACAAGTAACAGATCATAATTCTCATAGCATTATTATTATTCTTCAACATGCTAATAATTTTATTTATGATGCCATCTTTGATATCATTAGAGTTGATGTCAGGTATATGTCTCTAGCTATTTTAGCTAGAAGAGCTTTATGGCTTAAAACTTGGAATGCTGATATGTCTTCTAAGTCTACTCTGCTTTCCCTTTCTTTCCAGGGTAATAAATTGTTTGGTTCTCAGTTGGATTCTATTATCTCAACTGTTACTGGAGGGAAAGGAACTTTTTTACCACAGGATAAAAAATCTAAAGGTAAATTTAGGTCTAATAATCGTTTTCGTTCCTTTCGTCACAATAAGGAACAAAAGCCTGATCCTTCACCCACAGGAGCGGTATCAGTTTGGAAACCATCTCCAGTCTGGAATAAATCCAAGCCTTTTAGAAAATCAAAGCCAGCTCCTAAGTCCACATGAAGGTGCGGCCCTCATTCCAGCTCAGCTGGTAGGGGGCAGATTACGTTTTTTCAAAGAAATTTGGATTAATTCTGTTCACAATCTTTGGATTCAGAACATTGTTTCAGTAGGGTACAGAATTGGCTTCAAGATAAGGCCTCCTGCAAAGAGATTTTTTCTTTCCCGTGTCCCAGTAAACCCAGCGAAGGCTCAAGCATTTCTGAAATGTGTTTCAGATCTAGAGTTGGCTGGAGTAATTGTGCCAGTTCCAGTTCTGGAACAGGGACTGGGGTTTTATTCAAATCTCTTCATTGTACCAAAGAAGGAGAATTCCTTCAGACCAGTTCTGGATCTAAAAATATTGAATCGTTATGTAAGGATACCAACATTCAAAATGGTAACTGTAAGGACTATCCTGCCTTTTGTTCAGCAAGGGCATTATATGTCTACAATAGATTTACAGGATGCATATCTGCATATTCCGATTCATCCAGATCACTATCAGTTTCTGAGATTCTCTTTCCTGGACAAGCATTACCAGTTTGTGGCTCTGCCGTTTGGCCTAGCTACAGCTCCAAGAATTTTTACGAAGGTTCTCGGTGCCCTTCTGTCTGTAATCAGAGAACAGGGTATTGTGGTATTTCCTTATTTGGACGATATCTTGGTACTTGCTCAGTCTTCACATTTAGCAGAATCTCATAATCGACTTGTGTTGTTTCTTCAACATCATGGTTGGAGGATCAATTTACCAAAAAGTTCATTGATTCCTCAGACACAGGTAACCTTTTTAGGTTTCCAGATAGATTCAGTGTCCATCACTCTATCTTTGACAGACAAGAGAAGTCTAAAATTGATATCAGCTTGTCGAAACCTTCAGTCACAATCATTCCCTTCGGTAGCCTTATGCATGGAAATTCTAGGTCTTATGACTGCTGCATTGGACATGATCCCCTTTGCTCGTTTTCACATGCGGCCTCTTCAGCTCTGTATGCTGAACCAGTGGTGCAGGGATTACACAAAGATATCTCAATTAATATCTTTAAAACCGATTGTACGACACTCTCTGACGTGGTGGACAGATCACCATCGTTTAGTTCAGGGGGCTTCTTTTGTTCTTCCGACCTGGACTGTAATTTCAACAAATGCAAGTCTTACAGGTTGGGGAGCTGTGTGGGGGTCTCTGACAGCACAAGGGGTTTGGGAATCTCAGGAGGTGAGATTACCGATCAATATTTTGGAACTCCGTGCAATTTTCAGAGCTCTTCAGTCTTGGCCTCTTCTAAAGAGAGAATCGTTCATTTGTTTTCAGACAGACAATGTCACAACTGTGGCATACATCAATCATCAAGGAGGGACTCACAGTCCTCTGGCTATGAAAGAAGTATCTCGAATTCTGGTATGGGCGGAATCCAGCTCCTGTCTAGTTTCTGCGGTTCATATCCCAGGTATAGACAATTGGGAAGCGGATTATCTCAGTCGCCAAACGTTACATCCGGGCGAATGGTCTCTTCACCCAGAGGTATTTCTTCAGATTGTTCAAATGTGGGGACTTCCAGAAATAGATTTGATGGCCTCTCATCTAAACAAGAAACTTCCCAGGTATCTGTCCAGATCCAGGGATCCTCAAGCGGTAGCAGTGGATGCATTGTCACTTCCTTGGAAGTATCATCCTGCCTATATCTTTCCGCCTCTAGTTCTTCTTCCAAGAGTAATCTCCAAGATTCTGAAAGAATGCTTGTTTGTTCTGCTGGTAGCTCCAGCATGGCCTCACAGGTTTTGGTATGCAGATCTTGTCCGGATGGCCTCTTGC
This sequence comes from Bombina bombina, assembly GCF_027579735.1. Taxonomy (NCBI): domain Eukaryota; kingdom Metazoa; phylum Chordata; class Amphibia; order Anura; family Bombinatoridae; genus Bombina; species Bombina bombina. Next base: position 634,420,290 of record NC_069501.1, read on the forward strand.
CAACCGTGGACTCTTCCGTTAAGGCCAGACCTTCTGTCGCAAGGTCCTTATTTCCATCAGGATCTCAAATCCTTAAATTTAAAGGTATGGAGATTGAACGCTTGATTCTTAGTCAAAGAGGTTTCTCTGACTCTGTGATTAATACTATGTTACAGGCTCGTAAATCTGTATCTAGGGAGATATATTATAGAGTCTGGAAGACTTATATTTCTTGGTGTCTTTCTCATAATTTTTCCTGGCATTCTTTCAGAATTCCGAGAATTTTACAGTTTCTTCAGGATGGTTTGGATAATGGTTTGTCTGCAAGTTCCTTGAAAGGACAAATCTCGCTCTTTCTGTTCTTTTTCACAGAAAGATTGCTAATCTTCCTGATATTCATTGTTTTGTACAAGCTTTGGTTCGTATAAAACCTGTCATTAAGTCAATTTCTCCTCCTTGGAGTTTGAATTTGGTTCTGAGGGCTCTTCAAGCTCCTCCGTTTGAACCTATGCATTCATTGGACATTAAATTACTTTCTTGGAAAGTTTTGTTCCTTTTGGCCATCTCTTCTGCCAGAAGAGTTTCTGAATTATCTGCTCTTTCTTGTGAGTCTCCTTTTCTGATTTTTCACCAGGATAAGGCGGGTGTTGCGAACTTCTTTTAAATTTTTACCTAAGGTTGTGAATTCCAACAACATTAGTAGAGAAATTGTGGTTCCTTCATTATGTCCTAATCCTAAGAATTCTAAGGAGAAATCATTGCATTCTTTGGATGTAGTTAGAGCTTTGAAATATTATGTTGAAGCTACTAAGAATTTCCGAAAGACTTCTAGTCTATTTGTTATCTTTTCCGGTTCTAGGAAAGGTCAGAAGGCCTCTGCCATTTCTTTGGCATCTTGGTTGAAATCTTTAATTCATCATGCTTATGTCGAGTCGGGTAAAACTCCGCCTCAAAGGATTACAGCTCATTCTACTAGGTCAGTTTCTACTTCCTGGGCGTTTAGGAATGAAGCTTCGGTTGATCAGATTTGCAAAGCAGCAACTTGGTCTTCTTTGCATACTTTTACTAAATTCTACCATTTTGGTGTGTTTTCTTCTTCTGAAGCTGTCTTTGGTAGAAAAGTTCTTCAGGCAGTTGTTTCAGTTTGAATCTTCTGCTTATATTTTCAGTTTTTTTCTTTATAAGATTTAAACTTTATTTTTGGGTGTGGATTTTTTTCAGCGGAATTGGCTGTCTTTATTTTATCCCTCCCTCTCTAGTGACTCTTGCGTGGAAGATCCACATCTTGGGTAGTCATTATCCCATACGTCACTAGCTCATGAACTCTTGCTAATTACATGAAAGAAAACATAATTTATGTAAGAACTTACCTGATAAATTCATTTCTTTCATATTAGCAAGAGTCCATGAGGCCCACCCTTTTTTTGTGGTGGTTATGATTTTTTTGTATAAAGCACAATTATTCCAATTCCTTATATTTATGCTTCGCACTTTTTTCTTATCACCCCACTTCTTGGCTATTCGTTAAACTGATTTGTGGGTGTGGTGAGGGGTGTATTTATAGGCATTTTGAGGTTTGGGAAACTTTGCCCCTCCTGGTAGGAATGTATATCCCATACGTCACTAGCTCATGGACTCTTGCTAATATGAAAGAAATGAATTTATCAGGTAAGTTCTTACATAAATTATGTTTTTGATTTAGTTTTAGTCATAGAGGCCTAGCTATCAACGTGTCAACTTTCCTGCCTTCGCCGGCCCAATACGCCCGCCTAAGCTCGCCTACCATCGCCGCCGCGGACCTGCAAAATTTCGCCTAAGTTATCAAAAAAGCTGTCAAAAAGCCACGCACCAAGTACGGGGCGATGAGCAGCGGATTGTGAGAGTTATCACTCATCCGATCTCGCTGCTCTTCAGCTTTTTGACAGCTTTCTTGCTAACCTGTCACTAAGCACCCACACTAACTACACTGTTCTACCCCCTATACCGGCGCCCCCGGAGCCCCCCCGCAACTCAATAAAGTTAGTAACCCCTAAACCGCCGCTCCTAGACCACACCGCAACTATAATAAATATGTTAACCCCTAAACCGCCGCTCCTGGACCCCGCCGCAAGCTATAATAAATATGTTAACCCCTAAACCGCCGCTCCCGGACCCGCCGCAACCTATATTAAACTTATTAACCCCTAATCTGCCCCCCCCTACACCGTCGCCACCTATAATAAATTTATTAACCCCTATCCTGCCCCCCACTACACCGCCGCCACTGTAATATAATTATTAACCCCTAAACCTAAGTCTAACACTAACCCTAACACCCCCCTAACTTAAATATTAATTAAATAAATCTAAATAAATATTACTCTTATTAACTAAGTTAATCCTATTTAAAACTAAATACTTACCTTTAAAATAAACCTTAATATAGCTACAATATAAATAATAATTATATTGTAGCTATTTTAGGATTTATTTTTATTTTACAGGCAACTTTCAATTTATTTTAACTAGGTACAATAGCTATTAAATAGTTATTAACTATTTAATAACTACCTAGCTAAAAGAAATACAAAATTACCTGTAAAATAAATCCTAACCTAAGTTACAATTACACCTAACACTACACTATACTTTAATAAATTATTCCTATTTAAAACTAAATACTTACCTGTAAAATAAACCCTAAGATAGCTACAATGTAATTAATAATTACATTGTAGCTATTTTAGGATTTATATTTATTTTACAGGTAACTTTGTATTTATTTTAGCTAGTTAGAATAGTTATTAAATAGTTATTAACTATTTAATAACTACCTAGCTAAAAGAAATACAAAATTACCTGTAAAATAAATCCTAACCTAAGTTACAATTAAACCTAACACTACACTATCAATAAATAAATTAAATTAATTAACTACAAATACCTACAATTAAATACAATTACATAAACTAACTAAAGTACAAAAAATAAAAAAAGCTAACTTACAAAAAATAAAAAAAATCAGTTACAAACATTTAAAAAATATTACAACAATTTTAAGCTACTTACACCTAATCTAAGCCCCCTAATAAAATAACAAAGCCCCCCAAAATAAAAAAATTCCCTACCCTATTCTAAATTAAAAAGTTCAAAGCTCTTTTACCTTACCAGCCCTTAAAAGGGCCTTTTGCGGGGCATGCCCCAAAGAAAACTGCTCTTTTGCCTGTAAAAGAAAAATACAACCCTCCCAACATTAAAACCCACCACCCACATACCCCTAATCTAACCCAAACCCCCCTTAAAAAACCTAACACTACCCCCCTGAAGATCATCCTACCTTGAGTCGTCTTCACTCAGCCGAGCCACCGATGGAACCGAAGAGGAGATCCGGAGCGGCAGAAGTTATCATCCAAGGGGCGCTGAAGAAATCTTCCATCCGATGAAGTCATCATCCAGGCGGCGCTGAAGAAGTCTTCCATCCGGGCGATGTCATCTTCCAAGCGGCGTCATCAATCTTCATCCATCCGGAGCGGAGCGCTATCTTCAGACGAGCCAACGCGGAGCCATCCTCTTCTTCCCGACGACTACCGACGAATGGATATTCCTTTAAGGGACGTCATCCAAGATGGCGTCCCTTCAATTCCGATTGGCTGATAGGATTCTATCAGCCAATCGGAATTAAGGTAGAAAAATCTGATTGGCTGATTGAATCAGCCAATCAGATTGAAGTTCAATCCGATTGGCTGATCCAATCAGCCAATCAGTTTGAGCTTGCATTCTATTGGCTGATCGGAACAGCCAATAGAATGCAAGCTCAATCTGATTGGCTGATTGGATCAGCCAATCGGATTGAACTTCAATCTGATTGGCTGATTCAATCAGCCAATCAGATTTTTCCTACCTTAATTCCGATTGGTTGATAGAATCCTATCAGCCAATCGGAATTGAAGGGACGCCATCTTGGATGATGTCCCTTAAAGGAATATCCGTTCGTCGGTAGTCGTCGGGAAGAAGAGGATGGCTCTGCGTCGGCTCGTCTGAAGATGGCGCTCCGCTCCGGATGGATGAAGATTGAAGACGCCGCTTGGAAGATGACATTGCCCGGATGGAAGACTTCTTCAGCGCCGCCTGGATGATGACTTCATCGGATGGAAGATTTCTTCAGCGCCCCTTGGATGATGACTTCTGCCACTCCGGATCTCCTCTTCGGTTCCATCGGTGGCTTGGCTGAGTGAAGATGACTCAAGGTAGGATGATCTTCAGGGGGGTAGTGTTAGGTTTTTTTAAGGGGGGTTTGGGTTAGATTAGGGGTAAGTGGGTGGTGGGTTTTAATGTTGGGGGGGGTTGTATTTTTCTTTTACAGGCAAAAGAGCAGTTTTCTTTGGGGCATGCCCCGCAAAAGGCCCTTTTAAAGGCTGGTAAGGTAAAAGAGCTTTGAACTTTTTAATTTAGAATAGGGTAGAGAATTTTTTTATTTTGGTGGGCTTTGTTATTTTATTAGGGGGCTTAGATTAGGTGTAAGTAGCTTAAAATTGTTGTAATATTTTTTAAATGTTTGTAACTGATTTTTTTTATTTTTTGTAACTTAGCTTTTTTTCATTTTTTGTATTTTAGTTAGTTTATGTAATTGTATTTAATTGTAGGTATTTGTAGTTAATTAATTTAATTTATTTATTGATAGTGTAGTGTTAGGTTTAATTGTAACTTAGGTTAGGATTTATTTTACAGGTAATTTTGTATTTCTTTTAGCTAGGTAGTTATTAAATAGTTAATAACTATTTAATAACTATTCTAACTAGCTAAAATAAATACAAAGTTACCTGTAAAATAAATATAAATCCTAAAATAGCTACAATGTAATTATTAATTACATTGTAGCTATCTTAGGGTTTATTTTACAGGTAAGTATTTAGTTTTAAATAGGAATAATTTATTAAAGTATAGTGTAGTGTTAGGTGTAATTGTAACTTAGGTTAGTTTTTATTTTACAGGTAAATTTCTCTTTATTTTAGCTAGGTAGCTATTAAATAGTTAATAACTATTTAATAGCTATTGTACCTAGTTAAAATAAATTGAAAGTTGCCTGTAAAATAAAAATAAATCCTAAAATAGCTATATTAGGGTTTATTTTAAAGGTAAGTATTTAGTTTTAAATAGGATTAACTTAGTTAATAAGAGAAATATTATTTAGATTTATTTAATTTATATTTAAGTTAGGGGGGTGTTAGGGTTAGGTTTAGGGGTTAATAATTTTATTACAGTGGCGGCGGTGTAGTGGGGGGGCAGGATAGGGGTTAATAAATTTATTATAGGTGGCGACGGTGTAGGGGGGGCAGATTAGGGGTTAATAAGTTTAATATAGGTTGCGGCGGTTTAGGGGTTAAGCTATTTATTTAGTTGCGGCGAGGTCCGGGATCAGCAGGATAGGGGTTAATAACTTTATTATAGGTGGCGACGGTATAGGGGGGGCAGGATAGGGGTTAATAGGTATCATGTAGGTGGCGGCGGGGTCTGGGAGCGGCGGTTTAGGGGTTAATACATATATTATAGTTGCGCCGGTGACCGGGAGCGGCAGTTTAGGGGTTAACATATTTATTATAGCTTGCGGTGGGCTCCGGGAGTGGCGGTTTAGGGGTTAATCAGTTTATTAGAGTGGCGGTGGGCTCCTGGAGCAGCGGTTTAGGGGGTAATACATTTATTTAGTTGCGGCGGTGTAGGGGGGAAAGATTAGGGGTGTTTAAACTCGGGGTACATGTTAGGGTGTTAGGTGTAGACAGCTCCCATAGGAATCAATGGGATATCTGGCAGCAGCGAACATGAACTTTCGCTATGGTCAGACTCCCATTGATTCCTATGGGATCCGCCGCCTCCAGGGCGGCGGATTGAAAATCAGGTACGCTGGGCCGGAAAAGTGCCGAGCGTATCTGCTAGTTTTTTGATAACTAGCAAAAGTAGTTAGATTGTGCTGCACTTGTGTGCGGAACATCTGTAGTGATGTAAGAATCGATCTGTGTCGGACTGAGTCCGGCGGATCGAAGCTTACGTCACAAAATTCTACTTTTGCCAGTCTCTAGCCTTTGATAACTAAGGCGAATCAGCCTCGCCACAAATACGCTGCGGAACTCCAGCGTATTTGAGGTTGACGGCTTGATAACTACCCCCCATAGTCTTTTGACTAAAATATCATTTTAGTTTTAGTTGTATTTTAGTCATCAGAATTTCTTTAGTTTTATAGTCATTTTAGTCTAGTTTTAGTCGACGAAATTAACACTGCGCCAGACTTAACTCAAACCACAACACTAAATTTTAAATTTAGCAAGAGGGTACATTCAACTTTCACTCCTAGTTGGGAGTGTGGTCTTGGCAAAATTACAGATATTAAACAGGTGCGTACATAATTCGGCTATACCTATTTTCTCTTCTTCTGTACCCGTCTTTGGGTACTTGTATTTTCTCCTTCTCCTTTTTTCTTTTCTTTTCTTTTCCCTTCCTCCTTAACCTCCCCAGGTTAACAAAATGACATAAAACCTACGATGTGGAGGTCACCTTTTTCTTTGATGTTATTGTTGTTTATAAAGTTTAAAAATTTTTTTACTGACAATGTTGGATTACTATAAGGAGCTGCGTCTCCCATATTGTATCACGCATATTTTTCCAATAAAGTCGGTTTGAAAAAAAAAAAAATTGCAACAAACACAACGTAAATACATTAAAATAAAGTGTCAGACTCATATATACTGTATACTATCTAATCAAATTATTCATATAAATAATAAAACAAAAAAGTTATAAAGGTTAAAAAGTATATGGTCTATGGCAAGGTATTTGAATGGAAAGGGCTATAATGTATATATACATACTCTACATATACATGTCTAAATATGTGTATGTATGTATGTATATATGCATATGTATATATGTGTATTCTTGTGTATTTGTATTTATTTATGTATATATATATATATATTTATATATATACATACACATAATAGCCTAGATTTACGAGTGAGAGGAGTGTAAGTGTGATTGCGCAATTGCAGTGTTCTTTACGCTCAAATCTATATTACAGGTGGCATTCTGTTAAAATTACTGCAAATTTGTTTGCATGAACTCACTGTAATTTAAGCTCCCCATATTTTCTATGGGTAGCGTTGAGCAGTAATGTGTGCTCGTATTACAAGTTGAAAGTAAATGTGAGTTTGTCTGGATAAAACTGTTGCTCTAAGCTTTTACACTAAAAGCCCTTAAACCCCCCAAACCCACACATCGCATAGTCCCGACTACACCAATAACCCCTAAACCACCCCCCCACATTGCAAAGTCTTCACTACACTATTAACTCCTAAACTGCGACCCCCCCAACACAAAGTAACCTACTAACATCTAAATACTCTAACCTAACACCTCCTAAGTTAACCCAAAATAGACTAACGAAACCTTTACAAAAAAAACTACCTACCTAACCTTACCGTTAAAAAAACAAAAAACTACTATTACTGTTAAAAAAACAACTACCATTACAGTTTAGGGGTTAATTGTGTAGTCGGGACTTTGCAATTAGAGTAGGAGTCTGATTGCGATTCCATTGACTTCTATGGAAAAATAGGTTATCGCACGCACAATATTGTAGTTCGGATTTTTACGCTTGTCGTGTTAGCATAGGTGCAATAACTTTTTACTTTCAACTTTCTTTCAACTCCTAATACCAGCTCAACACAAAAAGCGCAAAATGTTTACTTCTAGCGCAGTTTAGTGCTCTAGCGAAAGTGATCCACTTGTAATCTAGCCCAATGTGTTTTTATATATATATATATCTGTATATACATATACCTACATATATTCATATTATATACAGTGTGTGTATATATATATATATATATATATATATATATATTATATGAGCGCTAACCTGTACGCTTTAAAAGTTTACTTCTGGCAGTGTTTTCACATAAGTGAAATCGCTAAATAGTGTGCCACTTGCAATCTGACCCATAATATCCATATCTATTCTTATTAATGACTGTGGTATGCTACAATACATTAAAAATATAGATATTCACAGATTCTTTTTTGGAAATCTGTTTCCAGTGAAAATGAAATAATATCTCTTAAACTCACCTTACTTTTGTACTCATGAACTTTACCTATTCCTAAACACTCTCTATCCCCCCTGCAGCTCGTCTCAAAAGCAGTCTCACTACTGCAAATCCATATCTCATCTCATGTCACTCTCCCTCTTGCTTTTACTTACTGCTGGCGACATCTCCCCTAATCCTGGTCCCCAACCACTGCCAAGCCGTGCACATCCATGTGTACTGTCCCATAGACTCAGAAAGCAAAACTCTGCAAACCTTACTCACATTCCTCTTGCATCAAAAGCCACTACCCCTTTCACTTGCACACTCTGGAACTCATGCTCTGTTTGCAACAAGCTCACTTATATACATGACCTCTTCATCTCCCGCTCCCTCAACCTTCTGGCCCTAACAGAAACCTGGTTCTCTCCCCTAGACACAGCATGCACTGCTGCTGTCACATGGGGGTCTCCACTTCAGCCACACTCCTAGGTCTGGTAATAGACAAGGAGGTGGTGTAGGTATTTTACTTTCCTCTCGTTGCACCTTTCAACAAATACATCCCATCTCTTCCCTCATATTTCTCTCATTCGAAACCCACATGATTAGCTTATTCTCCCCTCTCTCTGTACGTGTTGCAGTCATATACCGACCACCTGGCTCCTCAACTCAATTTCTAGATCACTTGGCTGCCTGGCTACCTTATTTCCTTTCCTCAGACACCCCAATTCTTGGTGACCTCCAACATCCCTCTTGACAATCCCACTGCCTCATCTGCAAGACAACTTCTGCAACTCACTTCCTCTTTCGGTCTGTCACAATAGACTGATTCTCCCACTCACAAAGACGGTCACTCTCTTGACCTGATCTTTAGCTATCGATGCACTCTCTCAAACTTCACAAACTCCCCCTTTCCTCTTTCTGACCACCATCTCCTTCCTTGCAACATACCATCCCTTCCTTCAACTCTCCCTCCTTCTATTCCTCACACTAAACTTCACAGAAACATTATGTCTTTAGATCAGCAACAGCTTGCTAATTTCCTCAAACCTCTCCTCTCATCCTTCTCCTCCTTTTCCTGCCCTGAACAATCTATCTGCCATTATAGTTCCACCCTTATATCCCTCCTTGACAATCTCGCTCCTCTTACCATTGCTCAGAAATCACACACTCATCCTCAGCCCTGGCATACTCCTCTGACACACTACCTACACAAATGTTCCCGTACTGCTGAACGGCACTGGAGAAAATCTCTGAGTTCAGCTGATTTTCTTCATTTCAAATTCATCTTGAACTCTTACTATTCTTCCCTTATTCTCCATAAGCAACACTACTTCTCTACTCTTATCTCTAATCTTTCTTCAAACCCAAAACATCTGTTCTCCACTTTCAATACTCTTCTCCGCCCTCCCCCACCTCCTAATACAACTTCTCTGTCAGCTCAAGACTTTGCCAGCCACTTCAATAACAAAATTGACCTCATCAGAAATTAAATCAGCTCTCAACATAATTCCATTCTCTCCCCCCTCAAATGCTCTCACTCACCCACAACCCACATAACCTTAGCTCATTCTCCCCCTGTTACTGAGGACGAAGTTTCAGCACTTATACTGCGCTCTCACCTCACTACCTGTCCCCTTGACCCTATCCCCTCACAGCTGCTCCCCTCTCTCTCTGCTACCCTTACCCCTATACTAACACACATTTTCAACCTCTCCCTCAGCAACGGTATATTTCCCTCATCGCTGAAACATGCACTGGTCACACCTATCCTCAAAAAACCTTCCCTTGATCCTACCTCCCCATCCAACTACCGCCCTATTTCCCTCCTCCCTCTTGCCTCAAAGCTTCTAGAAAAACTAGTATATGCACGCCTATCCCATTTCCTTACGTTAAACTCCCTTCTTGACCCACTGCAATCTGGATTTCGTCCTCATCACTCCAAGAGACAGCTATTGTTAAGGTTACCAACAACCTACTTACAGCAAAATCAAAAGGCCACTTCTCTCTGCTTATCCTCCTTGATCTGTCCGCAGCCTTTGACACTGTTGACCACCCTCTTTTGCTTTAAACCCTCCAATCCTTCGGCATCTGTGACAAAGCCCTTTCGTGGCTCTCTTCCTACCTGTCAAACCGTACCTTCAGTGTAGCCTTCTCTGGGGCCTCCTCTGCCCCGTCACCACTTTCTGTCAGAGTACCGCAAGGCTCTGTCCTCGGTCCCCTTCTCTTCTCAATCTACACGTCATCACTAGGTTCCCTAATAAAGTCCCATGGTTCGAAAAATGTAAAAAAAGTGATCATCAAAAAATAAATATATAAATATATATAAAAATATATAAAATCCAAAAATGTAAGGAATGCATGACAGGAAATAGTGCTGCCATCTAGTGCTCCTGCTAATGAGCACTAGATGGATTGTTGCAAAACTGCTGCTATATAGTTCTGCAGAGTAGACACATGTACACTCCTGAACTTACTTTCCTGCTTTTCAACAAGGGATAACAAGAAATTAAAGAAAATTTGATAATAGAAGTACATTGAAAAGTTGTTTAAAATTGTATGTTCTTTCTAAATCCTGAAAGAAAAAATATGGGTTTTATGTCCCTTTAAATATAATGTGACTGGATTCCTAAAAAGTTGTGGTTAGCAAAATGTTAATAAAGATTATCAAATATGTTATAAAAATAAATATTGCTTAAAATGCTACGGTATATGGGAAGGCAAATGTCCAAAAGAGTAACCACTATGGGCCGGATTAGAGATAAATTGTAGTGCAGACTTAACAAGGGGCTAAACTCTCTACATTTGCTAAAAAAAAATGAGTGCAACCTGGAAGTCCCAGAGTAATGAGAGAGGCCTCCCATAAAGCTCTCTGCTCAGATGAGATGATCTAAAATGATCCTCTGTCACTGTGAGATCTCTTACAAGTTTCTAGAAAAGCATTTGAGATGATCTCATTTGAGCGTGAGCTTTAGACCATCAGGCCCTATGAAATAATTAATGCTAAGAGGAAAAGACAAAGGACTATGAAAAATGAATTATTGAGTATTTCATTTTACATCTAAAAATATCTTAAGCATTCAAATTTTCACTTTAGGAATTTCTACAAACTATATCTGCAAAGTCACTGAAAACAGCAATAGAAGAAGGTTTAAAGAAAAAGAGTTTAACACTTCTTAAGACTTATGGAAGTGTCACAATAAAAGTCTGGGATGGTCATTATTTCGATGATGAACACTATGCTTTACCAGTAAGTATATTATCTGTTAACAATACAAGGTCATTTAACAATAGTGTATTAAAAGTATGGTGTACTGTAAAATAGTTTCCTTTAACATGTTCCCAGTAATCTATTGTACCTGCTGGAGTGTATTAAATTACATATAGCTCATTTACCTTGATTTTGTCATATGAAATAGCTGATTTACCTGTTGAAACTTCCACCCATACTAAAAAATTAAATGTCGCAATAATGACTACAGAAAACCTATAGAAATAAGAGGCATCAGAAATCAACCTCCCAGTGGGCGAGATTTGGAGTGACCAGCCCTTTTGAAATGTTGTTCCCTCACCAGCTTTGAACACAATTATCTCTATACTGTCCTTTTATGACTGGAAGCACTAAAGAAGTTCCATGTGGAAAAGCAAAAGTCCACAATTTTTGTACTTTTAGAAAAACATTTGTTTAACACTGCATTTGTTTTTAATACTAATGGGTAATTTGAATATTACAAATGCCACTTATAATATTGCACTTGCATGTTTATGCAAGTATTGGCCTCCACGTATTTGAAAGCAATCCACAGGTCCATGTCTTCTGGGTTGGCTGGACAGACATCCTATACTAAAAAGGAAATAGTTTTCTTAACTAAAAAAATAAATAAAAATCAGACATAAATAGTCGTGTGGCCTCTGTTTGACTCTGCAAGCACTAAGCAAATAGGCCAGCGGGAAAGTAGGAAGTGCAAGGCGTTAGATGGGGCGACACTGCTGACAAGTTTCAGGTAAACAATGATAATTTGCTGAATCAAGTCAAGCCATTATTTATAGACAGATGTTCCTAATAATATTTCTACCTTAGATTGCTATAAATACAGGTCTGTAAATAACCATCAAGTCACCCTTTATTGTGAATACAAACGTCCTACCGCTAGCTTAGTATATTTACACACCTAAAGGAATATTAAACCCACATTTTTTTATTTCATGATTCAGATAGAGCATGCAATTTTAAGCAACTTTCTAATGTACTCCTATTATTAATTTGTCTTTGTTCTCTTGGTATCTTTATTTAAAAAGCAGGAATGTAAGCTTATGAGCTGGACAATTTTTGGTTCAACACCCTGGATATCGCTTGCTGATTGGGGTCTGCATTTAGCCACCAATCAGCAAGTGCTACCCAGGCGCTGAACCAAAAATGGGCTGGATCCTACACTTATATTTCTGCTTTTTCAAATAAAGATACAAAGAGAATGAAGAAAAGTTGATAATAGGAGTAAATTAGAAAGTTGCTCAAAATTGCATGCTCTATCAGAATCATGAAAAAAAAATGGGTTTCATATCCCTTTAATAAAATGTATGCTTCCCCAAAGCTACATAAGACCATTACATGATACTGCAATATACTAATTACTATAGATTACTTTCCATTGCATGGAATCAGGTTGGTTAAATGGTTCTGTTTTAATTAGGTCATCAACGATCTTCTGACAGTTGACAAAATTAAGAAATTTCTCAGCACCCAGACTAGTAAAAAAGGCAAGGAAATGTCAATGTTAGTTTTGCAAAGCCTTGATAAAAAGAAACAGAAACTGCAAAGAAATAATCCAGAATATCAACAACATCAACATTTTTATGAAGAGGCAATGGCAGATGCATTTTACAATCTTATCGTAAGTATGGAAATATGAGAAATGATATATGCGCAGTATGCTTTTGTCTTCACCATATCTTTCTGCAGAGTAGTCATTGTACAAAAAGACATTGCAAATGCAATTTGTGAAACAGGTACATTTAAAGTGAAGATTGTCCTTGAATTTAAAGTGATTGATTTTACAGGGAAGGGTCCTTATTTGTAGTATAGTTCAATGATTATTCTTAAAAAATTCTAATCAAATATTAGATATTTTCAGCTAACACCACCTTTAAATTACAAGAACATTGAACACAAACCATGATTTTACATTAAAATGTGTTTATCATGGCCCTATATCTACTTTTATCAAATTCATTATAGTGCTTATAGTGGAATGAGCCTACATTTACTATGTTTTTTTTTCTTTTCAGTATAGGATTTAATTAACATAAAATATAGTAATGTTACAATGCATGTTATTATTTTTAAACTCAGAAAATGATTGCTGTATGCTGTTTTTCAGTGCAAACCCTAATTTGATATACTCATGTATGGTTAGTGCTATATTGATCAGCTTTCAAAAACACACTTTTTCTGGGCCAAACATCTTTTTTTTAAAAAAGAACTAATTTCCTTCAATTTTGTAGAAACTGCTAATCCCTGCAGAGATACCAGATTGCAGTTAAATGGGTCATTGTAATCCACAGTCATCAGCTCAAGAATAAAATAGAGCATTCATTAAAACTCTGGTAGTATGTTTTGTATAGCTGTAAGATAGCACATAGCAGATATTTTACCTAAATTAACATAAAAATGTGTTCTTTATTAACAGAACATTTTATATTGTGGCCCCACAACCAGGGCAGCCACCAAAAAAGTTATAAGTGAATCTACTGCAGCCACTGATTAATATATGATTGGCTAATCTCAGTGTTGAGTAAATATAAATGTAAAAGAAGCACCTATAGCAGCACTCGCTTATAGAGAGTATGAAGTGGTAGGGACCCCTATAATTTAAAATGTAACTTTTAATAATGATCAAAAAAATATAAAAATCCATAGGAGACGGATAACATAGACAACATATAGGGGTCAATTTATTAATGTGCGAGCGGACATGATACGATGTAGCGTATCATGTCCGCCGCACATCGATAAATCCCAACAGCATACGCTGTCGGCATTTATCATTGCACCAGCAGATCTTGTGAACTGCTGGTGCAAAGCCGCCCCCTGCAGATTCACAGCCAATCGGCCGCTAGCAGGGAGTGTCAATCGGGTTGATTTCTGTCCGCCGCCTCAGAGCAGGGGGACAAGTTATGGAGCAGCAGTTTTTAGACCGCTGCTTTATAACTTCTGTTTCCGGTGAGCCAGCCTCGCCGGAAACACGGGGCATCAAACTCCATACAGAGCTTGATAAATTGACCCCATAGTGTTAAAAACGGCACTGATGGACACCTACAAATAACAACCAGGAAATGGTAATACTACTAGTAATTAGATGCTGGGATAAATATAGGAACCCCCAATACTGTATATGCACATATAATTATCTATATTGAAGGGGACACTATCCAAAACACAAATGAGAGGTGTAGAAACCCCAATGGAGGTGCCTATAAATGGACCCTGAGTAAATGGCCTAATCAGAGTGTGGAACAATTTTCACACAAACGGATATACTAAGCTGTATGTGCAGTTAAACTACTAAATCAGAAGGGACACTGTCCCAAATACATATAAAGAGAACCCAGGGTCAGACCCAGAATAAATAGCCTAATCTGAGTGTGGAACATATTTCACACAAACGGAAAATACTAGTATAACAGTAAATAATATGTTAGGGAAATACCCACAACAAATAGTAACATAAGTTATTAGTATTAATATTTGGCTAAGTTAACAAATGTATGTGGAACAAATTTCACACATAGAGATTGCAGGTGGCGGTCGCCTGATGTACATTTCTCCGTAGCTTTTTCAAAGGCTCCTTTAACTGCACATACAGCTTAGTATATCCGTTTGTGTAAAAATTGTTCCACACTCGTATTAGGCCATTTACTCAGGGTCCATTTATAGGCACCCCCCATTGGGGTTACTATCCCTCTCATTTGTGTTTTGGACAGTGTCCCCTCCAATATAGATAATTATATGTGCATATACAGTATTGGGGGTTCCTATATTTAACACTATATGTTGTCTATGTTATCCGTCTCCTTCGGATTTTAATATTTTTTTGATCATTATTAAAAGTTACATTTTAAATGATAGGGGTCCCTACCACTTCATACTCTCTATAAGCGAGTGCTGCTATAGGTGCTTCTTTTACATGTATATTTACTCATTACTTTTGGCACTCAGCACTCTCCATAAACTTTTTTTTGTGGATTTATATATAATATTTGTGTTACACACACTCTCCTCTTTTCCACTGATCTCAGTGTTGTGTGGGTGCTATCATGGACACCCTGGGCGCACTTCTTTTATTGTTATAAAAAAACTCTGGGAGACTCTGGTCTAATAGTTAAAAAATAAACAAACTCATTTGGTGATAATGAGTAGTTTTTTTGTTTCTATAAATGTTTCCTTAATTGAAAATCAGCTCTGTACTCCCCTCATAAAGCAGTGTGTATCTATATCTAGAAAAATACTTAATGAACAAACATTTTTTTCTTCCTTTTTTACTATTAAGCATAGCTCACAACTTAGTTGCAGTTTGTGAGATGACCTTGGTTTGGAAACTCTGTCCCTCCATTTTCTTTATGTCTAAATGTGAATGTCAACGTAACACAACTGCCCTACGGCATTGGATAGACTTTGCAAAATGAGCATGGGTTTAATTAATCAAATTTGTTATATTTTTTGTAAAAATTTTACCTTTTTATCGCTCCGACAATAAGCGCAGCTGTCCCGCCCGCCATTTTCTCTAATTGATTGACAGATGACGATTCTTAAAAGAACTAATCCTTGTTTTCCCCCCTCAATCCCTTTGCATAAACGTCATAGCCCGGGGGGGAAACAAGGATTAGTTCTTTTAAGAATCGTCATCTGTCAATCAATTAGACAAAATGGCGGGCAGGAGAGCTGCGCTTATCGTCGGAGCGCTAAAAAGGTAAAAATTTTACAAAGGGTGGCACGATGGTAGTGAACACTCCACTCTGGTTGCGACCACGGAGCTAAGTGGAGAATCATTTAAGGATCCCTGTAGAGAAGCTGTATGCTCATGTATACCAAGCGACACTGCTGTAGCGAAAATCTCCTTGCCTATCACTACAGATGTTCATTTATGTGAACAAGCATTGCAAACGGACTGGCATGCACCCAAATCCCATCTCATTACTTTGCAGGCTGATGGGCCAGTGTGTGAAGATTTTGGCTCTAAAATATTATGGGGATTACCTCCAGACAACCCACGGAGACGGTCTTTACTATACAGTAGTAGGCATGGGGGTATCGTGTTTCCCACGCAGCTTTTGATGTATATTCCGCCTAGTTGGTCATGCAGACCAGACTCCCTCCCCACGCCAGGTACAGCATCTCAGCTTCAAGTGGCATGTAAAAACTTTCAGTATCTGCTCTCTACTACAATTACCTTCAAAACAGGCATAGGTTAGTCACTCCACACAGACAGACTGTCCACACAAAAAAAAAAGGGGGTTAGCAAATATCGCAAAGACATAGATGTTTATCATGAGCTATATACTCAGTTTCTTCACTATGCTACAGAGAGAGGTGATCAGCCTCCAACACAATTTTTACTCGTGCTTTGTCAGTTAGACACTCTCTACCCACAGAACTCACTCAGTCAATCATTAAATAACTGAATTACCCATCTCTATTTACCCACATCTTGGGACTATTCAAGGAGACTTTGAGACTACAGGGGCACCTGGATGTTTACTAATGATGCCTATAGGCTAATGCATATGTGTCTTCCATATGAACAAGTCCTACCTTGTGGGAGGAAATCTGTAACTTTGGACTAACCTCCTAGTCTAGATCTATAGTCTCCATATATACTGTATACATCTAGGCTGTATTATTTTGCTGGGTCTGTGTTTTGTTTTGAAATTTTCTCTGTTTTTTACCTGTTACCTCAACATGTCATGAGTAAATATTAGCCTAATTGTTTCATGCAACAGATATGTTATACCCACCAACAGTAGCTATCCAGTTACTGTAATCCCACCGCTAAGTAGGCTGCTCCATTGTCTGTGGCCGAGATGATGGAGTGAAGCATGCTTCTTTGTTAAAGTTTGTCCTTATGGAGTAGCTGCCTTTTACTATGCCATTATTCTCTTTTATATTTGTTATCTCCTTGTGTAAGGGTTTACGTTATGTTAGTACTAGTGTGGTAAATATGTGGATTCTCCTTTGTCGGGTTGATTGACACCCCCCTGCTGGCGGCGTGTCTGCAGGGGGCGGCGTTACACCAGCAGCTCTTGTGAGCTGCTGGTGCAATGCTGAATACGTATTCAGCGAGGTCTGGCGGACCTGATCCGCACTGTCGGATCAGGTCCGCCAGACTTTCTTAAATAGGTGCCTGTGTGTTCTCCAAATCCTCGCATCACAGATCAGTCCTAACAGCCAATGTATTTGAGATTTTCTAATATTGCCAATTTAATGCCACTGTTTCTTATTGAGCATTCTTATTGAGCAAGCATAATTTTCTTCCATATTAAGCAAATATATTTTCTTTTCCCATCATTAAGTATATATCACTATGTGTTGAGAGACCATTTTTGAAAATAGCCATATTAAAATGAGGTGTGTTGTATGAGACCCATGAGTGGTCTCCTTTCCACCAGAACACCTTCTATTCTTAAAATCATTTTCTGTTTGTATGAGGTCCAAAAGTGGCCTCCTAAATATCTTAGAAGGTTTACATATTGATGGTCATGTTAATTAAATGTTGTTATGTATGTTTTTTTTCATTCTTATGTTGAATTTTTGTAAACATTTAACATTGTACTGCAATTGACCTTCATTTTGGCACATTGCTTGTATGCCCTATTATAACCTCAATAAAAAAAAAATTAAAATTTTTTTTTTTTTTTTACAAACTACTGAAATATAACAAATTTGATAAATTAAACCCAGGCTCATTTTGCAAAGTCTATCCAATGCCGTGGGGCAGTTGCGTTAAGTTGACATTCACTTTAAGCTTGCAAACAACACCCACAGACTGTCCTAACCAATATGGAGACCGCCCAACTTCATCCAGGCCAGTCTGTTCCACCCTTTGGTTATAAGAATTCCCCTCTTTAGGGGCGAGATTACATATGCGGCGCGGCGCCCATAATTTGACCTCGCACATCGGGTAAATCACATATACGGCACCTAACACCTCCTAAGTTAACCTCAATAACATACATTAAAAAAAGACTATCTAACAAATAAATAAAAAAATCCTATCTTAAAATTAAAAAAAATAAATCCAATTACATAAAAAAAAAACTAAGGAGGCGTGTCCGAACAGCGATCCTGAGTGGTCACACTCTCTAAGAGCTCTGGCTGAACTACCGTCATTTCGCCGATTTCTGGAGACATCCTACAGAGATCTTACTCTAACCACTTATCATACTTCTACACAAGCTGGTGGTACACTGATTATCTAATTTTTCACTGTATTTTTGAAACCTGAGCCCTATATCGGATGACAAAGGCTTAAGGCGGCGTCCAAACATAGGCAAAGCCACCCCCTAAGAACGCAGAGGTAAACTGTTCTAATTGAACATTCTAGTACTGAACCTGTAATATTGAATACACCCAAACACCTTTAAGAGCAAAAAAAGGTCTATGAGGCATCTAATCCACAGGGGTAAAAGAATCACCTGTATATCTAATAAGAATATAATTAAGATGGCCACCACATGGGAAATAAACCTACAACAATGATTCAACCAACGATTTGAGAAGCTGGAGAAAATCATATACCAGCTACTTGACAAAGCACCACTAGATTTTATGCTGTGCCGCTATCCTACAAATAACTCCAAACTTCCAAGCACCGGTACCTCAGGTCGCAGTCTCCATAGAAGATACTCATGCTACAAAGAAAAGCAACACTACAGACCGTCCGATAACTGCCTCCTATCTACCACTAGAGCTGCAGCTTAAAGCGAGGTCTCCTGCAGAGTCCAGCTCCACTCCAGCGGCCATCTTACAATCAGCCGTAAAACAACTACACTAGGAGGAATGACATCCGTCCACTATGCAGCTGTATCTTTACTCTACTAGACCATCAACCACAACTCAGCAAGCAAGACAGGTCTCGCAGCAAAAGATAACTCAGAGGGGGCTCAGGGGGGACCCCCAGATAACTGATGATATTGTGAGACAGAGATTCTTATCCTACGACAACACCCCAGTTAGCATTTACAATGATGATCCTAGCACATGCAGTGCAATCTCTATTCCATCCATATGATATGTTACAGCTCCTGAATCCTCTAAAGATCCCGTCCTCCTGCGCAACACTGAGACTCTTGCTTTCTTGGTCTGATATAGCTAAACCATTGCAAGGAGACATTTACATACAGAGAGAACTCACACAGCCTGCGACTGAGCCCAGAGGAATACGTTTACACCAGTACTTTTCTAGACACTACAGCATTGTCTTATATAATGACTTCTGGACTGTCCGGTTTTAATAGTTTAGTTTCCATAAATGTTATCATTGTAAGTGTGACCTTGAATACCACATTTCATTTGTATCCAACTGTACTGGGCTATGGTGGTTCCTTATTATCCCCATATAGGAATATTTTGGGAACCATTTAGAAGTATCCTGTTTGCTTATATACAGTTAGCTGGACAACAGAGAGTCCTGCTCCACTAGGGTGCACCACGCTTGTGAGTAGCCATTCATCACATTCATAATACCATTTGTTGTGATGGTACTAGGCCATTTCAGATTAATCCCAATCATCAGGATTTTGATCATCCTCTGACAGAGAGCTGCCTTTTCATTAGGATCGTTTATTGACTTTTGTATGATTTGTTTTGGTCTTATGTGTGTTTTTTCTATTTTTTGTATATTTTACTTTTTATAGAGCGCCCCCTAAAGGAGTTTTGTATATGTACATCTATTCCTTCTTTCTTGCATAAATGTTATCAAACCAACCAATGGAACAGCCAATAGAATGCAAGCTCAATCCTATTGGCTGATTGGATCAGCCAATAGGATTGAACTTCAATCCTATTGGCTGATTGCATCAGCCAATAGGATTTTTTCTACCTTAATTCTGATTGGCTGATAGAATTCTATCAGCTAATCGGAATCTAAGGGACGCCATCTTGGATGACGTCACTTAAAGGAACTGTCATTCAGTAAGAAGACTCCGGATGAAGAGGATGCTCTGCGTCGGATGGATGAAGATAGAAGATGCCGTCTGGATGAAGACTTCTGTCCGTCTGGAGGACCACTTCGCTCGGCTTGGATGAAAACTTCTCCCGCCTTCGTTGAGGATTTCGGCCCGGTTGGATGAAGACTTCTGCCGCTTCCTTGACAATGGATGTCCGGTCTTCAGAACAGTAAGTCGATCTTCAGGGGGTTAGTGTTAGGTTTTCTCTTGTTAAGTGTATCCAGTCCACGGATCATCCATTACTTATGGAATATATTCTCCTTCCCAACAGGAAGCTGCAAGAGTCCACCCACAGCAAAGCTGCTATATAGCTCCTCCCCTAACTGCCATATTCAGTCATTCTCTTGCAAGCCTCAACATAGATAGGAGGTCGTGAGAGTCTGTGGTGCTTTCTACTTAGTTTATTCTTCAATCAAAAGTTTGTTATTTTTAAATGGCACCGGAGTGTGCTGTTTATCTCAGGCAGTATTTGGAAGAAGAATCTGCCTGCGTTTTTCTATGATCTTAGCAGACGTAACTAAGATCCATTTGCTGTTCTCACACATTCTGAGGAGTGAGGTACTTCAGAGGGGGAATGGCGTGCAGGTTTTCCTGCAGATAAGGCATGTGCAGTAAAATATTTTTCTAGGAATGGAATTGACTAAGAAAATACTGCTGATACCGAAGTAATGTAAGTAAAGCCTTAAATGCAGCGATAGCGACTGGTATCAGGCTTATTAATAGAGATACATACTCTTGTAAAAATGTGTTTTAAAACGTTTGCTGGCATGTTTAATAGTTTTTTAACATATGTTTGGTGATAAAACTTATTGGGGCCTAAGTTTTTTCCACATGGCTGGCTTAAATTTTGCATAGAAACAGTTAACTGAAGCTTCCCACTGTTGGCTGTGGCAGTTTGTTGTGTCTGTTTTTAAAAACGTCTATGTCATTTTTTTTATCTGTTTTTTGCATTAATGGGTTAATCATCCATTTGCAAGTGGGTGCAATGCTCTGTTACCTTATTACATGTACTGTAAAAATTTCGTTTGTTTTACTGCCTTTTTTTCACTGTTTTTCAAATTTTGACAAAATTTGTTTCTCTTAAAGGCACAGTAACGTTTTATATATTTGCTTGTTAACTTGATTTAAAGTGTTTTCCAAGCTTACTAGTCTCATTATTAGTCTGTTCTAACATGTCTGACATAGAGGAAGCTCTGTGTTCATTATGTTTTAAAGCCATGGTGGAACCCCATCTTAGAATGTGTACCAGATGTACTGATTTCATGTTAAACAATAAAGATCATTTTTTGTTTTTAAAAACATTATCACCAGAGGATTCTGTCGTGGGGGTAGTTATGCCGACTAACTCTCCCCACGTGTCAGACCTTTTGACTCCCGCTTTAGGGACTCACGCTCAAATGGCGCCAAGTACATCAAGGGCACCCATAGCGTTTCTTTTACCAGGGGATTCTGTCGAGGGGAAAGTTATGCCGACTAACTCTCCCCACGTGTCAGACCCCTCGACTCCCGCTTCAGGGACTCACGCTCAAATGGCGCCAAGTACATCAAGGGCGCCCATAGCGTTTATTTTACAAGACATGGCAAAGGTGGTGAATAATATTCTGGCAGCAGTATTAGTCAGACTACCTGAAATTAAAGGAAAGCAGTTAGCTCTGGGGGTAGATACAGAGCATACAGACGCTTTTAGAACCATGTATGATACTACCTCACAATATGCTTAGTCTGTGGGTGATTTTTTTTTTTTGACTCAGGGAAGATGATTTAACCTGATTCTGATATTTCTACATTTAAAATTTATGCTTGAGAACCTCCACTTGTTGCTCAGGGAGGCTTTGGCTGCTCTGAATGAATGTGTACAATCGCAGGGCCAGAGAAATTGTGTAGACTGGATAAATAATATGCAGTGCCGGTGTGTACTGATGTTTTTCCAATACCTAAAGAGGTTTACTAAAAAAAATTTAATAAGGAATGGGATAGACCAGGTGTGCCGTTCTCTTCCCCTCCTATTTTTTAGAAGAATGTTTTCTAATAGTTACCACCACACGGGACTTCTGGCAGACAGTTCCTAAGGTGGAGAGAAGAGTTTCTACTGTAGCTAAGCGTACCACTACCTCTGACGAGGACAGTTGTGCTTTTTAGATCCAATGGATAAAAAATGTTTATTCAACAGGGTTTTATCCTGCAGCCCCTTGCATACATTGCTTCTGTCACTGCTGCTGCGGCGTTCTGGGTTGAGTCTCTTGATGAGGCTTTACAGTTAAGCGACTCCATTGGATGAATATATTTGACAAGCTTATACTAGCCAATTCCTTTGTTTTCTGATGCCTTGTTCATTTGACTAGACTAACGGGTAAGAATTCTGTTTTTTACTATACTGGCGCGCAGAGCGCTATGGCTTATATCATGGTCAGCTGTCGTGACTTTAATAAATAAGCTACTTAACTTCCCTTCAAGGGGCAGACCCTATTCGGGCCTGGTTTGAAGGAGATTATTGCTTATATCACTGGAGGAAAAGGTCATGCCCTTCCTCAGGATAGGTCCAAATCAAGGGCAAAAAAAAAAAAAAAAAAAAAAAAAGGTCTAATTTTCGTGCCTTTTAAAAACTTCAGGGCAGGTGTGGCATCCTCTTCCTCTAAGGCAAAACAAGAGGGAATTTTTGCTCAGTCCAAGGCGGTCTGGAGACAATCGGACCTGGAACAAAGATAAGCAGGCCAAGGAGCCTGCTGCTGCCTCTAAGGCAGCATGAAGGAACGGACCCCTATCCGGTAACGGATCCTATAGGGGGCAGACTTTCATTCTTCGCCCAGGCGTGGGCAAGAGATGCCCAGGATCCCTAGGCATTGGAATTTATATCCCAGAGATATCTTCTGGATTTCAAAGATTCCCCCCCCCAAAAAAGGGGAGATTTCGCCTTTCACAATTATCTGCAAACCAGATAAAGAAGGAGGCATTCTTACATTGTGTACGAGATCCATCCAGTTCCAAGAGAGGAACAGGGACAGAGTTTTTACTTAAATCTGTTTGTGGTTCCCAAGGAGAGAGAACCTTCAGACCTATTTTGGATCTAAAGATCTTAAACAAATTCCTCAGAATTCCGTCATTTAAGATGGAAACTATTCGTACCATCTTAACTATGATCCAGGAGAGTCAATAGAGGACTACAATGGATTTGAAGGATGCTTATCCTCACATTGTGATGCATAAAGATCACCATCGTTTTTCAGGTTTGCCTTTCTAGACAGGCATTACCAGTTTGTAGCTCTTTCCTTTGGGATATCTACAGCCCCAAGAATCTTTATGGAGGTTCTGGGGTCGCTTTGGCGGTCGGGGCATAGAAGTGGCCCCTTATTTAGACGACATCCTGATACAGGCGTCAAACATCCAAATTGCCCAGTCTCATACGGACGTAGTACTGGCATTTCTGAGATCACATGGGTGGAAAGTGAACAAGGAAAGAGTTCTCTATCCCCAATCTCAAGGGTTTCCCTCCTAGGGACTCTGATAGATTCTGTAGAAATGAAAATTTACCTGACGGAGTCCAGGTTGTCAAAGTTTCTAAATTTCTGCCGTGTTTTTTCCTCCCATCCGCGCCCTTCGGTGGCTCAGTACATGAATGAAATCGGCTTAATGGTAGCGGCAAGGGACATAGTACCGTTTGCACGTCTACATTTCAGACCGCTGCAACTATGCATGCTCAGTCAGAGGAACGGGGATTACACAGATTTGTCCCCCTGTTAAACCTGGACCAAGAGACCAGAGATTCTCTTCTCTGGTGACTATGTCGGGTCCATCTGTCCAAGGGTATGACCTTCCGCAGGTCAGATGGGACAATTGTTACAATAGATGCCAGCCTTTTAGGTTGGGATGCAGTCTGGAACTCCCTGAAGGCTCAGGGATAGTGGACTTAGGAGGAGACCCTCCTTCTAATAAATATTCTGGAACTGGGAGTGATATTCCATGCTCTTCAGACTTGGCCTCAGTTAGCAACTCTGAGGTACATCATACTCAGTCGGACAATATACACGACTGTGGCTTACATCAGCCATCAAGGGGGAACAGAAGTTCCCTAGCGATGTTAGAAGTCTTACAATAATTCACTGGACAGAGACTCACTCTTGTCTATCAGCTATCCATATCCCAGGTGTTGAGAACTGGGAGGTGGATTTTCTAAGTCGTCAGACTTTTCTTCCGGGGGAGTGGGATTTCCTCCGGAGGTCAAGACCAAGCAGGAGAGGGCTTTGGTGTTTTTGACAGCGCCTGCGTAGCCACACTGGACCTGGTATGCAGATCTGGTGGACATGTCATCCTTTCCATCACAGTCTCTGCTTCTGAGACAGGTCCCTCTACCTCAGGGTCCTTTCAACCATCTAAATAGAATCAATCTGAGATGGACTGCCTGGAGACTGAACGCTTGATGTTATCAAAGCATGGCTTCTCCGAGTCAGTCATTGATACCTTAATACAGACATGAAAGCCTGTCTCTAGGAAAATTGAACATAGATATGGTGTAAATATCTGATTGTTATGAATCCAAGGGTTACTCATGGAGTAAAGTCTGGATTCCCAGGATATTATCTTTTCTCCAAGATGTTTTTGAGAAAAGGGTTGTCAGCTAATTCCTTAAAAGGGGACAGATTTTTACTCTGTCTATTTTTTTGCCCAAGAGTCTGGCAGGTATTCTAGACGTTCAGGCATTTGGTCAGGCTTTGGTTAGATCCAAGCCTGTGTTTAAAACTGTTGCTCCGCCATGGAGCTTAAACCTGATTCTTAAGGTTCTTCAAGAAGTTCCGTTTGAACCTTTTTTGTTCCATAGATATCAATCTTTATCTTGGAAAGTTCCTTTTGGGTAGCTAATTCCTCGACTCGTAGAGTCTCCAAGTTATCTGTGTTACAATGTGATTCTCCTTATCTGGTCCTTCGTACGGATAAGGTAGTCCTGCGTACCAACCTGGGTTTTTTCCTAAGGTGGTATCTAACAAGTACATCACTCAAGAGATAGTTGTTCCATGCTTGTATCCTAATCCTTCCTCAAAGAAGGAACGTCTATTACACAATATTGGACGTGGTTTGTGCTTTAAAGTTTTACTTACAAGCTACTACAGTTTTCATCAAACGTTCACCTTGTTTGTTGTCTATTCTGGACAGAGGAGAGGTCAAAAGACTTCAGCAGCCTCTCTGTCTTTTTGGTTAAAAAGCATAATTCATTTAGCTTATGAGACTGCTGGACAGCAGCCTCCTGAAGGGATTACAGCTCATTCTACTAGAGCTGTGGTTTTCACTTGGGCCTTTTTTAAATGTGGCTTCTGTTGAACAGATTTACAAGACGGAGTCTTGGTCTGCGCTTCATACTTTTCAAATTTAACAAATTTGATACCTTGCTTCTTCGGAGGCTATTTTTGGGAGAAAGGGTTTTTTACAGGCAGTGGTAACTTCCGTTTAAGTACCTGCCTTGTCCCTCCCATCATCCGTGTACTTTAGCTTTGGTATTGGTATTCCATAAGTAATGGATGATCCGTGGACTGGATACACTTAACAAGAGAAAACATAATTTATGCTTACCTGATAAATTTATTTCTCTTGTAGTGTATCCAGTCCACGGCCCGCCCTGTCACTTTAAGGCAGGTAATTTTTTCATTTGAACTACAGTCACCACTGCACCCTATGGTTTTTCCTTTCTCTGCATGTTCTCGGTCGAATGACTGAATATGGCAGTTAGGGGAGGAGCTATATAGCAGCTTTGCTGTGGGTGGACTCTTGCAGCTTCCTGTTGGGAAGGAGAATATATTCCATAAGTAATGGATGATCCGTGGACTGGATACACTACAAGAGAAATAAATTTATCAGGTAAGCATAAATTATGTTTTTTTTAAAGGTGTATTGGGTGGGTTTTATTTTTAGGTTAGGGCTTTGGGCCGCAAAAGAACTAACTGCCCTTTTAAGGGCAATGCCCATCCAAATGCCCTTTTCAAGGCAATGAGGAGTTTAGTTTTTTTTTAGTTAGTATTTTATTTGGGGGGTTGGTTGTGTGGATTGTGGGTTTTACTGTTGTGGGAGTTGTTTGTATTTTTTCTTACAGGTAAAAGAGCTGGGCCTCGATTACATATGCAGCGTCGCCCTCAAAATCCCCCGCCGCCAGATTTTACGCGATTTTGGTATTACATATACGGCATAGCATACAAGTTATGCGCGTATATTTCACACTTCGGACGTATTTTTTTTAGCCATAGACTAACATAGAACAGCCGCTCAAGCCCCTGTTGCTCAGGATATACCTGCTGATGCTATAGTTGCTGCTGAGGTCCCTGGTCATGGTGCTGTAGCCGTCCCTGCTCCTCCTGCTGCTGTCCCTGTTCCTGGTGATGCCCCTGCTGCTGTTGTTGCTGCAACTGGTCATAGGCCAGCAGGGCCTATAAGACGTCAGCATCAGCAGAGGGGAAGAGCAAGGGAAACAAGGATACACAGGGTTAGGGTCACCCTGTTTGAAATGACAGAAGGGGAGGTCAGGGAAAAGTATTGCTTGACTTCTGCAAGCCTCATTGACCTATATGAGGTCTTGAAGGATCATATTGACCCTAAAGCGAATAGGAACCGAGATCTGACTGGTATGCAGAAGTTGTTGTGTGTTGTACACTTCCTGGCATCTGGCTCATTCCAGTGAACAGAGGGCCTTGTGTCTGGCCAGGCGCAGTCCACCTTCTCCAGGCTCCTAGGGGAGGTTTTGACTGCTCTAGATAACCAGACACAGCAATACATTCATTTCCCCAGTACCCCCCAGGAATAGAACAGTCTTAAACAAGGCTTCTATCGACTGGGGGGTAGTCCCAATGTCATGGGGGCAATTGATTGCACACATGTGCGTATCGTGGCCCCACATGAGGAGCCATTCCTCTATATTAACAGGAAAGGGTTTTACTCCTTGAATTGCCAGATGGTCTGCGATACCACTCTGAGATTCACACATGTGTATGCAGGCTTTCTAGGGAGTGCCCATGATTCCTACATCCTGCGCCAGACCTCCTTATTCCAGCTTTTTTAATCTGGAACACTCTCGGAAGGTTGGCTGCTTGGTGAGTATACACTACCATCATTCTTTTTGTATATTTCTACTAAAGGGACACTAAACACAAAATAATTATGTCATGTTTCAGATAGAGAATACAATGTTAAACAACATTACAATTTGCTTCTATTATCTCATTTGATTTATTCATTAGATATCCTTTGTTTAAAAAATAGCAATGCACATAGATGAGCCAATCATATGAGGCATCTATGTGCAGCCACCAATCAGCAGCTAATGAGCATATCTAATATGCTTGTCAGCAAATGATATCAATAGAATGGAGCAAATTACATAATAGAAGTAAATTATAAAGTTGAATAAAATCGCAGGTTCTTTTTAACTCATGAAATAAAAAATGTTTGTTTCGTGTCCCTTTAAAGGGACAGTATACTATAAATAGTTTTTCACTTAAAAGGACATTTTCTTAAAATGGCATGTTCTAACTGAATCATGAAGATAGAATTTTGTCTAGACTAATCCTGGCATAAAAGTAGATTGCTTACAATGCACCAATTTAATGTTTTTGTAAAATATCTCTTTTAAATGAAATCCATCTTATGTCCCTTTAAGCACATGATGAACCTTTAGTAATCATAATACATATGTTACATGACAGGTGACGCAGGGTACGGCTGCAGACCATGGCTGTTAACCCCCTTGGCACACCCCCTTACAGAGCCACAACTCAGGTACCAGGAGGCCCACATACGTACGAGAAATGTGATAGAAAGGAGCTTTGGCTTACTCAAAACTAGATTCAGGTGTCTGGATTTGACAGGTGGAGTTTTACAGTATAACCCCAACAAAGTGTGTTCCATTGTCAATGCATGTTGTATTCTACACAACATTGCTGTGGACACACGTATATTGGGGGGACATAGAATCATACCAAGATCAGCAGGTGGTTCCTGTACCTGAGGATGTGGACAGGGGGACACTGAGGGGGAATGAAGTGAGGGACTTTGTCATCCGTGAATACTTCACCTGTAAGTTACTTGTTCATAAGTACAGTAAACGGTAACATTCACATGTATTATGATGTTTGACTGTACCTCACCAACCATTGCATGTGTATATATCATGTCTTGCAGAATTATATACTGTGGATTTCCACTGCATGTAAGTGAAACTACTACATCCCAAGCCCCTTCACTTAACCACCCTAATTACTGAAAATGTGTCATTTTTTTCATTCATGTTTAGGTCACTATGATTTATTGAATATCATTAAGAAGAATGAAAATAGATGTTTATACCTTATGTTCACACCTTCTGTAAATACATTATTATTTATATATATACCCATGTGTCAATTTATATTGGATGTGAGAAACTTTGATTTACATCTTATAAGTGAATATTACTATATGTACCCTTCATACACAACTATGTGATGTGGTTTATAGAACATGAATATGTCATAAACATGATAATATTACCTTTTTTTGCCATTTCCACACAGGTCTTATTATATGTTTTAACAATATTAGTGTACTAAAACACACCTCACATGGATGTGGATGACAATTATATGGTAAATAACAGAGGACAAGATTTATGGTGAACTATAAGAATATTTATTTCTTTTTTGGCTTCTTGGATGAGAAGGCTGAGGTGACTGTAGTGGATTTCCTTGTTCTCCTGGTTTCAGAAGATTCTGATGTTTCAGCTGGTGTGCTGGCCACAGATGATAGGCTGGAGGCAGTGTCCTGCTGGTGTTTAAAGTGCTCAACCAACACACCCAAGAGTTGATTTTGTTCTCGCCATCTATTGTCCATCTGCATCTGCATATCAGACAGAATTCGCATCATCTGTGACTGGTTTTGAACACTTCCACTTAATGATGCTGCCATGTCCCTCTGCAGCTCTATGCTACATTTGTGGAACCTCTCTTGGCTCCTGAAGAACCTCTCTTGGCTCCTGAAGAACCTCTCTTGGCTCCTGTGGAATCTCTCTTGGCCTCTTTGTCTGCTCTCGGAGCTTGTTATGAGCCTCCTCTGGAGTGCAATGTATTCCTCACCCAGTGGAGAATACAATGCATCCACAGGCTCTTGAGCAGCAGGGCTTCTAGTTGCTTGAGGTGCAGGTTCAGCTGCATCTGCTGGTTCTGGTGGGGCAGGTTCAGCTGCATCTGCTGGTTCTGGTGGGGCAGGTTCAGCTGCATCTGCTGGTTCTGGTGGGGCAGGTTCAGCTGCATCTGATGTTTCTGGTGGGGCAGGTTCAGCTGCATCTGATGTTTCTGGTGGGGCAGGTTCAGCTGCATCTGCTGGTGCTTGAGTACTTTCTGCTATATTTTCAACTTCAGATAGTAGAGCTCGCCCAAGTGATGAGGATGGTGGAACTCGCCCAAATGAGGAGGATGGTGGAACTCAGGGTTGATTGATAGTCCCACTAATGACCAGTGTGTGACCACTCAGCCTTTCCAGTTGGCACTTCTTGTGACATAGTCTGTGGGTAAAAGCCATGACTGCCATGAGATTGTGTTGGGGGGGGGGTAAATACATGGACCCTTTGTGGCTGTCTTGGCTCCCCCTCAAAGCCAAAAGAAGAATATTCCTGAAGCCATCCAACCATGCTCATGCCTGGGAGCATACTATTCATGTGGTTGCCTGAAGACTGGTGGTGGTGGTAGCGGCATGCCTGTGACTGGTGGTGGTGGTGGTGGTGGTGGCATACCTGTTTGTATCCTCATGACAGGAGGTTCTATGGAGGAGTCAAATGATGAGAGGGATTAGTACAGTCAGATATATGTCCATGTGGGCATACTATGTACATTGATACATGCTAGGGCCTATACTGATTCTCATGTCAAACTCTATAACATGCATGTGCACATTGTGATTTGTGCTATAAGGGATTTTAATATGCGCAGTATACGGGTATGTGTTTCATACAATAGTTATGTGTACATGTCAATGATGAAAAAAATATGTTCTTTAAGTGACACTATGGTCACACAATTTACTTTAGCCTGATGTAGGCACAGCACCTGCTTTATTGAGCTAAAAGTATTGTGATGGCTATAGTGTCCATTTACTGAAAACTCTACATGTGGCTTGTGGCCTGTGTTAATCTGAGACATGTTAGTATTGCACTATTCCACTTCAAATCATGAATTGCATTGTGTTAAGTAGCATTAATGTCAAATATAATTATAGATGTTTTTGTTAGTAGGCCAAATACGATGCTCCTCATTGTGTACATGAATGTGTGATATTAAGGGATGTTATATCTCAAATACATATAATACTGGTGTTTGGGATGTTACTCACCAGCATGATGTGCTGTGGTTGCAGCCCCTGAGTCACGAGCCCCTGGAAGTCCATGGACTGCTGTGATACTCAGGGACTTATCATCTCCAGCCAGGTGTTATATTCTATGTCCAGGGATGGACCACCGCCTGTTCCCCTCTGGTGCATAGCTTCCTGCCCCATCTTTTCTTTCACCTGCCTCTTGCAGTCATTCCACCGCTTTTTAAGGCCCTCAACAGTCCTCCTCTGCAGGGCCACACTGTTGACGGCATCCTCTACCGCCAACCATGCTGTTTTTCGCCTTTTGGCACTGCCTTTGCCCTTCTCCTGCCCAAAGAGGGCACTGTAATTGTCCATGATGGCCTGGACTAGGGCAACATTTTCCTCAAATGAGAAGTTGGGACATCTCAGCCTCCATGGACGCCTGACTTGCTCCCTGTGATGTCCCTGGTGTGGGTTCCTCCCTATCCTCTCCCTCCTCCACCCTTCTGTCCCCATGTGCACCCTCTGTCCCTCTCCTAGACGTGCCTGGTCTCTGGGGCTCTCGGGCATCTCCCCTCCCATCATCCCTTCTAGCTCTCCCTCTCCCCACTCCACTTACTCCCTGACGGGGACCCCACTGCTCCTCCTGTCCTCTACAATACTCCTCTCCCTGCCACTCCTCTCCCCTCCTCCCTCCGCCCTACCTCTCCCTGCCATCCTCACACTACACACACTCACACTCACTCCCAGTTTAATCACACACAATCACAACCAAACACTCAGCCTATCACACTGTAAAATTCAAATAAAATGTGTGAGGTGTTAGAAAAAAAGTGTGGTGTCTTTGTATATGTATGTATGCAAAATGTGTGCAATATGTAAAAATATGTGTAAGTGTACAATCTTAATCAAACAACAATGCGACCTAACTAACTCCTCTGTTTGCGTCTCTCTCTCTACTCTGACTAATCCTCCACTCCACTGTAGTGTGCTATAGCTCAACGAACCAACCAAACACACTGAAGAAAATGGCGGCTGCGCATGGGTTTATATATGAATTTTGAATAGCGTAATTACGTGTTGCATTTTTATATGAACTCGCGGTTAATTTTTACGACTGTTAGCCTAATTTGCATAAAACTACTCTTTATTGAGACTTTCCGTGGACAAAATACTGGCGTAAGTTACTTGTGACGACTAAAATGTGTATTTGCGCACATTTCGGAAGATCGCCAGTTTGTCCTACTTACGCCAGATAAGCATCTAACGGCACAGTATATGCAATACCCCAATGTGCGAGGTGAAATTACGGGCGGCGCGGGTTACATTTTGTAGATGGTCCACCAGACGTGCCTTATGTGTCCAAGTCTGCATAAGGTTGTGGTCCCTACGTCAAACAAGTTTTGGTAAGGAGGTAGATTAAGACTTTAGAAAGGTGTGCTAAAGGTCTTTAACACACCTATGGATGTTGGAGATTGTACCTCAGGAATAAAGGATCAGTTTTGATTCACTCCTCCTTAAGGACAATTCTCCTTTCCTGGATGATCCAAGTTCCTATAAGGTCAGGGTTTCGCTATCTTACTTAGCGGACTTAAAACAAAAATTATGTTTTTTGGACAGTTTTCATATCAGAATAGTGACAGAGGTTCTTCTTCTTCTTCTTCAACCTTTTTATAGTCCCAAATAAGGAGGATACATTTTGTCCTATTCTGGATCTCAAATTTTTAAAGGTAGGCCAGTTTTTTTTTTGTCTACTCTGGGGACTTGATTCAGAAAGATCATACAATTTTAAACAACTTTCAAATAGACTCCTATTATCAACTTTGCTGCATTCTCCTGGTATCTTTTGTTGAAGGAGCAGCAATGTTCTTCTGGGAGCTAGCTGAACACATCAGGTGTGCCAATGAGAAGAGGCAAATATTTACAGCCAACAATTAGCAGCTAGCTCCCAGTAGTGCATTGCTCCTCCTCAAAAACCACCTATGTCTGCTTTCCAACAAAGGATACCTAGAGAACTAAGCAAATTAACTAATAGAAGTAAATTGGAAAGTTGTTTAAAAGTACATTCTCTGTCAGAATTATTAAAGAAAAAGTTTGGGTTTCATGTCCCTTTAAAAAATGTTTTTCTCCTACATTGGTGTATCCGGTCCACGGCTTCATCCTTACTTGTGGGATATTCTCAATCCCTACAGGAAGTGGCAAAGAGAGCACACAGCAAAGCTGTCCATATAGCTCCCCTCAGGCTCCGCCCCCCCAGTCATTCTCTTTGCCGCTCTAACTAGTAGCATCTCCCGGGAGTGGTAAAGAGTATGTGGTGTTAGTTGTAGTTTTTTATTTCTTCTATCAAGAGTTTGTTATTTTAAAATAGTGCCGGCTTGTACTATTTACTCTGCAGCAGAAAGTGAAGAAGATTTCTGCTAAGAGGACTATGATTTTAGCACCAGTAACTAAAATCCATTGCTGTTCCCACGCAGGACTGTTGAAACCAGATAACATCAGTTGGGGGGAACAGTTTGCAGGCTTAACTGCTTCAGGTATGATCAGTCATTTTTCTAACAAGATCCAGTAATGCTAGAAGACTGTCAGAAATTCCCTCTGGGATAGATAAGCCATTGTTATTAGATTCAGCAATAAAAGGATGGCTTATTTTAAGGGCTTATGCTGGTTGACGCTATTGTGGGCTAATCGATTGCTTTTTAGCAAGTTTTCAACTTAAATAGGTGTTTTTTTATCAACTTAAAACCCTTTTGGGGATTAATTTGTGCCTGGCACTTAGTTGGACACCTAATCTAGTCAGAAAGGCCCCTCCACTCTGGTATGCAGAGGAAGGAAGCCTCATTTTCGTGCCTCAATTGTGCACTTGTTTTGACTAGCCAGTTCATGCAGCTTCACGTGGGGAGTCCGGAGGCATCAGAGTCCCTGAAGGCTCAGGGTCTATGGTCTCGGGAAGAATCTCTTCTCCCGATAAACATATTGGAATTGAGAGCGATATTCAATGCGCGCCAGGCATGGCCTCAACTAGTGGAGGCCAGATTAATCAGATTTCAGTCGGACAACATGACGAATGTAGCGTACATCAATCATCAGGGGGGAACGAAGAGTTCCCTGGCGATGAGAGAGGTATCCAAGATCATCAAATGGGCAGAGGATCGCTCCTGCCATCTATCAGCAATTCACATCCCAGGAGTGGACAATTGGGAAGCGGATTATCTGAGTCGTCAGACTTTCCATCCGGGGGAGTGGGAACTTCACCCGGAGGTTTTTGCCCAGTTAACTCAACTATGGGGCATTCCGGATCTGGATCTGATGGTGTCAGAACTCAAAAGTTCCATGTTATGGGTCCAGGTCCAGGGATCCCAAGGCGACACTGGTAGATGCCTTAGCAGCGCCTTGGTCATTCAATCTAGCTTATGTCTTTCCACCGTTTCCTCTTCTCCCATGGCTAGTAGCCAGGATCAAATAGGAGAAGGCTTCGGTAATTCTGATAGCTCCTGCGTGGCCACGCAGGACCTGGTATGCAGACCTGGTGAATATGTCATCGGTTCCACCATGGAAGCTACCTTTGAGGCAGGACCTTCTAATTCAAGGTCCATTCGTACATCCAAACCTAGTCTCTCTGCAACTGACTGCTTGGAGATTGAACGCTTGATTCTAGCTAAGCGTGGGTTTTCGGATTCAGTTATAGATACCCTGATTCAGGCTAGAAAGCCTGTCACTAGGAAAATTTACCATAAGATATGGCGGAAATATCTTTGTTGGTGCGAAACCAAGGGTTACTCATGGAGTAAGATTAGGATTCCAAGGATTTTAGCTTTTCTCCAAGAAGGATTGGAGAAAGGTTTGTCAGCTAGTTCCTTAAAAGGACAGATATCAGCTCTGTCTGTTTTGTTACACAAACGTCTGGCAGCAATGCCAGATGTTCAGGAGTTTGTGCAGGCTTTAGTCAGAATCAAGCCTGTCTACAGACCTGTGGCTCCTCCATGGAGTCTAAATCTAGTTATTTCAGTTCTTCAGGGGGTTCCGTTTGAACCTCTACATTCCATAGATATTAAGTTACTATCTTGGAAAGTTTTGTTTTTGGTTGCTATCTCTTCCGCTAGAAGAGTTTCTGAATTGTCTGCTTTGCAGTGTAATTCACCCTATCTGGTGTTTCATACAGATAAGGTCGTTTTACGTACCAAACCTGGTTTTCTTCCAAAAGTGGTTTCCAATAAGAATATTAACCAGGAAATAGTTGTTCCTTCTCTGTGTCCTAACCCAGCTTCTAACAAGGAACGTCTGTTACACAATCTCGATGTGGTTCGTGCTTTGAAGTTTTATCCAAAAGGAAATAAAGATTTCAGACAAACTTCGTCCTTTTTTGTCGTCTATTCTGGTAAGAGGAGAGGTCAAAAGGCGACCTCTCTGTCTTTCTGGCTGAAAAGCATCATCCTGTTGGCTTATGAGACTGCTGGAAGGCAGCCTCCTGAACGAATTACAGCTCACTCTACTAGAGCTGTGGCTTCCACTTGGGCTTTCAAGAATGAGGCTTCTGTTGAACAGATCTGTAAGGCAGCGACTTGGTCTTCACTGCATACATTTGCCAAATTTTACAAATTCGATACTTTTGCTTCTTCGGAGGCTATTTTTGGGAGAAAGGTTTTGCAAGCAGTGGTGCCTTCCGTTTAGGTTACCTGACTTGATCCCTCCCTTCATCCGTGTCCTAAAGCTTTGGTATTGGTTCCCACAAGTAAGGATGAAGCCGTGGACCGGATACACCAATGTAGGAGAAAACAGAATTTATGTTTACCTGATAAACTTCTTTCTCCTACGGTGTATCCGGTCCACGGCCCACCCTGGCATTTTAGTCAGGTTTAAATTTATTTTTATAAACTACAGTCACCACTGCACCCTATGGTTCTCCTTTTTCTCCTAACCGTCGGTCGAATGACTGGGGGGGCGGAGCCTGAGGGGAGCTATATGGACAGCTTTGCTGTGTGCTCTCTTTGCCACTTCCTGTAGGGATTGAGAATATCCCACAAGTAAGGATGAAGCCGTGGACCGGATACACCGTAGGAGAAAGAAATTTATCAGGTAATCATAAATTCTGTTTTTGCATATCTCAATTCAAAAGACCATGTGAAATGCTTCAGGTTTGTAATTATAATCAGGCATTACTAGTCCTAGATACTATTAGCTGTAATATTGTGCCTGACTAAGAACTCTAAGGAGCAACGTTTTGCAACATTTATGTGGTAAGAATCATCTCGTTCTCTGATGAACCTACTAAGTCTTCTAACTTCGTTATCTGGTTTGTATATTTTTCTTGGTCTTGCAAGGGTCTCAAACTTACTGCCATTTTCTTTTTTGGTTGTATTAAGACCTTAATCTGTAAGGTATTCTTGCTTATGGGCCAGTCTCCCTGTGAAAGTATTTCTGCTCATTCTACTAGAGCAGTTTTCCACTTCTCCATTAAATTCTTTGATTTTGAAGTGCATGCACCTTTTCAGAGGCTTCTTTTGGCAGAAAGTACTGCCGGCTTCAGTGCCTGATCAGTAACATGCATGCCTATATATGAAATTATTTGATGAATTGTTAAATGGTTATCTTTGGTTCCAAAAAGAGCACTGCATATCAGTATAATGAAATTATGCTTTCTTGGTAACTTTTCAATTACAATTAATTGTTTACACATTTTGGATGAGGGAGGGGTAATTAGGGCAAAAGTTTAGTTTAAAAGGCTTTAGCTTCCATTTGTTAAACAGTAGCCTGAGGAAACAGCCTTTGTACCTGAGGAACTAGTTGCAACTGTTTTTAAACAATTGTTTTTATATTGGGGTGTTGTCAATTCACATCCCTTGAATTTTTAAATAAATTGTTATTTTTATGGAAGTCTAAGCCTGATTGTTTATTTGGAGATATTGGTAACATCATCCTGCCGCAGGATCAGTGTAGCTGGGTCACTGTGATTCCCCAGCCTGCCTCAATCAGCACATAGGTGCTGCTCCCTTTGTGAGTATACAATCTTCAAGTTTGTCCATTTGTGCCATTTATATTACATTATTGCACTAGGAGGTGCTCCCCCATCTCTTTTTTTGATTTCTTGTTCAGATTCTACATTTGTTTCCATTCAATGCTCCATCATCCAATCTCTGGATCAGTGTAGCTGGGTCACTGTGATTCCCCAGCCTGCCCCAATCAGCACATAGGTGCTGCTTATTTTGTGAGTATTTTTCTTGCACAAATTCTATTTTTTTGTTTATTATCTTGCAATATTGCACTAGGAGGCGCCCTCTTTTCTTTGTGATTAATTTCCACAGATGTTCGGTTAACATGCATGCCTTACCTGTATTGCCATCCCCCAAGTCTTGGGGTATAGGATCCCACATGTTATGATCTTGTGGACTTTCACCATCTTATGAAAGAAAACAAAATGTAGCTACATTTAGCCACCATCAGCAAGCGCTACCCAGGGTGCTGAACCAAAAATAGGCTGGCTTGTAAGCTTACATTCTTGCTTTTTCAAATAAAGATACCAACAAAGAAAAATTAATAATAGGAGTAAATTAGAAAGCTGCTCTATCAGAATCATGAAATAAAACATTGGGTTCAGTGTCCCTTTAAGGGGTAAATACATTAGAATTACATAATGAACAAGGGCATTAAAAAACTCAATGTAACAGCATTTATTTCTAAATGAGCATTAGATTTGTTTCTGACAAATGTCAAAATTTTATTTGAATATAAATTCTGATTGGCCGATAGACACTTTGTACTTTAAATTATTGGCTGATAGGCACTTCTTGCTAATTCTTGTTGTTTTCTAAGTACTTCCTGTAAATGTTAATTGAACATTATTATAATTACCTATAAGTGAATGAGTAGGAATTGCAAGTTTACATTTAAACAGCTTTTACTTCATAATTGTGCAGGCAATACAAATGTCAACATTTTCAATATAGATGATAGGACATTTTTTTAATATGTTTCTTTAACACATAGATTTTGACATATACTGTTAAGAACCATGAGACTCATCTCAGTAGCACCCTTTTCTCTCTTATGTTTTATCATAATTAATCCTCAATATAAATAGTTGTGCCTGCACTTATTTTGTCAGCCATGATTGTTTCTAGTTAGGTTAATATATCAAGGTCATTTTAACAGTTACTTTACCAAGTATTTTAGATTAAAGGGATAGTAAAGTCAAAATTAAACTTTCATGATTTTGATATAACATGTTATTTTAAACAACTTTGCAATTTCCTTCTATTATAAAGTTTACTTTGTTCTCTTGTATCCTTTATTGAAGAGTAAATCTAGGTAGGCTCATAGGAGCTCAGTAGCGTGTACTATCTTTATTACTCTATGGCAGTGATGGTGAACCTTGGCACTACAGATGTTTCAGAACTACATTTCCCATGATGCTTGGGCACTCTGCAGTCCAGTCAAGCATCATGGGAAATGTAGTTCTGAAACATCTGGAGTGCCAAGGTTCGCCCTCACTGATCTGTGGCAACAGTGTTTTGCAACTATGTTTGCAGCGATGTTATACATTGTTACAAACAATACTGCCATAAAATGCTAAAAATACTTCAACATTGCTGAGCTCCTAGCTATGAGCCTAAATAGATATACTCTTAAACAAAAGATACCAAGAGAACAATGCAAATTTCATAATAGAAGTACATTGGGAAGTTGTTTAAAATCCTATGTTATCTCTAAACCATGAATGATTTATTTTAAATTTACAGTCACTTTCAATGAAGGAACATATATAGATAGAAGTCTTGTGTTAGGCAACACAAAATATGCAATTATCTGTTTATGTTAGCATTCAAGTTTGTAAGAAAAATCTTGTGTGTGGGCTAAATAAATTGTATACAAATAAAATACATCAGATTTCTTTTATTTTTATATCAGGATAAATTGGTGTTTTTCTTTCTTCTTTCAGCTGCTTTTTAGGTGAGAAAATGACATTACATCATTATATGTTCTGTGGGTTAAATGATGTTTTTGTGTGTTTCTTTATACAGGAGACTGCTTTATTGAATGCTGGATATGGTCCGTTATAAACCATATGTCTATATACTGCAGTGTATCCTGGAAAAGTCATAGGACTCACAGCAGAAAAATATGAAGAATTAATCACAAAATATCTTGGAAACCCAAATAAAAGCAGGAATAAATGAAGATTGTTTGATAAAAAAAATATATATGGACATTTAAAAAATATATATATATATAAATTGCATAACATTTCTGCTTATTATTATAATAGGCTAAAATGTGTAACATGTAATGAAATAAAAAGTGATCAAATAATATTGTGTACAAATAGGAACACAAATTCCTTATCTATTTAAAATAAAAGGATACAAAAAGTAAAAATAACAAAAGGAGTGAATACAATTGCAGCGTCTCATGACACTTGATCTCAATTAAAGAGGGAAGTCCATAAAACGGCTCTTCCAGTAGTCACTAAGATGTGTATCTTGTATTGCTTGAAAGACTTATAGACATAGGGGCATATTTATGATTGTGCGAGCGGACATGGCCCGATATAGCGGATCATGTCCGTTGCACATTGATAATTGCAGACAGCTTACGTTCTCGGCATTTATCATTGCACCAGCAGTTCTTGTGAACTGCTGGTGCAATGCCGTCCCCTGCAGATTTGCGGCCAATCGGCCACTAGCAGAGGGTGTCAATCAACCCAATCGTATTCGATCGGGTTGATTTCTGTCCGCCGTCTCAGAGCAGGCGGACAGGTTATGGAGCAGTGGTCTTTAGACCTGAAGGCTTGCCGGAAACACAGGGCATCAAGCTCCATATGGAGCTTGCTAAATATTCCCCATTCGGGTAGATTTATTAAGCAGGAGATGCTGCAATCTACCCCTGAAGTTTCAGGTCCGCAAGAAGCAACGGTCATATACGATCGGGATGATTGACACCCCCTGCTAGCAGCCGATTGGTCACAAATGTGCAGGGGGCAGCCTTGCACAAGCATTTCACAAGAAATGCTTGTGCAATGATAAATGCTGACAGCATACGCTACAGCGGATCATGTCCGCCCGACATTTGATAAATCGGCCCCATAGTCTTTATATATTTGTGCACGCATTTTGTATTATTTCTACTTTAAAAAAATAGAAAACAAAACAATTCAAATTCTGGATTTGAGCCCAGGTTAACTGGGTCCTAATTAGATGCTTAACAATGAAAAAGCGTGCATACTATCCTTAATCATATTCGTTTTTTTCTTATACATTTTTTGCCCTTGAGTGCTTTCCTCTGGCGAGTGACATCACAGGCTTTGCGATCACATGGAGGGTAGTGGGAGTGGTGGCTACAGGCTGGGGTAGGATTCGCTGGTGTGCTCACTGTGTATCCAATACAGTCCATGCACAAAGAAGAAGAGAAGGAGCACGTTTATGAGTTGTAAAAAGTAACTTTTATTTGACTGCTTCAATTAAAAATCCATAATGCAAAATTGACAGCAAAAAGGTGAGGAAGGTTGGTCGGCAAATTCCTAGACTCACAGATGCATTTTGGCTGAACAGCCGTAATCGTAGTGAAGTCTGTTAGCCACTCTGGCCTTTTAAACGTTACAAATGCATATGATTGGTTAAAAACATAACCACGGATTTAACCCTGAAAACCTTCCTCTCATTCATTTTCTTATTTCATGCAGTATATACATTTGAAAGAGAGAGAATATACATAGAATGAATATCAAACCTGTGGGAAGAGACCCATAAAGTAATACACTTAAAAAAAGGCATACATTTCAGCATTAAAGGGACAGTCAACACCAGAATTGTTGTTGTTTACAAAGATAGATAATCCCTTTATTACCCATTCCCCAGAATTGCATAGCCAACACAGTTATATTAATACACTTTATCTTGTGATTATCTTGTATCTAAGCCTCTGCAAACTGCCCCCTTATTTCAGTTCTTTTGACAGACTTGCATTTTAACCAATCAGTGCTCACTCCTAGGTAACTTCACATGCATGAGCTCAATGTTATATATATGAAACACATGAACTAACACCCTCTGGTGATGAAACACTGTCAGATTAGAGGCGGCCTTCAAGGTCTAAGAAATTAGTATATGAACCTCCTAAGTTTAGCTTTCAACTAAGAATACCAAGAGAACAAAGCAAAATTGGGGATAAAAGTAAATTGGAAAGTTGTTTAAAATTACATGCCCTATCTGAATCATGAAAGTTTATTTTGGACTTTACTGTCCCTTTAACAACAAGATATACATTAGGTCACTGGGAAGAGTGTACTTGGACACTAAAATTAAAATATAACTTTTATTAGGTTAAAACTTAAAATGTAGGGAATATCACTGCTAAGACTGAATATACATGAATGTCAAATGATCTGATTCATATGGATAAATAACCTGATTTAAATAGACACTCTTATGTGAGGCTAATATCAATATGGATGCGCGCACAGTAGGGTTTTATGTAGAATAAGTGATTGGTGAATACATTATCAAATAACACTTTGGAATTGTAACTTATGAACTTGCTCTCACAAATTGTTACTTACAACAGAGACAAAGCCTATATAGTTTAACAGGCTGTGTTAGATTCAAAGTGAGAGAACAACGTAAGATTAGATTGTACTAGTTGAAGTGTCATATTGAGACAAAGGTCCTAGTAACAGGTGAGTATCAATATTAGATGATAGAGTTACAGCTTAAATATTAATTATTCAAATACACTGTAAGTGACTAAGCGCTTAGAATAGATAAATCCTAAAAATAAGGCAATGTAGACCTGTAGGTTTTATATTAATAGCGTAGTGTTTGAATAATGACCCATCTTAACGCAATGTTGCGCTTACAAAGGTAGCAGATTATAATTTGATTCTGTATGCACCAATCACTTATTCTACACAAAACCCTACTGTGCA
The DNA here is from genome assembly GCF_027579735.1 of Bombina bombina. Taxonomy (NCBI): domain Eukaryota; kingdom Metazoa; phylum Chordata; class Amphibia; order Anura; family Bombinatoridae; genus Bombina; species Bombina bombina. The sequence goes on from NC_069501.1 coordinate 634,461,756, forward strand.
TATTGTCCATATTGATATTAGCCTCACATAAGAGTGTCTATTTAAATCAGATTATTTATCCATATGAATCAGATCATTTGACATTCCTGTATATTCAGTCTTAGCGGTGATATTCACTACTACTCCTGTCCCAGGTTGTGATTTTAATTTAGATCCCTACATTTTAAGTTTTAACCTAATAAAAGTTATATTTTAATTTTAGTGTCCAAGTACCCTCTTCACACAGTGACCTAATGTATATCTTGTTGTTAATGCTGTAATTTACGCCTTTTTCGACTCTTGAATTCTATCAAGAATATTACTTTGTGGGTCTCTTTCCACGTGTTTTTTCTAATTCTGTATTCCAATACACAGCACCACTCGCCCATAACTGCATTTACTTTAGTGTGGATATTTAGATAGGAAACGAGTCTCTCTACACACATAAGTAGTGCCATTGGTTTATTTATTTTAGTAACTTTACATTCATATCCGTTTTAATACAATATACCGGTATTTCAGAAACAAATTTATTTATAATTCGGTAACTATGTAACACTTTACTAAAACATTGGAACAGATCATACCTACAGGATTCACACCGTCGCATAACCAAAAAAAAAAATATTCTTTGATGGTGCATGTTTAATATTTAAATTATTATTGAATAGTGTTCACAAACTAGACCTGCTTTATATTGCTAGTAATAACAATAATAGTTGTTCTGCTTCATTAATAGGATCCATCTAATAGTCCTTGTATAGTTCTTGGCTAGTTGTATCTAAAGATCTGCCTTATCTGCTCTAAATGTTATTGTCCATATTCACATATAGCAATTGTATGGCCCTTTCAAAAGATAAAATTTACATTCAAATTATTTAAAGGTATACACTGATATATAATTCATTCCCTGTCACACCGGTGTTTTGCATATAGACTTGATTTGCCGACCAACCTTCCTCACCTTTTTGCTGTCAATTTTGCTACTTTATATGGGCCAGATTACAAGTGGCGCGCTAACAGTTATGTGCAAGCGATGTCAGGTTTATCAGAAGAAGCGCTCATATTACAGGTTGAAAGTAAATGTAAAAGCATGAGCGCAATCACGATTTACGCCAGAATGATTACCGCAACCTCAGATCTCTGGTTATCTGTTAATGCAAAACAAAAAAGTGTCACAAAACACATCAAAACTATATTTAAAAGTACAGTTAAACTCATAATAACACTACCTAATAAAAATTATTGAAAAAAAATATTGCACAAAAAAGTTATAATAGCTCAAAGATATGAGTTCTCAGGTGTTAGAAAAAAAAAAGGCAGGCAAAGGGCTATAACATAACATTGCCGCCACTAAGAAAATGTATTAACCCCTATTCCGCTGCTCCCCGACATCGTCACCACTATACTAAAGGTATTAACCCCTAAACCGCCGCCCTCCAGCATCACAAACACTATTTAAATATTATTAACCCCTAATCCACCGTCCGCCCACATCGCCCCATTATACTAAAGTTATTAAGCCCTACACCGCCGCCACTATAATAAACCTATTAACTCCTAAACCGAAAGCCCCCCACATCGCAATAAACTAATTTAAACTAGTAACCCCTAAACCTAATGACCCCCTAAATTTATATTAAAATTACAATTTCCCTAGCATAAATTAAATTTAAACTTACCTGTCAAATTAAAAAAACTAAGTTTAAACTAACAAACTAATATAATTATTAAACTAAAATTAAACTAACTACCAATTAAATAAACTAAACTACACATTAAAAAAATCCTAACACTACTCTAAAAATTGCAAAGTATTTAATAACAAAAAAACAAACAAAAACTAAATTACAAAAAATAACAAACACTAAATTACAGAAAATAAAAAACGAAATTATCAAAAGTAAAAAAGAATTACACCTACTCTAATAGCCCTATCAAAATAAAAAAGCCCACCCAAAATAAAAAAACCCTAACCTACAATCATAATATATCCCTTAGCTTAGTAACAGCTAAATTGCCACCCTTAGGCACACTAGCTGCTTGTCTTGAAATGTAAATGCTGGTCTTGAATATAACTTGGCAGCTAAAACTACCTGGGATAATAAATACAAAGCTTATCAGCACAGATGCACAAGTCCAGCAGCACAACACATGCCACTGCCATTCACACTATGTAATGTCTCCTTTCCCTGGGGAAGAAGGAGGAAGGAAAGAGGTATCAAACCAAAAAAAAAAAAAGCCAGCTATCTAAGCCAGTTATTTACGACTACTAAACATACAGTCATTTTAACAGAAATTAGCAAGCAAGGAAAAAGCAAATTGACAGCAATGGGACTCCCCTTTCTGCAGCCAGCTTGTAGTTGTGACTCGTGGGCTCCATAAAAAGAGGTATTTTTCTAAAGCAGACATACAGGCAAATCAGGCTTTATTAGCTCAATAGTTCACTCACAAAATAAATCAGTAAACTATTGAGCTAATAAAGCCTGATTTGCCTGTATGTCTGCTTTAGAAAAAATACCTCTTTTTATGGAGCCCACGAGTCACAACTGCAAACTGGCTGCAGAAAGAGGAGTCCCGTTGCTGCCTATTTACTTTTTCCTTGCTTGCAGTGATCATGGATGGTGTCATGGTGGAGACAGAGCCTATAATAACCGGCCCGGTACAGTAAGGTATTACCTTCTCAATGCTGTGACACCACCGTTCCCGGGTCATGCAGCTCTTATGCAGTGGGACACTAGATACTCGTGCAGCTCGGGCTTAGTATCCCCAGATCACCCACTGCGTACTGGATGTACACAGAGGAGAACTCCTGTAACTTGCTTCCTGTCCCTAACTTGTGTTCAGTCGATCATCGCAGCCAGCAAAAAAGAAAACTTTTAAAAAAGTGCTCCCCCTTCTGCCCACCCAAAGAGATTAAGAAAGGTATAGGCTATGTTACGTTCATGTGCAGCTGTGCTCCTATGGAGGAGCCTCCACTGTCTGGATGGAAAGATCACTTCCCCGGATGCAAAGTCTGATGACTGAGATAATCTGCTTCCCAATTGCAAACACCTGGAATATGAATTGCAGAAATTAAAGAGTTTGACTCTGCCCAAGAAAGTATCCAAGATACTTCTTTCATTGCTAAAGAGCTGCGAGTCCCTCCCTGATGATTAACATATGCCACTTTTGTGATATTTTCTGTCTGAAAACAAATGAAAAGTTCTCTCTTTAATAGAGGCCAAGACTGAAGAGCTCTGAAGATAGCACAAAGTTCTAAAATATTGATTGGTAACCTCACTTCTTGAAAAAACCACACTAGTTGTTTTGTGTGAGCTTCTGCTAAATGAAAAGACTGAGCTAGTACCAAGATATCGTCCAAATAAGGAAGCAATACCCTGCTCTCTGAGTACAGATAGAAGGGCACCGGGAACCAATTTGTCGCCAAATGGAAGAGCAACAAATTGGTAATGCTTGTCTAGTAAAGAGAATCTCAGAAACTGATAGTGGTCTGGATGAATTGGAATATGATGATAAGCTAAACAAAAGGCAGAATAGTCCTTATAGTCACCATCTTGAAAGTTGTGACTCTTACAAAACGATTTAAAAACTTCAGATCCAGAACTGGTCTGAAAGAATTCTCTTTCTTTGGGACAATGAATAGATTTGAATAGAACACCAAACCCTGTTCCTGGAGAGGAACTGGTGCAATCACCCCTGAAAGCTCTAGATCTGAAACACATTTCAGAAAAGCCTGAGCCTTCACAGGATTTCTTGGAACATGAGAAAGAAAGAATCTTCCCACGGGAGGTCTTATTCTGAAACCTATTCGATACCCCTGAGACACAATATTCTGAATCCACTTATTCTAAACATAATCTGTCCAAATTTCCTGAAATAATTTCAATCTGCCCCTCACCAGCTGAACTGGATTGAGGGTCATACCCTCATACACTCTTGGGGGCTGGAATTGTTTTTTTCATAAGGCTTGGTCTTATTCCAAATTGAAGATGGTCTCCAATTGGAACCAGAGGCCTTAGGCGAAGGAGTGATTTTTTTGTTCTTTATTCTGTTAAAAGAAATGAAAATGATTAGGAGCCTTAAATTTACCTTTAGACTTTTTATCTTGGGGTAAAAAAAACTCCCCTCCCCCCAGTGATAGTGGAAAGTAGAATCCAATTGAGAAACAAATAAATTCTTACCCTGGAAAGATAGAGACAGTAATCTAGATTTAGACACCATGTCATGTCACTGTGATTCCCCAGCCTGCCTCAATCAGCACATAGGTGCTGCTCCCTTTGTGAGTATACAATCTTCAAGTTTGTCCATTTGTGCCATTTATATTACATTATTGCACTAGGAGGTGCTCCCCCATCTCTCTTTTGATTTCTTGTTCAGATTCTACATTTGTTTCCATTCAATGCTCCATCATCCAATCTCTGGATCAGTGTAGCTGGGTCACTGTGATTCCCCAGCCTGCCCCAATCAGCACATAGGTGCTGCTTATTTTGTGAGTATTTTTCTTGCACAAATTCTATTTTTTTGTTTATTATCTTGCAATATTGCACTAGGAGGCGCCCTCTTTTCTTTGTGATTAATTTCCACAGATGTTCGGTTAACATGCATGCCTTACCTGTATTGCCATCCCCCAAGTCTTGGGGTATAGGATCCCACATGTTATGATCTTGTGGACTTTCACCATCTTATGAAAGAAAACAAAATGTAGCTACATTTAGCCACCATCAGCAAGCGCTACCCAGGGTGCTGAACCAAAAATAGGCTGGCTTGTAAGCTTACATTCTTGCTTTTTCAAATAAAGATACCAACAAAGAAAAATTAATAATAGGAGTAAATTAGAAAGCTGCTCTATCAGAATCATGAAATAAAACATTGGGTTCAGTGTCCCTTTAAGGGGTAAATACATTAGAATTACATAATGAACAAGGGCATTAAAAAACTCAATGTAACAGCATTTATTTCTAAATGAGCATTAGATTTGTTTCTGACAAATGTCAAAATTTTATTTGAATATAAATTCTGATTGGCCGATAGACGCTTTGTACTTTAAATTATTGGCTGATAGGCACTTCTTGCTAATTCTTGTTGTTTTCTAAGTACTTCCTGTAAATGTTAATTGAACATTATTATAATTACCTATAAGTGAATGAGTAGGAATTGCAAGTTTACATTTAAACAGCTTTTACTTCATAATTGTGCAGGCAATACAAATGTCAACATTTTCAATATAGATGATAGGACATTTTTTTAATATGTTTCTTTAACACATAGATTTTGACATATACTGTTAAGAACCATGAGACTCATCTCAGTAGCACCCTTTTCTCTCTTATGTTTTATCATAATTAATCCTCAATATAAATAGTTGTGCCTGCACTTATTTTGTCAGCCATGATTGTTTCTAGTTAGGTTAATATATCAAGGTCATTTTAACAGTTACTTTACCAAGTATTTTAGATTAAAGGGATAGTAAAGTCAAAATTAAACTTTCATGATTTTGATATAACACGTTATTTTAAACAACTTTGCAATTTCCTTCTATTATAAAGTTTACTTTGTTCTCTTGTATCCTTTATTGAAGAGTAAATCTAGGTAGGCTCATAGGAGCTCAGTAGCGTGTACTATCTTTATTACTCTATGGCAGTGATGGTGAACCTTGGCACTACAGATGTTTCAGAACTACATTTCCCATGATGCTTGGGCACTCTGCAGTCCAGTCAAGCATTATGGGAAATGTAGTTCTGAAACATCTGGAGTGCCAAGGTTCGCCCTCTCTGATCTGTGGCAACAGTGTTTTGCAACTATGTTTGCAGCGATGTTATACATTGTTACAAACAATACTGCCATAAAATGCTAAAAATACTTCAACATTGCTGAGCTCCTAGCTATGGCCTAAATAGATATACTCTTAAACAAAAGATACCAAGAGAACAATGCAAATTTCATAATAGAAGTACATTGGGAAGTTGTTTAAAATCCTATGTTATCTCTAAACCATAAATGATGTATTTTAAATTTACAGTCACTTTCAATGCAGGAACATATATAGATAGAAGTCTTGTGTTAGGCAACACAAAATATGCAATTACCTGTTTATGTTAGCATTCAAGTTTGTAAGAAAAATCTTGTGTGTGGGCTAAATAAATTGTATACAAATAAAATACATCAGATTTCTTTTATTTTTATATCAGGATAAATTGGTGTTTTTCTTTCTTCTTTCAGCTGCTTTTTAGGTGAGAAAATGACATTACATCATTATATGTTCTGTGGGTTAAATGATGTTTTGTGTGTTTCTTTATACAGGAGACTGCTTTATTGAATGCTGGATATGGTCCGTTATAAACCATATGTCTATATACTGCAGTGTATCCTGGAAAAGTCATAGGACTCACAGCAGAAAAATATGAAGAATTAATCACAAAATATCTTGGAAACCCAAATAAAAGCAGGAATAAATGAAGATTGTTTGATAAAAAAATATATATGGACATTTAAAAAATATATATATATAAATTGCATAACATTTCTGCTTATTATTATAATAGGCTAAAATGTGTAACATGTAATGAAATAAAAAGTGATCAAATAATATTGTGTACAAATAGGAACACAAATTCCTTATCTATTTAAAATAAAAGGATACAAAAAGTAAAAATAACAAAAGGAGTGAATACAATTGCAGCGTCTCATGACACTTGATCTCAATTAAAGAGGGAAGTCCATAAAACGGCTCTTCCAGTAGTCACTAAGATGTGTATCTTGTATTGCTTCAAAGACTTATAGACATAGGGGCATATTTATGATTGTGCGAGCGGACATTGCCCGATATAGCGGATCATGTCCGTTGCACATTGATAATTGCAGACAGCTTACGTTCTCGGCATTTATCATTGCACCAGCAGTTCTTGTGAACTGCTGGTGCAATGCCGTCCCCTGCAGATTTGCGGCCAATCGGCCACTAGCAGAGGGTGTCAATCAACCCAATCGTATTCGATCGGGTTGATTTCTGTCCGCCGTCTCAGAGCAGGCGGACAGGTTATGGAGCAGTGGTCTTTAGACCTGAAGGCTTGCCGGAAACACAGGGCATCAAGCTCCATATGGAGCTTGCTAAATATTCCCCATTCGGTTAGATTTATTAAGCAGGAGATGCTGCAATCTACCCCTGAAGTTTCAGGTCCGCAAGAAGCAACGGTCATATACGATCGGGATGATTGACACCCCCTGCTAGCAGCCGATTGGTCACAAATGTGCAGGGGGCAGCCTTGCACAAGCATTTCACAAGAAATACTTGTGCAATGATAAATGCTGACAGCATACGCTACAGCGGATCATGTCCGCCCGACATTTGATAAATCGGCCCCATAGTCTTTATATATTTGTGCACGCATTTTGTATTATTTCTACTTTAAAAAAATAGAAAACAAAACAATTCAAATTCTGGATTTGAGCCCACGTTAACTGGGTCCTAATTAGATGCTTAACAATGAAAAAGCGTGCATACTATCCTTAATCATATTCGTTTTTTTCTTATACATTTTTTGCCCTTGAGTGCTTTCCTCTGGCGAGTGACATCACAGGCTTTGCGATCACATGGAGGGTAGTGGGAGTGGTGGCTACAGGCTGGGGTAGGATTCGCTGGTGTGCTCACTGTGTATCCAATACAGTCCGTGTACAAAGAAGAAGAGAAGGAGCACGTTTATGAGTTGTAAAAAGTAACTTTTATTTGACTGCTTCAGTTAAAAATCCATAATGCAAAATTGACAGCAAAAAGGTGAGGAAGGTTGGTCGGCAAATTCCTAGACTCACAGATGCATTTTGGCTGAACAGCCGTAATCATAGTGAAGTCTGTTAGCCACTCTGGCCTTTTAAACGTTACAAATGCATATGATTGGTTAAAAACATAACCACGGATTTAACCCTGAAAACCTTCCTCTCATTCATTTTCTTATTTCATGCAGTATATACATTTGAAAGAGAGAGAATATACATAGAATGAATATCAAACCTGTGGGAAGAGACCCATAAAGTAATACACTTAAAAAAAGGCATACATTTCAGCATTAAAGGGACAGTCAACACCAGAATTGTTGTTGTTTACAAAGATAGATAATCCCTTTATTACCCATTCCCCAGAATTGCATAACCAACACAGTTATATTAATACACTTTATCTTGTGATTATCTTGTATCTATGCCTCTGCAAACTGCCCCCTTATTTCAGTTCTTTTGACAGACTTGCATTTTAACCAATCAGTGCTCACTCCTAGGTAACTTCACATGCATGAGCTCAATGTTATATATATGAAACACATGAACTAACACCCTCTGGTGATGAAACACTGTCAGATTAGAGGCGGCCTTCAAGGTCTAAGAAATTAGTATATGAACCTCCTAAGTTTAGCTTTCAACTAAGAATACCAAGAGAACAAAGCAAAATTGGGGATAAAAGTAAATTGGAAAGTTGTTTAAAATTACATGCCCTATCTGAATCATGAAAGTTTATTTTGGACTTGACTGTCCCTTTAACAACAAGATATACATTAGGTCACTGGGAAGAGTGTACTTGGACACTAAAATTAAAATATAACTTTTATTAGGTTAAAACTTAAAAAGCAGGGATCTAAATTAAAATCACAACTTGGGACAGAAGTAGTAGTGAATATCACCACTATGACTGAATATACAGGAATGTCAAATGATCTGATTCATATGGATAAATAATCAGATTTAAATAGACACTCTTATGTGAGGCTAATATCAATATGGACAATATGCACAGTAGGGTTTTGTGTAGAATAAGTGATTGGTGAATACATTATCAAATAACACTTTAGAATTGTAACTTATGAACTTGCTCTCACAAATTGTTACTTACAACAGAGACAAAGCCTATATAGTTTAACAGGCTGTGTTAGATTCAAAGTGAGAGAACAACGTAAGATTAGATTGTACTAGTTGAAGTGTCATATTGAGACAAAGGTCCTAGTAACAGGTGAGTATCAATATTAGATGATAGAGTTACAGCTTAAATATTAATTATTCAAATACACTGTCAGTGACTAAGCGCTTAGAATAGATAAATCCTAAAAATAAGGCAATGTAGACCTGTAGGTTTTATATTAATAGCGTAGTGTTTGAATAATGACCCATCTTAACGCAATGTTGCGCTTACAAAGGTAGCAGATTATAATTTGATTCTGTATGCACCAATCACTTATTCTACACAAAACCCTACTGTGCATATTGTCCATATTGATATTAGCCTCACATAAGAGTGTCTATTTAAATCAGATTATTTATCCATATGAATCAGATCATTTGACATTCCTGTATATTCAGTCTTAGCGGTGATATTCACTACTACTCCTGTCCCAGGTTGTGATTTTAATTTAGATCCCTACATTTTAAGTTTTAACCTAATAAAAGTTATATTTTAATTTTAGTGTCCAAGTACCCTCTTCACACAGTGACCTAATGTATATCTTGTTGTTAATGCTGTAATTTACGCCTTTTTCGACTCTTGAATTCTATCAAGAATATTACTTTGTGGGTCTCTTTCCACGTGTTTTTTCTAATTCTGTATTCCAATACACAGCACCACTCGCCCATAACTGCATTTACTTTAGTGTGGATATTTAGATAGGGAACGAGTCTCTCTACACACATAAGTAGCGCCATTGGTTTATTTATTTTAGTAACTTTACATTCATATCTGTTTTAATACAATATACCGGTATTTCAGAAACAAATTTATTTATAATTCGGTAACTATGTAACACTTTACTAAAACATTGGAACAGATCATACCTACAGGATTCACACCGTCACATAACCAAAAAAAAATATTCTTTGATGGTACATGTTTAATATTTAAATTATTATTGAATAGTGTTCACAAACTAGACCTGCTTTATATTGCTAGTAATAACAATAATAGTTGTTCTGCTTCATTAATAGGATCCATCTAATAGTCCTTGTATAGTTCTTGGCTAGTTGTATCTAAAGATCTGCCTTATCTGCTCTAAATGTTATTGTCCATATTCACATATAGCAATTGTATGGCCCTTTCAAAAGATAAAATTTACATTCAAATTATTTAAAGGTATACACTGATATATAATTCATTCCCTGTCACACCGGTGTTTTGCATATAGACTTGATTTGCCGACCAACCTTCCTCACCTTTTTGCTGTCAATTTTGCTACTTTATATGGGCCAGATTACAAGTGGCGCGCTAACAGTTATGTGCAAGCGATGTCAGGTTTATCAGAAGAAGCGCTCATATTACAGGTTGAAAGTAAATGTAAAAGCATGAGCGCAATCACGATTTACGCTAGAATGATTACCGCAACCTCAGATCTCTGGTTATCTGTTAATGCAAAACAAAAAAGTGTCACAAAACACATCAAAACTATATTTAAAAGTACAGTTAAACTCATAATAACACTACCTAATAAAAATTATTGAAAAAAAATATTGCACAAAAAAGTTATAATAGCTCAAAGATATGAGTTCTCAGGTGTTAGAAAAAAAAAAGGCAGGCAAAGGGCTATAACATAACATTGCCGCCACTAAGAAAATGTATTAACCCCTATTCCGATGCTCCCCGACATCGTCACCACTATACTAAAGGTATTAACCCCTAAACCGCCGCCCTCCAGCATCACAAACACTATTTAAATATTATTAACCCCTAATCCGCCGTCCGCCCACATCGCCCCATTATACTAAAGTTATTAAGCCCTACACCGCCGCCACTATAATAAACCTATTAACTCCTAAACCGAAAGCCCCCCACATCGCAATAAACTAATTTAAACTAGTAACCCCTAAACCTAATGACCCCCTAAATTTATATTAAAATTACAATTTCCCTAGCATAAATTAAATTTAAACTTACCTGTCAAATTAAAAAAACTAAGTTTAAACTAACAAACTAATATAATTATTAAACTAAAATTAAACTAACTACCAATTAAATAAACTAAACTACACATTAAAAAAATCCTAACACTACTCTAAAAATGGCAAAGTATTTAATAACAAAAAAACAAACAAAAACTAAATTACAAAAAATAACAAACACTAAATTACAGAAAATAAAAAACGAAATTATCAAAAGTAAAAAAGAATTACACCTACTCTAATAGCCCTATCAAAATAAAAAAGCCCACCCAAAATAAAAAAAAACCTAGCCTACAATCATAATATATCCCTTAGCTTAGTAACAGCTAAATTGCCACCCTTAGGCACACTAGCTGCTTGTCTTGAAATGTAAATGCTGGTCTTGAATATAACTTGGCAGCTAAAACTACCTGGGATAATAAATACAAAGCTTATCAGCACAGATGCACAAGTCCAGCAGCACAACACATGCCACTGCCATTCACACTATGTAATGTCTCCTTTCCCTGGGGAAGAAGGAGGAAGGAAAGAGGTATCAAACCAAAAAAAAAAAAGCCAGCTATCTAAGCCAGTTATTTACGACTACTAAACATACAGTCATTTTAACAGAAATTAGCAAGCAAGGAAAAAGCAAATTGACAGCAATGGGACTCCCCTTTCTGCAGCCAGCTTGTAGTTGTGACTCGTGGGCTCCATAAAAAGAGGTATTTTTCTAAAGCAGACATACAGGCAAATCAGGCTTTATTAGCTCAATAGTTCACTCACAAAATAAATCAGTGAACTATTGAGCTAATAAAGCCTGATTTGCCTGTATGTCTGCTTTAGAAAAAATACCTCTTTTTATGGAGCCCACGAGTCACAACTGCAAACTGGCTGCAGAAAGAGGAGTCCCGTTGCTGCCTATTTACTTTTTCCTTGCTTGCAGTGATCATGGATGGTGTCATGGTGGAGACAGAGCCTATAATAACCGGCCCGGTACAGTAAGGTATTACCTTCTCAATGCTGTGACACCACCGTTCCCGGGTCATGCAGCTCTTATGCAGTGGGACACTAGATACTCGTGCAGCTCGGGCTTAGTATCCCCAGATCACCCACTGCGTACTGGATGTACACAGAGGAGAACTCCTGTAACTTGCTTCCTGTCCCTAACTTGTGTTCAGTCGATCATCGCAGCCAGCAAAAAAGAAAACTTTTAAAAAAGTGCTCCCCCTTCTGCCCACCCAAAGAGATTAAGAAAGGTATAGGCTATGTTACGTTCATGTGCAGCTGTGCTCCTATGGAGGAGCCTCCACTGTCTGGATGGAAAGATCACTTCCCCGGATGCAAAGTCTGATGACTGAGATAATCTGCTTCCCAATTGCAAACACCTGGAATATGAATTGCAGAAATTAAAGAGTTTGACTCCGCCCAAGAAAGTATCCAAGATACTTCTTTCATTGCTAAAGAGCTGCGAGTCCCTCCCTGATGATTAACATATGCCACTTTTGTGATATTTTCTGTCTGAAAACAAATGAAAAGTTCTCTCTTTAATAGAGGCCAAGACTGAAGAGCTCTGAAGATAGCACAAAGTTCTAAAATATTGATTGGTAACCTCACTTCTTGAAAAAACCACACTAGTTGTTATGTGTGAGCTTCTGCTAAATGAAAAGACTGAGCTAGTACCAAGATATCGTCCAAATAAGGAAGCAATACCCTGCTCTCTGAGTACAGATAGAAGGGCACCGGGAACCAATTTGTCGCCAAATGGAAGAGCAACAAATTGGTAATGCTTGTCTAGTAAAGAGAATCTCAGAAACTGATAGTGGTCTGGATGAATTGGAATATGATGATAAGCTAAACAAAAGGCAGAATAGTCCTTATAGTCACCATCTTGAAAGTTGTGACTCTTACAAAACGATTTAAAAACTTCAGATCCAGAACTGGTCTGAAAGAATTCTCTTTCTTTGGGACAATGAATAGATTTGAATAGAACACCAAACCCTGTTCCTGGAGAGGAACTGGTGCAATCACCCCTGAAAGCTCTAGATCTGAAACACATTTCAGAAAAGCCTGAGCCTTCACAGGATTTCTTGGAACATGAGAAAGAAAGAATCTTCCCACGGGAGGTCTTATTCTGAAACCTATTCGATACCCCTGAGACACAATATTCTGAATCCACTTATTCTAAACATAATCTGTCCAAATTTCCTGAAATAATTTCAATCTGCCCCTCACCAGCTGAACTGGATTGAGGGTCATACCTTCATACACTCTTGGGGGCTGGAATTGTTTTTTTCATAAGGCTTGGTCTTATTCCAAATTGAAGATGGTCTCCAATTGGAACCAGAGGCCTTAGGCGAAGGAGTGATTTTTTTGTTCTTTATTCTGTTAAAAGAAATGAAAATGATTAGGAGCCTTAAATTTACCTTTAGACTTTTTATCTTGGGGTAAAAAAACTCCCCTCCCCCCAGTGATAGTGGAAAGTAGAATCCAATTGAGAAACAAATAAATTCTTACCCTGGAAAGATAGAGACAGTAATCTAGATTTAGACACCATGTCAGCATTCCAAGATTTAAGCTATAAATCTCTTCTAGCTAAAATAGCTAAAGACAGATTTAACATCAATCTTAATAATGTCAAATATAGCATCACAAATTAAATGATTAGCATGTTGAAGCAGAAGAACAATGCCAGACAAATCAGAAATTCCTACATGATGAGCTAAACTGTCCAACCAAAAAGTTGAAGCAGCAGCCACATCAGCCATAGAAATGGCAGGTCTACGAATATAACCAGAATGTAAATAAGTTTTTCTGAAATAAGCTTCAATATTCCTGTCTAAAGGATCCTTAAAAGAAGTACTATCTTCCATAAGGATAGTAGTACGTTTGGCAAGAGTGGAAATAGCCCCATCAACATTAGGGACTTTTCCCCAAAACTTTAGATTATTCACAGGTAAAGGATACGACTTCTAAAACCTAGAAGAAGGATTAAAATTAGAACCAGGCTTAGACCATTCCTTAGTAATCATATCAGAAACAACATCTGGAATAGGAAAAACCCCATGAGGTTTAAAAACAGAATTTAAATGTTTACTGGCTTTGTTATCAAGAGGACTAGACTCTTCAATAGCCAAAGTAACCAAAGCTTCCTCCAACGAATATAATCAATCTTAAACAGATAGGAAGATTTGTCAATTTCAGAGTCTGATTCAGGATCCTCTGAACCAGAGAGATCCTCATCAGCAGAGGATACTTCAGTATGTTGTCAGTCAATACAAATTTAATCAGAATTATGAGAAGTTTTAAAAGACCTTTTACATTTATTTTAAGGTGGAATAGCAGACATTGGCCTCTAGTTATTAAGGTCTGGTGGACCTGATCCGACACTGCGGATCAGATCCGCCAGACCTCGCTGAATACGGTGAGCAATACGCTCGCCGTATTCAGCATTGCACCAGCAGCTAACAAGAGCTGCTGGTGCAACGCCGCCCCCTGCGGACTCGCGGCCAATCGGCTGCCTGCAGGGGGTATCAATCAACCCGATCATACTCGATTGGGTTGATTTCCGGCGATGTGTGTCTGTCTGCTCAGAGCAGGCGGACAGGTTATGGAGCAGCGGTCTTTGTGACTGCTGCTTCATAACTGCTGTTTCTGGCGAGTCTGATGACTCGCCAGAAACACGGGGCATCAAGCTCCATTTGGAGCGTGATACATATGCCCCATAGCCTTTTCTTTAGCTGCAGCAATATAATTCTTTACATCTGCAGGAATATCAGGTACATTAGATGTTGAAGGAACAAATGCCACATAATTGAGCTAAAGAAATAACATCAGCTAATTTACAACAGACACACTTAGCTTTGGTAGAACTGTGTTCATGCAGCATGGTTTCTACAGCAACATCAGAGGCAGGATCAGACTGTGACATCTTGCAAAATGTAAAAAGAAAAATAACAGCATTTAAACAAAATATCCAATTTCCTCATATAGCAGTTTCAGGAATGGGAAAAATGCTTATGCTAAAGTAAGATGCAAAAAAAAATAGCATCATAGCTCTTAAAAATATAAAGAGAACCAGAGGCATTAAAGGAAGAGGGGTAATATACCCAAAAAAAAATTGACGGCAAGTATGACGCATGATGCAAAAGGAAGTGAAACATTTTTTGCCGCCAAAGCTAACACCAGGAAATGACGCAACTTGCGTGACTTTGTGCCAAAAGAACTAACATCAACAAAGATGCTGGAAATTACGAGACTTGCGTCACTATAGACGCAATTTCGCACACAAAAAAAATTTGCGCCAAGAATGACGCCATAAAAAATGGCATTTTGCGTCCTCGCGAGCTTAGTTTGACCATGCAAATATTTGGAAAACAAAGTCAAATTGAAAGAACTGGAACCCCAGGTAAGAAAAAAATTAAATAATCTTCCCAAACATAATTTCCATACTGAAACTGAGAGTCTGCAAAAAAAGGGAAATATACATACGGTAGACCTGACTCATGGAGAATATAAGCAAACACATATATTTAAAGCTTTACAATATAATATAAAATGCCAAACATAGCTGAAAGTGTCTTCAAAAATGATACATACTTACCAGAAGACACCCATCCACATATAGCAGACAGCCAAACCAGTACTGAAAAATATCAGCAGAGGTAATGGTATAGGAGTATAACGTCAATCTGAAAAAGGGGCGCAGGGGATGAATTCCTGTGAATGGTTACAGAGAGCTTTTGAATAGATTTCCCATGGGTGAAACCATAAAAATCAATAGGCAATACTCCCTTCACATCCCTCTGACAAACACTGTACTCTGAGAGGAATTGGGCTTCAGAATGCTTAGAAGCGCTTATCACAGAAGAAATCAAGCACAACTTACTTCACCACCTCCATAAGCTATGGTATGAGTGTGGTGGGAGGTGTATTTATAGGCATTTTGAGGTTTGGGAAACTTTTCCCCTCCTGGTAGGAATGTATATACAGGAACACAACAGGGAAATTGTGGGATGTCCGCACTCAAATGAAATATAAAAATGTCCCCATATGGGACCGGATTTCAGATGCATTGTCCAATATACATTCAGGGAGCGTTCCTTGCCCTCCCTTAATAATATAAACAAAGGGATACTATGGTGCTTAATAGAAAAATAGCAAAATAACTCACCACTGGGAGCATGAAGACTTGCAGATGTATCTTCAGCCTCCTTAGTTAATTTTCTAGTGCAAAGTGGACCCCTTGCCGGTACCTTCACCTTTTGCACGAGTCCCTGAAGTGCTGTTAATGTCTTTAAATAATGGCCTGCTCCACATGTGTTTGATGTTTACTATATTCTCATAGTCCCATTTGTTGAGGATCAGTCGTCCAAAATGAAGAGCCAGTCCTCCACAGCTTCACCCTATAACCTGTGCTCACTGCTAGCCATTCCTGTATAGAAACTAAAAATAAAAAATATTGCAGGAGCACCAAGCATAAGGGTTAAAATTTGTTTCTTTATTGGTAATTTCACAGGGTGCTCACACCCTGAGGGTAAAATACAGTATATATCAAATGAAAAAAGGCTGACTGGTTTCGGCTTGTTGCCTTACTCCTAGCCTGCTTGGAATGTATATCCCATACGTCACTAGCTCATGGACTCTTGCCACTTACATGAAAGAATACTTTTTTTGTCGTTCTATTACTTTTTTAAATGTATTGATATATGTAACATTGCTGTCCTAGTCATAGGTCTAGTTGGAATTATGGCGATATGTGCTTGATTATATTTTTAAATGTCAATACATATTGATATTTAAATAGGAACATAACTCCAACTAGTCCTATACCAGGGCCAGCAATAAATGTTACATATAACAATACATTTATAATGTTAAACACTTGCATTGTTTGCAAACTTTAATATCTCAATGGGAACTAAGCCTCAGAAAGCTTATATCACCTCCTTTACAGCTAGTTGAGCATGCCATAATGTTTGAGACCTTATCGACAGCTTCTGACAGTGTTTTACCTTTTTGTGCATTCAAAGGAAACCGGGTGTAAATTTGTACTTTTTGGCTTCTACTATTTACCTATAAAATGCATATTTGTTTTCCCCGGCTGCCGGTAATGATGGAAAATATGCCATCAGAAACTGTAAATAAGCGTAATGGCTTCTGACAGCAGTGATAGGCGTAATGGCTTCTGACAGCAGTGATAAGTGTAATGGCTTCCGGCAGCAGCTCAGTGGAAACAGGCCTAGATATAAAAATATTGGATAGTTGCTGCCGTTACTGCACCTATTTCAGGACTAGTTGTTAATGGCTAGATGAGGTGTTAAATAATTTATTTATTACTTAAACAAGTGTACAGCATTATAACAGAGATAGTATTTACAAAAAATATCTTTGAAGTCTAAGTAATGAAAATTGAGTGTTGATATTGTTGTCATGACAATGTAGTGCTGCTCTATGAGCCATAACAATGGAGTGTTCTAAGCAATGCCATCACAATACCATGCTGGCTATAAATTCTTGCCACCAACTGCCCAATGGTGAGGGTTAGTAGTGAGGCGTGTGTTCTCAGGTGCTGAGAAGACAATTTCTATTGCTGAGTGGAGTGAGTAGTTTGAGAGCCTATCCAGGCATGGCTGCCACCAGTTCAACTGGCAGCAAGAAGATCTCTGATGAAGAACTAGCAGATCCATCCCCAGACATCTTAAAATTGTTTGATCTGCTGAACCATTGGTACTTTTGGGGACAGCTGAGTGGAGTCAAAGTCAAGTGGAGTAAAAAACCTCTTATGGTGATGTAAGTTGAGAACATGGAGGGAGAAGGGCTTTGTATTTATTATAGACTTGCAATAAGGTCTTACAAAGGGGAAGTAATACATGATTTATACTTTTAGGCAGATTAGAAAACAGACTGATCAGTTCATGTCAACCACATTGTGTGTTAAATAATACAATAAATAAATAATACTGATTGTCATGATGAACTACATTTTCAAATGTGATCATGTTAATCTAAATCATTATTGATGGTAGAATATGGCCAAGATCTGAGCCATAAACTTAAGCAATAGTGTCACCATTAAATTGCAGCGAAAAATATGGTAGCCACATAACACCACTTATAGCAGT
Source organism: Bombina bombina (assembly GCF_027579735.1). Lineage (NCBI taxonomy): Eukaryota > Metazoa > Chordata > Amphibia > Anura > Bombinatoridae > Bombina > Bombina bombina. The sequence continues at coordinate 634,479,743 of NC_069501.1, forward strand.
TTGCAGTTTTTTAGTGTAGAAGAAAATGTACTTTTTAATATAATGAAATGATTAGCCTCAGTTTAAGCAAAACAGCTGCACCAAACTTTATTTTTTGGCATTCAGATAGAGCTTAAATAGCAGTAGAATTTTATCTTTAATATAAGGATTAAATGCCTTCAAGCCTTTTTGTTTTCCAAGACAGCATTGGCAGCCAGAACATAATATTTAATATCACATTGCCTGCCCCATAGACAGAAAGGAGAGTGCGCTCTAGCTGCCTGGTTTAGAGGTTTTTACTTCTGTCTGTGGAGCAGATGCTATGGCTTTTGATTGGCTGTTCTACTGATAATAATGCTTTGAATAAGTATGATAAGTTTGTTATCACAGAGTTTTCCAATGGAAAGTCTTCAAATGTAAAACCTCCTCAAAAGCCATGCAATGCAATTTGTACAGAAATTATACTTGGCTTTTATGGGGGTAAACAAATATGCCGTCAACAGTAAGGAGAGAAGTATAGGTTTCACTTGTTTGTATGGTACAGTATATACAGTAGGTGACCAATTATAACAAATATCTCTATATTTTCTAATAGAACACGCCTGGTATATCATATGATATATCATATAGTAGACCTCATTATCTGCTGTATATAGATACTTTCATATTTTTCTTTAATATCCTGAATTTTGGGATAGGCTAATTATTTTTATAGTTCTGCTAATTTAGCTTATAAAATAATTCTAACATTTTTATATGCCATCATCTTTTATTTCAGGTGTGCTGGTTTGTGCAACTATCAACGGAAATCTGGCAAATGCACCATCAATTTAAGCCAACCTTTGCTTAAACGGAGGAGCAGGAAAGATCTTATTGAGGTAAAAAATTATTTAATTAAAAAAGTGAAATCATTTATTGTCAGCTGATGTTGTTTTTTCTTCATATAAATGAAGTTTAATAATTCACCATTTTCTATTTTACAGTCGCTTTTGCATGAAATGATTCATGCGTATTTATGTATAAATAACATAAAGGAAAGTGACATGCATGGGCCAGTTTTCTGCGGCCATATGCAGAGAATAAATACCGCCGGCAGATTCCACATTACCGTAAGTGAATGTGCTTTTTTATTTCGTTTTTCAGGAAAGTTATATTTATAAAGCATAGAACAGAAATCTAACAATAAAAATAAATAAAAAGTACATTTAAAATACACAATTGTGCTTTTAAAATTAAATTACAAGCTTTTTTGCAATATTTTTATTTTTGCAGAAATGTTATCACATCAGTTTTTGTTGTGCCCTAATCCAGTATTTCTCAACTCAAGTCCTCAAGAACCGCTGACAGGCCAGAATCTCATGATACCTTATCTAGAACACAGGTGAAATAATCAGCTGATCGGTAACCATGGTTACTAATCTGCTCTCTTACCCATCAGCTGATTATTTTACCTTTGCTCTGGTTAAGGAATAAAGAAAATCTGTCCTGTTATGGGTATTTGATGACTGGAGTTGAAAAACACTGCTGGCCTTATCCACCCAGCTATGCCTAGTTTAGCTCCTATACCATGCCCCAACCTACTACCCTGATTCCCTTCATAGCCACTGCCACAGTGCCCAAGGGATCAATCTGTCTCTGCCCCCAGACTCACTGTCTCAGACACTAGCCAGGAAATGTTGGCTGGTTTTGATCTTTGCTTAGAGATGTATTACAAATGGGTCAGTAAGGAGGTAATATGTTTAGCAGGAATATACTCTAGAGTAGGCTTTAGCAATATCATTTTAGCTTTGTACTATTACTGTGGCCTTTGTTACAATCCATTTGAATCTGTGACTCTTATGTATGTGACATTATGCACTGTTCCATAGTAATAGATAGAGATTATTATTATTATTTTTATTTGGTAAGACATTTATATGCTTCTGCTTCCTTTTGACAGATAAAATTATACATAGTGTATGTAACTTGTTGTCTATATGTGTTTACAGACCTATCATACCTTCCATAAGGAAGTTGAGTTTTATGACAACAAGTGGTTCCGGTGTAATGGGCCCTGTAACACCAAGAAGCCCTATTATGGTTTCTGTGTCCCATACTCTCGTGCGAAACCATCATGGTGGGACCAGCACAAGACCAACTGTGGAGGGAAGTTTAAGAAGGTGCAGAGGCCAGACCTTGATGACCTTCTAGGAAAATCTAAACCAAAATCTGTGCCATAAAAAGGTAGAGTAGTCCCATCTCTAAATGATGGATTTGTTATCTAGAGGTATATTTATATGTTATGTATTGTCATTTTATGTATCTTTTTAGTATTCCTTTATATCAAGCGCTACTGAAGCTTGCAGCGCTATACAAATAAATTATAATAATAATCAAGTGAAAATGTCAAAAAATCCAAGTCCTGCTCTGTATTGTGTTTTGTACCAATTTGTAAGATACAATTTTAGGCATAACTGAGAATACTGACAAAATAGCTGCTACATCATTCTTTATTATTGTTAGGATAAGTGTTTTTTAACTTTGTTGCATCTAAAAAAAATGGTTGTTTTTTTAACATATATTAAAGTTTATTTAAGTGCCTCTTTCTGTACTGAAAAATAGATGATTTTTGTTTGCTCTTTCTTTTTAGTCTTGATGGGCGTATTGTTGTCTACCAATATTACTGTGGGATCTTCCTAACCGGCCACTTAGTTTTTATTCCAGTTATTTCTATACATGGGCTTTCTATTCATTTCCAAATCAAAATAAAGAGCTTTAGGGGTAGATTTATTATGCTGCGGATGCGGCTGTTTCTGTGCGAGTCTTGCTGGAAACAAAAGTTAAGACCGCTGCACCTTAACTCCTTTGCCACCTCTGAGGTGACGGACAGCAATCATCCCGATTGGATACGACCGGGATGATTGACATCCCTTGCTAGCAGCCAATTGGCCATGAATGTGCAGGGGGTGGGGTTGCACAAGCATTTCACCAAAAATGCTTGTGCAATGTTAAATGCCGACAGCGTATGCTGTCAGCATTTAGCGATGTTGGGCGGACATGATATATACATACAAACAAAAGAATCTTACAGATTTTTACATATGCAATTTATTTATTTAAAATGTTTCAAAATGTAAGAAAGAGCTTACTGTAGAAATATGAAGTCTTATTTCATGGTTCAACATTTCTCCTCAGGCATAGTTTTTAATGGTAATTCTGTTAAGGTAAAGTACTAATGCCCTTGTCATAAAATATATATCTTAATATTTGCCTAATGCCTTGCAGGACTGGGAGGTCTAGGCAAAGTTAGAGAGACTTGTGGGTGGAGTCACTGGTGTTTTATAGGTGGGGCATTACTGGCGGGATTGAGTTGAGTGTTTTGTGTGCAGTGTTGGGCAAATTGGCAGCAGAGTAAGGAGAGGCCATGGGTGGAGTAAGGAGCAGTTCTTGGTTTCACTTTAGAAAATGTTATATTTATAGAAAAGGGAAAGCTGTGGGAGAAAGAGGTGCAGAGCTCCCAACCCATAACAATGGGCGCTCTGATAAAAATGATGGTAGCTGTACCCTGTAGTGTTAAATAATGAAGTAACAAATACCATAAAACAGTGCTGTTGCAGGATACAGCTTAAGATCATTTTGGATACACAACAGTACAAGTGAAACAGGTTGACTTTACCTTTTCTCATCAATATTGAAATACCTAACCAAATGAGTGAGAATAAAAGTACTTGTAAAAATAATTAATTATACTGAACTTTCTTTTACAGACAATCAGAAGTGAGCAACATCTAAAGGGATTAGTCATCATCATCATGACACCAATCCCTTCTATCCTCTGATCCAGCAACAATCCTTAGTTGCCTAACAGACCGTGGGGTTGCAGGGCACAGCTTCAGGTCATTTTGGACACACACAGGTACGATTAGAGTAACAAGCTGACTTTACCTTTATCCAGCAGCACTGAAATACTAAAGGAATGTGAATAAATACTGAGAAAACTACACACATAATGACATTCAGTTTCTTCTTATAGGTAACTCTGTGGATAGAAACATCAGAAGGAATTTGTCATCTTCATCTTGACACCGATCCATTCTATGCTTTGTTCCAAATACAAGACATCCAGCAGCAACAACCTATGTCACTCATGTCATTAAAATGTTTATGCAAATTTAGGCCTAGATTTGGAGTTTGGCGGTAGCCGTGAAAACCAGCGTTAGAGGCTCCTAACGCTGGTTTTAGGCTACCTCTGGCATTTGGAGTCAGTCAAAAAAGGGTCTAACGCTCACTTTTCAGCCGCGACTTTTCCATACCGCAGATCCCCTTACGTCAATTGCGTATCCTATCTTTTCAATGGGATTTTTCTAACTCCGGTATTTAGAGTCGTGTCTGAAGTGAGCGTTAGAATTCTAACGACAAAACTCCAGCCGCAGAAAAAAGTCAGTAGTTAAGAGCTTTCTGGGCTAACGCCGGTTCATAAAGCTCTTAACTACTGTGCCCTAAAGTACACTAACACCCATAAACTACCTATGTACCCCTAAACCGAGGTCCCCCCACATCACCGCAACTCGATTAAATTTTTTTAACCCCTAATCTGCCGACCGCCACCTACGTTATCCTTATGTACCCCTAATCTGCTGCCCCTAACACCGCCGACCCCTATATTATATTTATTAACCCCTAATCTGCCCCCCACAACGCCGCCGCCAGCTACCTACACTTATTAACCCCTAATCTGCCGTCCGCACGCCGCCGCCAGCTACATTATAGCTATGTACCCCTAATCTGCTGCCCTAACATCGCCGACCCCTATATTATATTTATTAACCCCTAACCTGCCCCCCACAACGTCGCCGCCACCTACCTACAATAATTAACCCCTAATTTGCTGACCGCAAAGAGCCGCCACCTACATTATAGCTATGTACCCCTAATCTGCTGCCCCTAACACCGCCGACCCCTATATTATATTTATTAACCCCTAACCTGCCCTCCCTAACATCGCCGACACCTAACTTCAATTATTAACCCCTAATCTGCCGACCGAATCTCGCCGCTATTCTAATAAATGTATTAACCCCTAAAGCTAAGTCTAACCCTAACACTAACACCCCCTAAGTTAAATATAATTTAAATCTAACGAAATTAATTAACTCTTATTAAATAAATTATTCCTATTTAAAGCTAAATACTTACCTGTAAAATAAATCCTAATATAGCTACAACATAAATTATAATTATATTATAGCTATTATAGGATTAATATTTATTTTACAGGTAACTTTGTATTTATTTTAACCAGGTACAATAGCTATTAAATAGTTAAGAACTATTTAATAGCTAAAATAGTTAAAATAATTACAAATTTACCTGTAAAATAAATCCTAACCTAAGTTACAATTAAACCTAACACTACACTATCATTAAATTAATTAAATAAAATACCTACAATTACCTACAATTAAACCTAACACTACGCTATCAATAAATAAATTAAATACTATACCTACAAATAACTACAATGAAATAAACTAACTAAAGTACAAAAAATAAAAAAGAACTAAGTTACAAAAAATAAAAAAATATTTACAAACATAAGAAAAATATTACAACAATTTTAAACTAATTACACCTACTCTAAGCCCCCTAATAAAATAACAAAGCCCCCCAAAATAAAAAAATGCCCTACCCTATTCTAAATTACTAAAGTTCAAAGCTCTTTTACCTTACCAGCCCTGAACAGGGCCCTTTGCGGGGCATGCCCCAAGAAGTTCAGCTCTTTTGCCTGTAAAAAAAAACATACAATACCCCCCCCAACATTACAACCCACCACCCACATACCTCTAATCTAACCCAAACCCCCCTTAAATAAACCTAACACTAAGCCCCTGAAGATCTCCCTACCTTGAATCGTCTTCACCCAGCCGAGCCAAATTCTTCATCCAAGCGGAGCAAGAAGAGGTCCTCCATCCGGTAGAAGTCTTCATCCATGCGGGGCAGAAGAGGTCTTCAATCCGATTGAAGTCTTTATCCAAGCGGGATCTTCTATCGTCATCCATCCGGAGCAGAGCGGCAGGATCCTGAAGACCTTCGACGCGGAACATCCATCCTGGCCGACGACTGAACGACGAATGACGGTTCCTTTAAATGACGTCATCCAAGATGGCGTCCCTCGAATTCCAATTGGCTGATAGGATTCTATCAGCCAATCGGAATTAAGGTAGGAATATTCTGATTGGCTGATGGAATCAGCCAATCAGAATCAAGTTCAATCGGATTGAACTTGATTCTGATTGGCTGATTCCATCAGCCAATCAGAATATTCCTACCTTATTTCCGATTGGCTGATAGAATCCTATCAGCCAATCAGAATTCGAGGGACGCCATCTTGGATGACGTCATTTAAAGGAACCGTCATTCGTCGTTCAGTCGTCGGCCAGGATGGATGTTCCGCGTCGGAGGTCTTCAGGATCCTGCCGCTCCGCTCCGGATGGATGACGATAGAAGATCCCGCTTGGATGAAGACTTCAATCGTATGGAAGACCTCTTCTGCCCCGCTTGGATGAAGGCTTCTACCGGATGGAGGACCTCTTCTTGCTCCGCTTGGATGAAGAATTTGGCTCGGCTGGGTGAAGACGACTCAAGGTAGGGAGATCTTCAGGGGCTTAGTGTTAGGTTTATTTAAGGGGGGTTAGATTAGGGGTATGTGGGTGGTGGGTTGTAATGTTGGGGGGGTATTGTATGTTTTTTTTTACAGGCAAAAGAGCTGAACTTCTTGGGGCATGCCCCGCAAAGGGCCCTGTTCAGGGCTGGTAAGGTAAAAGAGCTTTGAACTTTAGTAATTTAGAATAGGGTAGGGCATTTTTTTATTTTGGGGGGCTTTGTTATTTTATTAGGGGGCTTAGAGTAGGTGTAATTAGTTTAAAATTGTTGTAATATTTTTCTTATGTTTGTAAATATTTTTTTATTTTTTGTAACTTAGTTCTTTTTTATTTTTTGTACTTTAGTTAGTTTATTTCATTGTAGTTATTTGTAGGTATTGTATTTAATTTATTTATTGATAGTGTAGTGTTAGGTTTAATTGTAGGTAATTGTAGGTATTTTATTTAATTAATTTATTGATAGTGTAGTGTTAGGTTTAATTGTAACTTAGGTTAGGATTTATTTTACAGGTAAATTTGTAATTATTTTAACTATTTTAGCTATTAAATAGTTCTTAACTATTTAATAGCTATTGTACCTGGTTAAAATAAATACAAAGTTACCTGTAAAATAAATATTAATCCTAAAATAGCTATAATATAATTATAATTTATGTTGTAGCTATATTAGGATTTATTTTACAGGTAAGTATTTAGCTTTAAATAGGAATAATTTATTTAATAAGAGTTAATTAATTTCGTTAGATTAAAATTATATTTAATTTAGGGGGGTGTTAGTGTTAGGGTTAGACTTAGCTTTAGGGGTTAATCCATTTATTAGAATAGCGGTGAGCTCCAGTCGGCAGATTAGGGGTTAATAATTGAAGTTAGGTGTCGGCGATGTTAGGGAGGGCAGATTAGGGGTTAATACTATTTATGATAGGGTTAGTGAGGCGGATTAGGGGTTAATAACTTTATAATAATAGCGGTGCGGTCCGGTCGGCAGATTAGGGGTTAATAAGTGTAGGCAGGTGGAGGCGACGTTGTGGGGGGCAGATTAGGGGTTAATAAATATAATATAGGGGTCGGCGATGTTAGGGCAGCAGATTAGGGGTACATAGGGATAATGTAAGTAGCGGCGGTTTATGGAGCGGCAGATTAGGGGTTAATAATAATATGCAGGGGTCAGCGATAACGGGGTGGCAGATTAGGGGTTAATAAGTGTAAGGTTAGGGGTGTTTAGACTCGGGGTACATGTTAGAGTGTTAGGTGCAGACGTAGGAAGTGTTTCCCCATAGGAAACAATGGTGCTGCGTTAGGAGCTGAACACGGCTTTTTTGCAGGTGTTAGGTTTTTTTTCAGCTCAAACAGCCCCATTGTTTCCTATGGGGGAATCGCGCACAAGCACGTTTTTGAGGCTGGCCGTGTCCGTAAGCAACTCTGGTATCGAGAGTTGCATTTGCGTTAAATATGCTCTACGCTCCTTTTTTGGAGCCTAACGCTGACATTATATGGACTCTCAATACCAGAGTTATTTTAAAGGAGCGGCCAGAAAAAAGCCAGCGTTAGCTACGCGGGTCGTTACCGACAAAACTCTAAATCTAGCCGTTAGTTTGAAGTGTAAGTTATTATATAGTTTCAGAAATATAAATATATATACAATCTGTTGGATTCACTCTTTAAAGGGATAGTAAACACCAACAATTATATTGTTTAAAAAGATAGATAATCCCTTTATTTACGATTCCCCAGTTTTGCATAACCAACACTGTTATATAAATATACTTTTTATCTCTGTAATTACCTTGTATCTAAGCTTCTGCTGACTGCATCCTTATTGCAGATCTTTTGACAGACTTGCATTTCAGAAAATTATTGCTGACTCTAAAATAACTTCACGTGTGTGAGCACAATTTTATCTATATGGTGCACATGAACTAACACCCTATTGCCTCTAGTTATCAAGCTCCGTATTTACCTGCATTTGCTGGCCCCAATACGCTCGCCAAAGCTCGCCTAACATCGCCGCCGTGGACCTGAATACGTTCGCCAAATTTATCAAGAAAGCTATCAAAAAGCCGCGCACCCAGTACGAGGCGAAGTGCAGCGGACTGTTGTTAACTAACAGTCATTGATCTCGCTGCTCATCGGCTTCTTCGCAGCTTTCTTGCTACCCTGTCTGCCGCCCCCTATACCGCCGCCACCTACATAAAGTTATTAACCCCTATCCTGCCGATCCCGGACCCCGTCGCTACTAAATTAATTGTTTAACACCTAAACCGCCGCACCCGGAGCCCGCCACCACCTACATTACATTTATTAACCCCTATACTGACCCTCCCTACACCGCCGCCACTATATTAAATGAATTAACCCCTAAACCTAAGTCTAACCCTAACACCCCCCTAACTTTAATATTATTTAAATGAATCTACATAAATTTCCTATAATTAAAAAAATATTCCTATTTAAAACTAAATACTTACCTATAAAATAAACCCTAAGATAGCTACAATATAGTTAAAAATTAAATTGTAGCTATTTTAGGATTTATATTTATTTTACAAGTAACTTTGTATTTATTTTAACTAGGTACAATAGCTATTAAATAGTTGTTAACTATGTAATAGCTACCTAGTTAAAATAACTACAAAATGACCTGTAAAATAAATCCTAACCTAAGTTACAATTATACCTAACACTACACTATCATTAAATAAATTTAATTAATTAACTACAATTACCTAACATTAAATAAAATTAACTAAAATTAACTAAAGCACAAAAAAAACAAGCACTAAATTACAAAAAATTAAAAAAAATTACAAGAAGTTTAAACTAATTACACCTAATCTAATCCCCCTAATAAAATAAAAAAGCCCCCCAAAATAATAAAAATCCCTACCCTATACTAAATTACAAATAGCCCTTAAAAGGGCTTTTTGCGGGGCATTGCCCCAAAGTAATCAGCTCTTTTACCTGTAAAAAAAGAAATACAACCCCCCCAACATTAAAACCCACCACCCACACACCCAACCCTACTCTAAAACCCACCCAAACCCCCCTTAAAAAAGTAAATTTATGCTTACCTGATAAATTAATTTCTTCTATGGTATGACGAGTCCACGGATTCATCCTTTACTTGTGGGATATTATCCTCCTGCTAACAGGAAGTGGCAAAGAGCACCACAGCAGAGCTGTCTATATAGCTCCTCCCTTAGCTCCACCCCCCAGTCATTCAACCGAAGGTACAGGAAGAAAAAGGAGAAACTAAAAGTGCAGAGGTGACTGAAGTTTAAAATCAAAAAATATAATCTGTCTTAAAATGACAGGGCGGGCCGTGGACTCGTCGTACCATAAAAGAAATTAATTTATCAGGTAAGCATAAATTTACTTTTCTTCTATAAAGTACGACGAGTCCACGGATTCATCCTTTACTTGTGGGATACAATACCAAAGCTACAGGACAAGGATGAACGGGAGGGACAAGACAGATGGTTAAACAGAAGGCACCACTGCTTGAAGATCTTTTCTCCCAAAAATAGCCTCCGAAGAAGCAAAAGTATCAAATTTGGAAAATTTGGAAAAGGTATGAATCGAAGACCAAGTCGCAGCCTTACAAATCTGTTCAACAGAAGCATAATTTTTAAAGCCCATGTGGAAGCCACCGCTCTAGTAGAGTGAGCTGTAATTCTTTCAGGAGGCTGCTGTCCAGCAGTCTCATATGCCAAACGGATGATGCTTTTCAGCCAAAAATAAAGAGAGGTAGCCATAGCTTTTTGACCTCTACGGTTTCCAGAATAGACAACAAACAAAGAAGATGTTTGACGGAAATCTTTGGTCGCTTGCAAGTAAAACTTCAAAGCACGAACCACGTCCAAGTTGTGCAACAGACGCTCATTTTTAGAGGAAGGATTAGGACACAGAGAAGGAACAACAATTTCCTGATTAATATTCCGATTAGTAACAACCTTAGGAAGGAATCCAGGTTTGGTAAGCAAAACCACCTTATCAGCATGGAAAACAAGATAAGGTGAGTCGCATTGCAATGCAGATAGTTCAGAAACTCTTCGAGCCGAAGAGATAGCAACTAAAAACAGAACTTTCCAAGATAAAAGCTTAATATCTATGGAATGCATAGGTTCAAACGGAACCCCTTGAAGAACTTTAAGAACTAAATTCAAACTCCATGGCGGAGCAACAGGATTAAACACAGGCTTGATTCTAACTAAAGCCTGACAGAACGACTGAACGTCTGGAACATCTGCCAGACGCTTGTGCAATAAAATTGATAAAGCAGATATCTGTCCCTTTAAGGAACTAGCTGATAGCCCCTTCTCCAATCCTTCTTGGAGAAAGGATAAAAACCTAGGAATCCTGATCTTACTCCATGAGTAGCCTTTGGATTCGCACCAATAAAGATATTTACGCCATATCTTATGATAAATTTTCCTTGTGACAGGCTTTCGAGCCTGAATCAAGGTATCTATGACCGACTCAGAGAATCCCCGCTTGGATAAAATCAAACGTTCAATCTCCAGGCAGTCAGCCGCAGAGAAACTAGATTTGGATGCTGGAACGGACCTTGAATCAGAAGGTCCTGTCTCAGTGGCAGAGTCCATGGTGGAAAAGATGACATGTCCACCAGGTCTGCATACCAAGTCCTGCGTGGCCATGCAGGTGCTATCAAAATCACAGAAGCTCTCTCCTGTTTGATTCTGGCAATCAAACAAGGAAGGAGAGGACACGGTGGAAACACATAAGCCACTTTGAATGACCAGGGTACTGCTAGAGCATCTATCAGTACTGCCTGAGGATCCCTTGATCTGGACCCATAACAAGGAAGTTTGGCGTTCTGACGAGACGCTATCAGATCCAATTCTGCTGTGCCCCATTGCAGAATTAATTGTGCAAACACCTCCGGATGGAGTTCCCACTCCCCCAGATGAAAAGTCTGACGACTTAGAAAATCCGCTTCCCAGTTCTCCACTCCTGGGATATAGATTGCTGATAGATGGCAAGAGTGAGTCTCTGCCCATCAAATTATTTTGGTAACCTCTATCATTGCTAGAGAACTCTTTGTTCCCCCCTGATGATTGATATATGCTACAGTCGTGATATTGGCCGACTGGAATCTTATGAATCTGGCCGAAGCCAGCTGAGGCCACGCCTGAAGCGTGTTGAATACCGCTCTCAGTTCTAGAATATTTATCGGGAGGAGAGCTCCTCCTGAGTCCACAAACCCTGTGCTTTCAGGGAATTCCAGGCTGTACCCCAGCCCAATAGGCTGGCGTCTGTCGTCACTTTGACCCATGCTGGCCTGCGGAAACACATTTCCTGGGACAGATGATCCTGTGACAACCACCAAAGAAGAGAGTCTCTGGTCTCTTGATCCAGATTTATCTGAGGAGATAAATCTGCATAATCCCCATTCCACTGTTTGAGCATGCATAGTTGCAGTGGTCTGAGATGCAAGCGAGCAAACGGAACTATGTCCATTGCCGCTACCATTAGTCCAATTACCTCCATACACTGAGCCACTGACGTCCGAGGAATGGAATGAAGAGCTCAGCAGGTGGTTAAAATTGTTGATTTCCTGACCTCCGTCAGAAAAATTTTCATGTCAACCGAATCTATCAGAGTTCCCAGGAATGGAACTCTTGTGAGAGGGATAAGTGAACTCTTTTTTACGTTCACCTTCCACCCGTGAGATCTTAGAAAAGCCAACACGATGTCCGTGTGAGACTTGGCTAGTTGGTAAGTTGCCGCCTGAAACAAGATATCGTCCAGATAAGGCGCCACCGCTATGCCCCATGGTCTTAGAACTGCCAGAAGGGACCCTAGCACCTTTGTGAAAATTCTGGGAGCTGTGGCCAACCCGAAGGGAAGAGCCACAAACTGGTAATGCTTGTCCAGAAAGGCGAACCTGAGGAACTGGTGATGATCTTTGTTGATAGGGATGTGTAGATATGCATCCTTTAAGTCCACGGTGGTCATATATTGACCCTCCTGGATAATTGGTAAAATAGTCCGAATGGTCTCCATCTTGAAGGATGGGACTCTGATGAATTTGTTTAGGATCTTGAGCTCTAAAATTGGTCTGAAGGTTCCCTCTTTTTTGGGAACCACAAACAGATTGAAGTAAAACCCCTGCCCCCTGTTTTCAGAACTGGGCGGATCACTCCCATGGTATATAGGTCTTCTACACAGCGTAAGAACGCCTCTCTTTTTGTCTGGTTTGCAGACAATTGAGAAAGATGGAATCTCCCCCTTGGAGGATAATCTTTGAAATCTAGAAGATACCCCTGGGTTACGATTTCTAAAGCCCATGAGTCCTGAAGTCTCTTGCCCAGGCCTGAGCAAAGAGAGAACGTCTGCCCCCTACTAGATCTGGTCCCGGATCGGGGGCTACCCCTTCATGCTGTCTTGGTGGCAGCAGCAGGCATCTTGGCCTGTTTACCTTTGTTCCAAGTCTGATTAGGTCTCCAGACTGACTTGGATTGAGCAAAATTCCCCTCTTGTTTTGCAGCAGGGGAAGAGGTAGAGGGACCACCTTTGAAGTTTCGAAAGGAACGAAAATTATTTTGTTTGGTCCTCATCTTATTTGTTTTATCCTGAGGAAAGGCATGGCCTTTCCCTCCAGTGATGTCTGAAATGATCTCTTTCAGTTCAGGCCCGAATAGGGTCTTACCTTTGAAAGGGATGGCTAAAAGCTTAGATTTTGATGACACATCAGCAGACCAAGGCTTAAGCCATAACGTTCTACGTGCTAAAATGGCAAAACCTGAATTCTTTGCCACTAATTTAGCCAGTTGAAAAGCGGCATCTGTAATGAAAGAATTAGCTAGCTTGAGAGCCCTAATTCTATCCAGAATATCATCTAATAGGGTCTCAACCTGAAGAGCCTCCTCCAGAGCCTCGAACCAAAAAGCAGCTGCAGTAGTTACAGGAACAATGCACGCTATAGGTTGGAGAAGAAAACCCTGATGAACAAATATTTTCTTTAGGAGACCCTCTAATTTTTTATCCATAGGATCTTTGAAAGCACAACTGTCCTCAATAGGTATAGTTGTACGCTTAGCCAGGGTAGAAATAGCTCCCTCCACCTTAGGGACCGTCTGCCACGAGTCCCGCATGGTGTCTGATATGGGAAACATTTTCTTAAAAGTAGGAGGGGGAGCGAACGGAATACCTGGTCTATCCCACTCCTTAGTAACAATGTCCGAAATCCTCTTAGGGACCAGAAAAACATCAGTGTAGGCAGGAACCTCTAGAAATCTGTCCATTTTACACATTTTCTCTGGAACTACAATAGGGTCACAATCATCCAGAGTCGCTAAAACCTGAGTAACAGACGGAGGTGTTCTAGTTTAAATTTAAAAGCCATCATATCTGAGTCTGTCTGAGGGAACATCTTTCCTGAATCAGAAATCTCTCCCTCAGACAGCAAATCCCTCACCCCCAACTCAGAACATTGTGAGGGTACATTGGATATGGCTAATAAAGCGTCAGAGGGCTCAGCCTTTGTTATCACACCAGACCTACTGCGCTTCCCCTGCAACCCAATTCTGGCCTTTAAAGTCAGCAAAAATGCACAGTAGCACACTACATAGCATACACTTACACATGCAGATACACACACACTACATAGCATACACTTATACATGCAGATACACACACACACTACATAGTATACACTTACACATGCAGATACACACACACTACATAGCATACACTTATGCATGCAGATACACACACACTACATAGCATACACTTATACATGCAGATACACACACACACTACATAGCATACACTTACACATGAAGATACACACACTACATAGCATACACTTACACATGAAGATACACACACACACTACATAGCATACACTTATACAGGCAGATACACAAACACACCTTACATAGCATACACTTATACATGCAGATACACAGACACTACATAGTATACACTTATACATGCAGACATACACACACTACATAGCATACACTTAAACATGCAGATACACACTTATACATGCAGATGCACATACACACACTACATAGCTTACATTTATACATGCAGACACACACACACACTACATAGCATAAACTTATACATACAGATACACACACACAGTTATGGATAAAGATAGACACACACACTACATCATATATGGGTATCTGTAATTCATTGTATGGGGTCCTGGGGTTGGCAAGCACATTAGCTGGCAGTCTGCGGCTGCCACTGTTCGTTACCCTGGTATTAGCACTGCTCATTGTATAAAACTGAAGGCATGGTAGTATTATCACCAGGGGCTAGACATCATCACTACCAGAGGTAGGTTAGAGAGGTCACCATTACCCGTGGTCAGAGTGTATACAGCCTTCTTACTCCTGCTTAACCCACACACCATTCCTTTTCCACAGGGAATTTAACAGGTATCTAACCCCGTGACAGCAAAGCCAGCTGCTTCTGAGTATGGGCCCAACAGAATTTAAAAAAAAAAAAAAAAAATGTAATGCCTGGGGCAAATCGGGACAGATGACTAGCAACCCGGGACAGGGGGACAGACCCCTAAAATCGGGACTGTCCCGCGAAAATCGGGACAGTTGTGGGGTATGTAGTATTCATAACTGCGGCCATATCTTGCAGGGGGAAATAATTAGACGCACTAGAAGTACTTGGCGTCGCTTGTGAGGGCGTTAATGGTTGTGACACTTGGGGAGAACTAGATGCCATAACCTGATTCCCTTCTGACTGAGAATCATCCTGCGACATACTTTTAGTAGCTAAAATATGTTCTTTGCAATTTATTGAAGTTTCAGTGCATGAGGGACACATTCTAAGTGGGGGTTGCACAATGGCTTCTAAACATATTGAACATTGACTTTCCTCAATGTCAGACATGTTGAACAGGCTAGTAATGACTACAAACAAGCTTGAAAACACTTTATTTAGTGAAAAAATAACACTCTTAAAAAACGTTACTGCGCCTTTAAGAGAAAAAAAGCATACACGTTCTGCAAAACTGCTTTAAAATACACCAGTCTTTTCAAATTTTTTATATCAGACTCAATTTGTGTAGTTAAGTTTGCCCCACAAGAAAAACAAACATTTAACCCTTTATTTTGCAAACCGGATTGATAATAAGGCCTAAATCCGGAAAAAAACACCCCCAGCACCTCGCCTACCTGCCCTCAGGGATTGAAAAAATTGTGTTAAAGCTTCGATTTGGCCCAAAACTACCACAAGGGCCCTCCGGAGTTGGAGCTTGCTGCTTGCTAAGTGAATACAACTGCGCATCTGAGGTGCGAAAATAGGCCCCGCCCATCTCACTCGATGTCTTTACAGCCTCAAAGAACCGCACCAGAGTGGTTTTAAACTAGCCATGTGGGTTCTGAGACCCAAAAAATAAGCCAAGTGTGCCCTCAATAAAGTTGCCAAAAAACGTTATTGCCCACAAAACGTTAACAGCACTCCCAGTTCACAAAACGTTTGCTCAAAAACTTAGTGTCAACCATTTTTTATTTAGCCCCTTATGCAAGCTTAGTAATGCCCTTCTATAGCTCTTACAGGGAGTGCAGAATTATTAGGCAAGTTGTATTTTTGAGGATTAATTTTATTATTGAACAACAACCATGTTCTCAATGAACCCAAAAAACTCATTAATATCAAAGCTGAATAGTTTTGGAAGTAGTTTTTAGTTTGTTTTTAGTTATAGCTATTTTAGGGGGATATCTGTGTGTGCAGGTGACTATTACTGTGCATAATTATTAGGCAACTTAACAAAAAACAAATATATACCCATTTCAATTATTTATTTTTACCAGTGAAACCAATATAACATCTCAACATTCACAAATATACATTTCTGACATTCAAAAACAAAACAAAAACAAATCAGTGACCAATATAGCCACCTTTCTTTGCAAGGACACTCAAAAGCCTGCCATCCATGGATTCTGTCAGTGTTTTGATCTGTTCACCATCAACATTGCGTGCAGCAGCAACCACAGCCTCCCAGACACTGTTCAGAGAGGTGTACTGTTTTCCCTCCTTGTAAATCTCACATTTGATGATGGACCATAGGTTCTCAATGGGGTTCAGATCAGGTGAACAAGGAGGCCATGTCATTAGATTTTCTTCTTTTATACCCTTTCTTGCCAGCCACGCTGTGGAGTACTTGGACGCGTGTGATGGAGCATTGTCCTGCATGAAAATCATGTTTTTCTTGAAGGATGCAGACTTCTTCCTGTACCACTGCTTGAAAATGGTGTCTTCCAGAAACTGGCAGTAGGACTGGGAGTTGAGCTTGACTCCATCCTCAACCCGAAAAGGCCCCACAAGCTCATCTTTGATGATACCAGCCCAAACCAGTACTCCACCTCCACCTTGCTGGCGTCTGAGTCGGACTGGAGCTCTCTGCCCTTTACCAATCCAGCCACGGGCCCATCCATCTGGCCCATCAAGACTCACTCTCATTTCATCAGTCCATAAAACCTTAGAAAAATCAGTCTTGAGATATTTCTTGGCCCAGTCTTGACATTTCAGCTTGTGTGTCTTGTTCAGTGGTGGTCGTCTTTCAGCCTTTCTTACCTTTGCCATGTCTCTGAGTATTGCACACCTTGTGCTTTTGGGCACTCCAGTGATGTTGACGCTCTGAAATATGGCCAAACTGGTGGCAAGTGGCATCTTGGCAGCTGCACGCTTGACTTTTCTAAGTTCATGGGCAGTTATTTTGCGCCTTGGTTTTTCCACACGCTTCTTGCGACCCTGTTGACTATTTTGAATGAAACGCTTGATTGTTCGATGATCACGCTTCAGAAGCTTTGCAATTTTAAGAGTGCTGCATCCCTCTGCAAGATATCTCACTATTTTTGACTTTTCTGAGCCTGTCAAGTCCTTCTTTTGACCCATTTTGCCAAAGGAAAGGAAGTTGCCTAATAATTATGCACACCTGATATAGGGTGTTGATGTCATTAGACCACACCCCTTCTCATTACAGAGATGCACATCACCTAATATGCTTAATTGGTAGTAGGCTTTCGAGCCTATACAGCTTGGAGTAAGACAACATGCATAAAGAGGATGATGTGGTCAAAATACTAATTTTCCTAATAATTCTGCACTCCCTGTAGGATTACTGCTTATCCTTACCCTCATGGGGATACTGTCAGCCTTTCTGAAATACACAGTCTCTCCAGAAAAAATGACTGAACATACCTCACTGCTATATAGCATGAAAACATTCCTCACACTGAAGTTTCTTGTACCCCTCAGCCTCTGTGGGAACTGCTCTGGATCTTAGTGACAAATGCTAAGATCATCATCCTCAAGGCAGACGTCTTTATCCATCTGCTGCCTGAGAGTAAATAGTACACACCGGTACCATTTAAAACAAAAAAACTCTTGCTTGAAGAAATTAAAAGCTAATATTTTATCACCTCTTTCACTTTACCCTTCCTAGTACTTAGAGTAGGCAAAGAGAATGACTGGGGGTGGAGCTAAGGGAGGAGCTATATAGACAGCTCTGCTGTGATGCTCTTTGCCACTTCCTGTTAGCAGGAGGATAATATCCCACAAGTAAAGGATGAATTTGTGGACTCGTCGTACCTTATAGAAGAAAACCTAATACTACCCCCTTGAAGATCACCCTACCTTGAGCCGTCTTCACCCAGCCGGGAAGAAATCTTCATCCGATCCGGCCAGAAATCTTCATCGAATCCGGGCAGAAGAGGTCCTCCAAGCGGCAGAAGTCTTCATCCAAGCGGCATCTTCTATCTTCAATCAACCGGAGCGGAGCCATCTTGAATCTAGCCGACGCGGAGCCATCCTCTTCAAACGACGTCCTAACACCGAATGATGGTTTCTTTAAGTGACAATCAGCCAATTGTGCAATCAGCCAATCGGATTGAAGTTCAATCCGATTGGCTGATCCAATCAGCCAATCGGATTGAGCTCGCATTCTATTGGCTGATTGGAACAGCTAATCTGATTTTTCCTACCTTAATTCTGATTGGCTGATAGAATCCTATCAGCCAATAGAATGCAAGCTCAATCCTATTGGCTGATTGCATCAGCTAATCTGATTTTTCCTACCTTAATTCTGATTGGCTGATAGAATCCTATCAGCCAATCGGAATTCAAGGGACGCCATCTTGGATGACGTAATTTAAAGGAACCGTCATTCGGTGTTAGGACGTCGTTTGAAGAGGATGGCTCTGCGTCGTCTGGATTCAAGATGGCTCCGCTCCGGTTGATTGAAGATAGAAGATGCCGCTTGGATGAAGACTTCTGCCGCTTGGAGGACTTCTTCTTCCCGGATTTGATGAAGATTTCTGGCCGGATCGGATGAAGATTTCTGCCCGGCTGGGTGAAAACGGCTCAAGGTAGGGTGATCTTCAAGGGGGTAGTGTTAGGCTTTTTTAAGGGGGGTTTGGGTGGGTTTTAGAGTAGGGTTGGGTGTGTGGGTGGTGGGTTTTAATGTTGGGGGGGTTGTATTTCTTTTTTTACAGGTAAAAGAGCTGATTACTTTGGGGCAATGCCCCGCAAAAGGCCCTTTTAAGGGCTATTTGTAATTTAGTTTAGGGTAGGGAATTTTATTATTTTGGGGGGCTTTTTTATTTTATTAGGGGGCTTATATTCGGTGTAATTAGTTTAAACTTCTTGTAATTCTTTTTTATTTTCTGTAATTTAGTGGGTGATTTTTGTACTTTAGTTCATTTTAGTTAATTTTATTTAATGTTAGGTAATTGTAGTTAATTAATTTAATTTATTTAATGATAATGTAGTGTTAGGTGTAATTGTAACTTAGGTTAGGATTTTTTTTACAGGTCATTTTGTAGTTATTTTAACTAGGTAGCTATTAAATAGTTAATAACTATTTAATATCTATTGTACCTAGTTAAAATAAATACAAAGTTGCCTGTAAAATAAATATAAATCCTAAAATAGCTACAATGTAATTATTAATTATATTGTAGCTATCTTAGGGTTTATTTTATAGGTCAGTATTTAGTTTTAAATAGGAATATTTTTTTTAATTATAGGAATATTTATTTAGATAAATTTAAATAATATTTAAGTTAGGGGGGTGTTAGGGTTAGGGTTAGACTTAGGTTTAGGGGTTAATAGATATAATGTACGTGGCGGCGGTGTAGGGGGGGCAGATTAGGGGTTAATAAATGTAATGCAGGTGGCGGCGGGTCCGGGGGCGGCGGTTTAGGGGTTAATAAGTATTATATAGGTGGCGGTGGTGTAGGGGGGACAGATTAGGGGTGTTTAGACTTGGGGTACATGTTAGGGTGTTAGGTGTAGACATTCCCATAGGAATCAATGGGATATCGGGCAGCAGCGAACATGAGCTTTCGCTGCTGTCAGACTCCCATTGATTCCTATAGGATCCGCCGCCTCCAGGGCGGCGGATTGAAAACCAGGTACGCTGGCCCGGAATAGTGGCGAGCGTACCTGCTAGTTCTTTGATAACTAGCAAAAGTAGTCAGATTGTGCCGAACTTGCATTCGGAACATCTGGAGTGACGTAAGCATCGATCTGTGTCGGACTGAGTCCGGCGGACCGTATGTTACGTCACTAGATTCTACTTTTGCCGGTCTGTAGGGCTTGATAACTATGGCGAATCAGCCTCGCCACAAATACGCTGCAGAATTCCAGCGTATTTGCGGTTGATGGCTTGATAAATAGAGGCCTATAGCTGTGCAAAAACTGTCAAATGAATTCAAAGAAGAGGCAGCCTTCAAGAGCTTAGAAATTAGCATATGAGCCTTCATAGGTTTAGCTTCAAATAAGAATAACAGGAGAACAAAGCTAATTTGATGATAAAAGTAAATTAGAAAGTTGTTTAAAATCACATGCCCTATCTGAATCATGAATGTTTAATTTGGACTTTACTTTTCCTTTGCTCTATCTCCAATTTAGTTTCAAAGGGAAAAAGGGAAATAAGGATCTATGCACACTGAAACCAGTGACCAATTTGGTGTGTGCTGGGGTGTGCTTTTGTCTGTTCAGGTTACTTAACTTTTACATTCATATATATCTACCATGTGTACTATATAGTAGATGAGGTTGAAAAAAAAATACAGAAGTCCATCGAGTTCAATCTATACAAAGCTTAATATATTTACGTAAAAGCTCCAGTTGAGCTTAAATTAATCCCATTAAAAAGGTGACCTATTCAGCACAATTATATCCCTGATTTCTGTTTCTAGCAAGAAATGTATATAAGGTATTGGCATTTACTACCCCCTTAGGTAATAAGTTCCACTATTTGATTGCTCCTACAGTGAAAAAACATTTACATTGCAGAGATTAAATCTCTTTTCCTCCAGCCTTAGGGGCATATTTATCAAGCTCCGTATGGAGCTTGATGCCCCTTGTTTCTGGCGAGCCTGAAGGCTAAAGACTAAAGACCGCTGCTCCTAAACTTGTCTGCTTGCACTGAGGCCGCGGACAGAAATCCACCCGATCGAATATGATTGTGTTGATTGACAGCCCCTGCTAGTGCCCCGAATCTGCAGGTGCGGAATTGCACCAGCAGTTCACAAGAACTGCTAGTGCAATGATAAATGCTGGACATGATACACTACTTTGTATCATGTCCGCTCGCACATTGATAAATATGCCCCTTAAATTGTAACCTCTTGTCACTAACAATTTTCTTGGAATAAACAGACCTTCTGCCATCTCTGGGCCTTGAATACATTTATATAAAGTAATCATGTCACCTCTCAAGCGCCTTTTTTTTTTTTTAGAGAAAATAGACCCTGTTTGGCTAACCTCTCCTCATAGCTTAAATTCTCCATTTCCTTAGCTTTGTGACCCTTCTCTAAATTTTTCTAAGTTTCCTCCCTTGCATCAATGTCTCTTTTAATACATGCTAGTATCTTATTAGCCTTAGAAGCCACTGGCATTTTCCAGCATTAAATCTAATTTTCCATTTACCTGCCCACTCTCTTTATTTTTTGTACATTTTGGTTCTATGTGTACATGGACGTGTAAAAGTGAGAGAAAAGGTTTTGCCATTTTGGCATTTTTGTTCATTATTGATTTCACCATAATATCCGCTCCCTCTTCCCATACATATTATGCACCATTTTTTAGCAGACAAATGGATTTTCTTGTGATGCCCTATATGGGTACATAAAGTGACAATGATTTAATATTGAAAAATGGGACAGAAATGAAAAAAGAAAAGTTTTTTTTTTGCAATTTTTTTGATAACTATTTCTACAAAACTAGTATAGCTAAAGAAAATAACTGCAAATAGATTATTAGGCTGTCCTGGTTTTAGGAATACCCCATAAGTCTAGTTTTCCAAGAAATTTATAGCAAATATAAGGCAAATACCACAATGATGGAATAAGAGTTTTAACACTAAAATTTGCTGTGCTTAGACTATAAGCTAAATAGCGACCATCCAATTCAAAACTGCTACACAAAAGTATATATCTGTAGAATTTAGACACTCCAGGGAGTTTACCTAGAGGTATTTTGGTATTTAACACTTTTTATCTCCAAGGACAGAAAATAAAATGTAGGGGTAAAAAAAATTTTCATTTCATTTTTTTTTTTTAAAGGAAAATAAAATGTTAAAAAAATAAACATTATCAAGATAAAATGTATTAAAAATATATATTTAAATATACTTTATTAAAATAAATGTGACTTTTTTTGCTTTATGTGTTCAGTGCGAGAGAAGGGAGAAGTCTACAAGTCAATGTTAACAAACAATGGCTTGCCATTTTTGACATGTGATTAATGTGATTGGCTGTCACAGTGATCACTTTAACAGGGTCACTTTTTTATTGTTATTGATTGTTAATTTCTTTCATAAATGTGCTAAGAGTCCACAAAACATTACTCCTGGGAGTTACCTTCCCTGTCACTAGGAGGAGGCAAAGACTCCCAAACCCAAGATCCCTATATAAACCCTCCCATCTCTATGGTAGTTAGTCTTATCTTTGCCTCCACTGGAGGAAGGTGACGAATGGAGATGTGCAGCTGATTTTTTCGTTTGACAGGGGTCCTCAGACTGAGTTGAGATCCATTTCCCCTCAAAGTACAGTGTTTGTCAGACTTAAGGAGTTCAGGATGCCTTATTTTTTCTTTTCCATGAAAATCTAAGACTATCCTGCCGGTTATGTCACAGGGACATGTCTTTTGCCTCCTCCTATTGGGTCTACAGTATTGATTTCAACCAGCTTTTGGCAGTATTATAATATATACAGTATATATATATATAATATTATATATATATATATATATATATATATATATATATATATATAGCCTGGAGAGGGTCAGATCAGATACTTTCTCCCCATATACAGTATAAGGAGCTCTTTTTATTGGGACATAAGTGTATTTATATATATTACCTGGGTGTTAAAGGGACAGTATACACTAATTTTCATATAACTGCATGTAATAGACACTACTATAAAGAATAAGATGCACATATACTGATATAAAAATCCAGTATAAAACTGTTTAAAAACTTACTTAGAAGCTGTCAGTTTGGCTCTGTTGAAAAGGTAGGTGGAAAGCCCACTGCAAGTGGCAAATAAGACACTCCCCCCCTCCCCCTTCTTTTGCATATGAAAAAACCCTTTACACAAACAGGAGCAAGCTGGAGAAGGTAGCTGACGGTATTCACATAAAACTTTAGGGCTTGGTTAGGAGTCTGAAAATCAGAGCAATGTTATTTAAAAATAAGCAAAACTATACAT
Source organism: Bombina bombina (assembly GCF_027579735.1). Taxonomy (NCBI): domain Eukaryota; kingdom Metazoa; phylum Chordata; class Amphibia; order Anura; family Bombinatoridae; genus Bombina; species Bombina bombina. Next base: position 634,503,087 of record NC_069501.1, read on the forward strand.
TTATTTAAAAAAAAACCTTTATGGGCTATATAAATAGATCATCTACAAAACATTTATGCAAAGAAAAAATGAGTGTATAATGTCCCTTTAAGTAAGAAAGAGAAACTATATTTTGAAACCCTTTCTAAATACCTTGAAACATGAAATATTTTAAATACATTGTAATGTGTTTTATTGTGTTTTTAATATAAATACTTTACATTTCAATGTTCTTCACATTTAAGAAAATTTTATTTTTATTTGTAAATTGTCGTTATATATCTGTGTGTGTGTATATATATATATATATATATATACTGTATATGTATATATATATATATATATATATATATATATAAATGTACAGTATATATTCATATCCTATAATATAAAAGGCCAAGTGTGTTTGTTCGAAGCTGTCATACACAGTAGAGACAGCACAAGGACAAACACACCTGGCCTTAGAGTCTACCTGATCTACTGCGGCACGGTGACGGTGGGCAGAAGTGGGCGAGGGCGAAAGTAAGCGGGCGTGGTCGGGCGTGACGGGACGGGTCACGGTCGCGCGTGTGAGAGAGAGAGGGAAAGGAGATAGAAAGAGAGGGGGAGAGAGCAAAAAGATGGGAAAGAGCTAAAGAGAGGGTAAGAGAGAGAAAAAGAGAGGGGGAGAGCAATATAGAGGGGAAAGAGCAAAAACGAGGGGGAAAGAGCAAAATAGAGGGAAGAGAGAGGGGGAGAGAGAGCAAAAGAGAGGGGGAAAGAGAAAATAAGAGGGTGAAAGAGAGAGAGCAAAAGAAGAGAGGGGGGAGAGAGGGGGAGAGAAAGCAATAGAGAGGCGGAGAGAGAGCAAAAGAGGGGGGGAGAGAGAGAGAGCAAAAGAGAGGGATGGAGAGAGAGAGCAAAAGAGAGGGGGAGAGAGAGAGCAAAAGAGAGGGGGAGAGAGAGCACAAAAGAGAGGGGAGAGAGAGCACAAAAGAGAGGGGGAAAGAGAGAGTGCAAAAGAGAGGGGGGAAAGAGAGATTGCAAAAAAGAGGGGGGAAAGAGAGAGAGCAAAAGAGAGGTTGGAGAGAGAGCGCAAAAGAGTGGTTGGAGAGAGAGCGCAAAAGAGAGGGGGAGAGAGAGAGTGCAAAAGAGAGGGGGAGAGAGAGCGCAAAAGAGAGGGGGGAGAGAGCACAAAAAAGAGAGGGGATAGCGAAAGCGCAAAAGAGAGGGGAAGAGAGAGAGCCCAAAAGAGAGGGGGAGAGAGTAAAAGAGAGAGGGGGAGAGAGAGAGCGCAAAAGAGAGGGGGGAGAGAGAGCGCAAAAGAGAGGGGGAGAAAGAGAGTGCAAAAGAGAGGGGGGAGAAAGAGTGCAAAAGAGAGGGGGAGAGAGAGCAAAAGAGAGGGGAGAGAGAGAGTGCAAAAGAGAGGGGGAGAGAGAGAGCGCAAAAGAGAGGGGGAGAGAGAGCAAAAGAGAGGGGGGGAGAGGGAGCAAAAGAGAGGGGAAAGAGCAAAAGAGAGGGGAGAGAGAGCAAAAGAGAGGGGGAGAAAGAGAGCAAAAAAGAGGTGGAGAGAGAGCAAAAGAGAGGGGGAGAGAGAGCAAAAGAGAGGGGGAGAGAGAGAGAGAGAGCAAGGGGTGGGACCGATGTACTGCAAAAAGCGGCCCGTGTGTACGGTCTTTAGGACTAGTAGATATATATTTTACAAAAAAATAATCAGATATATATAATATTTTAAATAAAAATTTACAAAAAAGAATCAGATATATATAAAATTTTAAAATAAATAATTTACAAAAAAGAATCAGATATATATAATATTTTAAAATAAAAAGAAAATTTTCTTCTATTCGAAGAACATTGGATTGTAAAGTATTTATAACTACCTTCAGGTTTAGCGCTGTTGGTCTAATGGTTAGCGCGCACCCCACTGAAGTCTATGGGAGAAGAAGTTAATGCGGTTGTGAAATACGAAGTCCTGAAGTTAGCATGCATCGGACCCACCCCAGTTACTTTTAGAGTAGTTAGCAGGTGAGCGAAAGTAAAAAAAACTTAGCGCACCACTTGTAATCTAACCCTTAGTTCCTTAGATCTTAGGTCAAAAATATAATACCATCTGATAAATATTTGTTAGATTAGGTATAATTAGTCAGTTGCTTTTATAGAACTAACTTAACTACAGAGATATTAGGTATTAAAATGAGGGGGGCTAGCCCCCATCCTTAGAAATTTCAGACAAAAACATAATTCAGGCTAATAGGCCTTTGTTGGATCAGGTTAGATTAAGGGCCAGATTACAAGTGGAGCGCTATTGTTTGCGCTAGGAGCGATAACACGATTGTGGTGTTCTTAACAATGAAATCAATATTACAAGTGGTGTGATGTTAAAATTATGACAAATTAGTTTGCACCAACTTGCCATAATTTACACTCCCCAGATTTTCTATGGGTAGCATTGAGTAGTTATATGCGCTTTTATTACAAGTTGAAATAAATGCAATCGCATTTACCGCACAAACTTTTTTTATCCGAGTAAAACAGTTGCACTAAACTTTACTATGAACCCTTAAACTACCTCTTTACACTATTAACCCCTAAAACCACCACCGCAGAGTAAGCTTCTACACTGTTAACCCATAAACCATCGCAAACAACCTATGTACACTATTAACCCCTAAACTGCCATCCCCCCTCATAGCAATTTCTGCCCTACACTATTAACCCCTAAACCACCAGCCCCTCACATCGCAATATCTGCACAACACTATGGCCTGTTAGGGAGGCCTAAGGACAGGTGTGAAAAACATTTGGTTAGATATAACAAGCCCAAGGTGGTATTAGTAATCATAATGAGGGAGCCTCTGTGTATTTAATATGAGATCCCGGCCCCCCAATAACAAGAAAATGAATAAACCAGGACTGCACTATAGGTTAGTAGCAGGCACAACAACTATACATACGAGACATGCCTGGCAAATACTATAAACTGGTGTAAGGTCATGCAATTAAAATAGGTGAGTGACCCATCAGACACTATCGGATGGAGGCAAACCCAGCAGGTACTAGGGGTAAGTAACAGGTACAGCAGGAGATTTAAGAAGATGATTATTTTTTTGGCACCTTTTTCTATAATTTAAGTTTAAAAATGAAGTTTTACAGAACTGGTAGTACAGAAAACCTTCACAAAACCATACCCTGCACTATAACTGTCTCTCACTGGCTTCAGCAGAGATTATAAGAAGATAAGAACTACAGAACATTGGAGAGTTTACTAACTTAATGACCAAGGGTAGCCTTGTTTACTTTAGTCCTGGTTGCTCCTCCAACTAAGGCAAGTAGTGGGTGGAGTTTGGGCATGAAAACAATTACAGCAAGTAATGTGTTAATGCATTCAAAACATTTTCAGACTCACATAGTGTGTTTATTGCAAGACTGCAGCAAAATCTTGTTATTACAACAGGGAGGGGGCTAATAAGGGAAGTGACCAGGGGCGTATTTAGGTTTTGTGCTGCCCTAGGCACTCAAAACTCTGCTGCCCCACCCCCACCCCCCACCCCACCCCAGGTTTAAGGCCTTTTTTTAGACATAATATTTTTGGGGCAGGGTGTAAAAAATTTAAAAAAACAGAATTTATGTTTACCTGATAAATTTCTTTCTCCAACGGTGTGTCCGGTCCACGGCGTCATCCTTACTTGTGGGGATATTCTCTTCCCCAACAGGAAATGGCAAAGAGCCCAGCAAAGCTGGTCACATGATCCCTCCTAGGCTCCGCCTACCCCAGTCATTCGACCGACGTTAAGGAGGAATATTTGCATAGGAGAAACCATATGGTACCGTGGTGACTGTAGTTAAAGAAAATAAAATATCAGACCTGATTAAAAAAACCAGGGCGGGCCGTGGACCGGACACACCGTTGGAGAAAGAAATTTATCAGGTAAACATAAATTCTGTTTTCTCCAACATAGGTGTGTCCGGTCCACGGCGTCATCCTTACTTGTGGGAACCAATACCAAAGCTTTAGGACACGGATGAAGGGAGGGAGCAAATCAGGTCACCTAAATGGAAGGCACCACGGCTTGCAAAACCTTTCTCCCAAAAATAGCCTCAGAAGAAGCAAAAGTATCAAACTTGTAAAATTTGGTAAAAGTGTGCAGTGAAGACCAAGTCGCTGCCCTACATATCTGATCAACAGAAGCCTCGTTCTTGAAGGCCCATGTGGAAGCCACAGCCCTAGTGGAATGAGCTGTGATTCTTTCGGGAGGCTGCCGTCCGGCAGTCTCGTAAGCCAATCTGATGATGCTTTTAATCCAAAAAGAGAGAGAGGTAGAAGTTGCTTTTTGACCTCTCCTTTTACCTGAATAAACAACAAACAAGGAAGATGTTTGTCTAAAATCCTTTGTAGCATCTAAATAGAATTTTAGAGCGCGAACAACATCCAAATTGTGCAACAAACGTTCCTTCTTTGAAACTGGTTTCGGACACAGAGAAGGTACGATAATCTCCTGGTTAATGTTTTAGTTAGAAACAACTTTTGGAAGAAAACCAGGTTTAGTACGTAAAACCACCTTATCTGCATGGAACACCAGATAAGGAGGAGAACACTGCAGAGCAGATAATTCTGAGACTCTTCTGGCAGAAGAAATCGCAACTAAAAACAAAACTTTCCAAGATAATAACTTAATATCAACGGAATGTAAGGGTTCAAACGGAACCCCCTGAAGAACTGAAAGAACTAAATTGAGACTCCAAGGAGGAGTCAAAGGTTTGTAAACAGGCTTGATTCTAACCAGAGCCTGCACAAAGGCTTGAACATCTGGCACAGCTGCCAGCTTTTTGTGAAGTAATACCGACAAGGCAGAAATCTGTCCCTTCAGGGAACTTGCAGATAATCCTTTTTCCAATCCTTCTTGAAGGAAGGATAGAATCCTAGGAATCTTAACCTTGTCCCAAGGGAATCCTTTAGATTCACACCAACAGATATATTTTTTCCAAATTTTGTGGTAAATCTTTCTAGTCACAGGCTTTCTGGCCTGAACAAGAGTATCGATAACAGAATCTGAGAATCCTCGCTTCGATAAAATCAAGCGTTCAATCTCCAAGCAGTCAGCTGGAGTGAAACCAGATTCGGATGTTCGAACGGACCCTGAACAAGAAGGTCTCGTCTCAAAGGTAGCTTCCAAGGTGGAGCCGATGACATATTCACCAGATCTGCATACCAAGTCCTGCGTGGCCACGCAGGAGCTATCAAGATCACCGACGCCCTCTCCTGCTTGATCCTGGCTATCAGCCTGGGGATGAGAGGAAATGGCGGGAACACATAAGCTAGTTTGAAGGTCCAAGGTGCCACTAGTGCATCCACTAGAGCCGCCTTGGGATCCCTGGATCTGGCCCCGTAGCAAGGAACTTTGAAGTTCTGACGAGAGGCCATCAGATCCATGTCTGGAATGCCCCACAGGTGAGTGACTTGGGCAAAGATTTCCGGATGGAGTTCCCACTCCCCCGGATGCAATGTCTGCCGACTCAGAAAATCCGCTTCCCAATTTTCCACTCCTGGGATGTGGATAGCAGACAGGTGGCAGGAGTGAGACTCCGCCCAAAGAATTATTTTGGTTACTTCTTCCATCGCTAGGGAACTCCTTGTTCCCCCCTGATGGTTGATGTACGCAACAGTCGTCATGTTGTCTGATTGAAACCGTATGAACCTGGTCCTCGCAAGCTGGGGCCAGGCCTGGAGAGCATTGAATATCGCTCTCAGTTCCAGAATATTTATCGGTAGAAGAGATTCTTCCCGAGACCAAAGACCCTGAGCTTTCAGGGATCCCCAGACCGCGCCCCAGCCTATCAGACTGGCGTCGGTCGTGACAATGACCCACTCTGGTCTGTGGAACATCATCCCTTGAGACAGATTGTCCAGGGACAGCCACCAACGGAGTGAGTCTCTGGTCTTCTGATTTACTTGTATCTTCGGAGACAAGTCTGTATAGTCCCCATTCCACTGACTGAGCATGCACAGTTGTAATGGTCTTAGATGAATGCGCGCAAAAGGAACTATGTCCATCGCCGCCACCATCAACCCGATCACTTCCATGCACTGAGCTATGGAAGGAAGAGGAACGGAATGAAGTATCCGACAAGAGTCCAGAAGCTTTGTTTTTCTGGCCTCTGTTAGAAAGATCCTCATTTCTAAGGAGTCTATAATTGTTCCCAAGAAGGGAACCCTTGTTGACGGGGATAGAGAACTCTTTTCCACGTTCACTTTCCAGCCGTGAGATCTGAGAAAGGCCAGGACAATGTCCGTGTGAGCCTTTGCTTGAGGAAGGGACGACGCTTGAATCAGAATGTCGTCCAGGTAAGGTACTACTGTAATGCCCCTTGGTCTTAGCACCGCTAGAAGGGACCCTAGTACCTTTGTGAAAATCCTTGGAGCAGTGGCTAATCCGAAAGGAAGCGCCACGAACTGGTAATGTTTGTCCAGGAATGCAAACCTTAGGAACCGATGATGTTCCTTGTGGATAGGAATATGTAGATACGCATCCTTTAAATCCACCGTGGTCATGAATTGACCTTCCTGGATGGAAGGAAGGATAGTTCGGATGGTTTCCATCTTGAACGATGGGACCTTGAGAAATTTGTTTAAGATCTTGAGATCTAGGATTGGTCTGAACGTTCCCTCTTTTTTGGGAACTATGAACAGATTGGAGTAGAATCCCATCCCCTGTTCTCTTAATGGAACAGGATGAATCACTCCCATTTTTAACAGGTCTTCTACACAATGTAAGAACGCCTGTCTTTTTATGTGGTCTGAAGACAACTGCGACCTGTGGAACCTCCCCCTTGGGGGAAGTCCCTTGAATTCCAGAAGATAACCCTGGGAGACTATTTCTAGCGCCCAAGGATCCAGAACATCTCTTGCCCAAGCCTGAGCGAAGAGAGAGAGTCTGCCCCCCACCAGATCCGGTCCCGGATCGGGGGCCAATATTTCATGCTGTCTTGGTAGCAGTGGCAGGTTTCTTGGCCTGCTTTCCCTTGTTCCAGCCTTGCATTGGTCTCCAAGCTGGCTTGGCCTGAGAAGTATTACCCTCTTGCTTAGAGGACGTAGCACCTTGGGCTGGTCCGTTTTTACGAAAGGGACGAAAATTAGGTCTATTTTTTGCCTTGAAAGGCCGATCCTGAGGAAGGGCGTGGCCCTTACCCCCAGTGATATCAGAGATAATCTCTTTCAAGTCAGGACCAAACAACGTTTTCCCCTTGAAAGGAATGTTTAGTAGCTTGTTCTTGGAAGACGCATCAGCCGACCAAGATTTCAACCAAAGCGCTCTGCGCGCCACAATAGCAAACCCAGAGTTCTTAGCCGCTAACTTAGCCAATTGCAAAGAGGCGTCTAGAGTGAAAGAATTAGCCAATTTGAGAGCATTGATTCTGTCCATAATCTCCTCATAAGGAGGAGAGTCACTATCGAGCACCTTAAGCAGTTCATCAAACCAGAAATATGCGGCAGTAGTGACAGGGACAATGCATGAAATGGGTTGTAGAAGGTAACCCTGCTGAACAAACATCTTTTTAAGCAAACCTTCTAATTTTTTATCCATAGGATCTTTGAAAGCACAACTATCCTCTATGGGAATAGTGGTGCGTTTGTTTAAAGTAGAAACCGCTCCCTCGACCTTGGGGACTGACTGCCATAAGTCCTTTCTGGGGTCGACCATAGGAAACAATTTTTTAAATATGGGGGGAGGGACGAAAGGAATACCGGGCCTTTCCCATTCTTTATTAACAATGTCCGCCACCCGCTTGGGTATAGGAAAAGCTTCTGGGAGCCCCGGCACCTCTAGGAACTTGTCCATTTTACATAGTTTCTCTGGGATGACTAAATTTTCACAATCATCCAGAGTGGATAATACCTCCTTAAGCAAAATGCGGAGATGTTCCAATTTAAATTTAAATGTAATCACATCAGATTCAGCCTGCTGAGAAATGTTCCCTAAATCAGTAATTTCTCCCTCAGACAAAACCTCCCTGGCCCCCTCAGATTGGGTTAGGGGCCCTTCAGAGATATTAATATCAGCGTCGTCATGCTCTTCAGTAACTAAAACAGAGCAGCCACGCTTACGCTGACAAGGGTTCATTTTGGCTAAAATGTTTTTGACAGAATTATCCATTACAGCCGTTAATTGTTGCATAGTAAGGAGTATTGGCGCGCTAGATGTACTAGGGGCCTCCTGAGTGGGCAAGACTCGTGTAGACGAAGGAGGGAATGATGCAGTACCATGCTTACTCCCCTCACTTGAGGAATCATCTTGGGCATCATTGTCATTATCACATAAATCACATTTATTTAAATGAATAGGAATTCTGGCTTCCCCACATTCAGAACACAGTCTATCTGGTAGTTCAGACATGTTAAACAGGCATAAACTTGAACAGAAAGTACAAAAAACGTTTTAAAATAAAACCGTTACTGTCACTTTAAATTTTAAACTGAACACACTTTATTACTGCAATTGCGAAAAAACATGAAGGAATTGTTCAAAATTCACCAAATTTTCACCACAGCGTCTTAAAGCTTTGAAAATATTGCACACCAATTTTGGAAGCTTTAACCCTTAAAATAACGGAACCGGAGCCGTTTTAAGCTTTAAACCCCTTTACAGTCCCTGGTATCTGCTTTGCTGAGACCCAACCAAACCCAAAGGGGAATACGATACCAAATGACGCCTTCAGAAGTCTTTTATAAGTATCAGAGCTCCTCTCACATGCGACTGCATGCCATGCCTCTCAAAAACAAGTGCGCAACACCGGCGCGAAAATGAGACTCTGCCTATGCTTTGGGAAAGCCCCTAAAGAATAAGGTGTCTAAAACAGTGCCTGCCGATATTATTATATCAAAATACCCATAAAAAATGATTCCTCAAGGCTAAATATGTGTTAATAATCAATCGATTTAGCCCAGAAAAAGTCTACAGTTTAAATAAGCCCTTGTGAAGCCCTTATTTACAATCGTAATAAACATGGCTTACCGGATCCCATAGGGAAAATGACAGCTTCCAGCATTACATCGTCTTGTTAGAATGTGTCATACCTCAAGCAGTAAGAGACTGCACACTGTTCCCCCAACTGAAGTTAATTGCTCTCAACAGTCCTGTGTGGAACAGCCATGGATTTTAGTTACGGTTGCTAAAATCATTTTCCTCATACAAACAGAATTCTTCATCTCTTTTCTGTTTCTGAGTAAATAGTACGTACCAGCACTATTTGAAAATAACAAACTCTTGATTGAATAATGAAAAACTACAGTTAAACACTAAAAAACTCTAAGCCATCTCCGTGGAGATGTTGCCTGTACAACGGCAAAGAGAATGACTGGGGTAGGCGGAGCCTAGGAGGGATCATGTGACCAGCTTTGCTGGGCTCTTTGCCATTTCCTGTTGGGGAAGAGAATATCCCCACAAGTAAGGATGACGCCGTGGACCGGACACACCTATGTTGGAGAAATAATTTCTTAATTTTTAAGTAGATGTTCACCAGGGCTTGCATTCACTCTGGTCACACACACACACACACACACACACACAATATATATATTGTGTTAATATATATATATATATATATATATATATATATATATATATATATATATATATATATATATTAAGACAATATTTTGCAAGTCAGATGATTAAAGTGTTTATATCAGAAAAAAATATCCTTCACTGTATGATAGTTTGTCAGTAGGTAGTTGTTTAACCTTAAAAATCTTCTTTGGTGATTGACAGTTATTTAAGCAAAATATCTGCTTGGATAAATATGTAATGAATATACAAACTGGCCTTTAAAAGTACTTAAAAAATACAACAGTAGTTTTGATAGGTTTAGGAATTGTATCCTAGGGGATAAAGTCACATGATACAATCATAATAAAGTATATACTTGTATTGTTTCTTAATGTATTAAATGCATACAACATATTTTCAGTTGTGTTTTAAGTCACATAGTTGTATAGATTCAGCAATAAATACTTATTCTTTGCATGTATGACAGATAGACAAACAGTAAATGTACAAGTATTTTAGTGACTAATCCGTTTAAGTATTTTAATGCCTAATGAAGATGTATTGAAGGGAGAAAGGCATATGCTGTTTCACAGTGGTCACTTTGTAGTGCTAACTGCACTGTGTAGTCTGTGTCAGTCTCAATCACGAGGTGGATCCAGGAAGAATACCGCATTCCCTCTCAGTCCAGGCCAGGGTGCGCAAGTGAGCTCCGCCTCCACTGTCACCACGTCATGTGCACCCACATACAATCCCATAGGATAGCAATAGCCGGGCCAGCCATTTAAGTCATTTGTAATTGGTTGATTTAGCCACCTGGCCCTGAGTTCAGTAGAGTGGCCCCAGGGACTCAAAATTCTGCTGCCCCTTAAAAATCTGCTGCCCTAGGCACCGGCCTCGTTGGCCTATGCCTTAATACGCCCCTGGAAGTGACAGATGCAACAGCTACTATAGGAAGTGAAAGGCTATGCAGGTATAATAGACAGGTGGTGGGGGTATCAAGTAGGCAAATGAATGGTCAAGCAGTTACTATACGCAGGTAATGATTAAGGAGGTAGAAAATGCATGTGGCAGCAAGCTCTTAAAGGGACATAATACTCATATGCTAAATCACTTGAAACTGATGCAGCATAACTCTAAAAAGCTGACAGGAAAATATCACCTGAGCATCTCTATGTAAAAAAGGAAGATATTTTACCTCACAATTTCCTCAGATCAGCAGAGTAAGTTCTGTGTAAAACGTTATACTCAGCTGCTGCTTAGCTGCAGGTAAAAAAAAAAAATGAAGAAATGAACAGCAGCCAATAAGCATCAACAGTGCTAAGGTCATGCACTCTTTTACTGTGATCTCATGAGATTTGACTTAAAGTGAATGTAAATTTTTTATGTTATGAAAGTATAATTATATAGGTAATCAGTATACTAAACAAACCGCCACTTTCATTTTCTCATAAAATGTATAATAATTTTTTTAAATACATTTCTAAATATCGATCGTTGTATATACCTGCTCCTCCCACTCTCAACTTCCTTATTCTTTTTAATCCTACGGATACAGCGGTCCCACCCTCTGTTTACATAGTGGCAATGCGCGCTCCCATGTATGCTAAACACTGCGCATGCGTCAAACCACGATGCTGCTGTCTGTCAACATAGTATTCAGTGAATGAATACATTCACTGAATACTATCGTTGGGTAAAGAAGCAAAGCATCTGATCGTCATTCCCGTAAAGCATTAAAATATTTATAGAATGAATTAAGTCAGAGAAGTTTGCTATTGCACATGCGCGAAATGTGAATGAGCTTCAGATAATAACGTCGGAAAAGCTGTCTAACGCAAGCGCAATGAGGAAGTGTGACGAAAGCAAAAGGGGTTTGGTCCCCCCGTGGTTAATCCAATGATTGGTTATAAGGATCGTGACTACAATGACAATACATTATAGAAAATGCCGGGTGGACGATTATAATGACGGATGCAACGGTATAAACAAAAAAAACACGGTAATTACAATCTTTAAAAAAAAAATCATGAATTAAACTCATGTTATTTAAACGTAATTGTTAAGGGGAAGTTTAGAGAGAGCAATGAGTTTACATTCACTTTAACTCTCATGAGATTTCATAGTAAACTTCCTTTGATGCTTAGAAGTCCTTTACAATGGGATGTGGCTACTGAGGAACTTTTGAGGTAAAATATCTTTCTTTTTTACATAGAGATGTTCAGGTGATATTTTCTAGTCAGCTGTTTACAACTACGCTGCATCATTTTCAAGTGTTTCAACATTTGGGTATCATGGCCCTTTAAGGCAGAGTGCAGGTGCTACAGACAGGTGAAAGTACTAACAGGTAATACAGGCAGGTGGCAGGCCTAGAAAATACTATAGGCAAGTGATATGGCCATTAGATACTACAGGCAGGTAGCAAGCCTAGAAAGTACTATAGGCAAGTGATAGGGTCATTAGATACTACAGGCAGGTAGCAGGCCTAGAAAGTACTATAAGCAAGTGATAGGGTCATTAAATACTACAGGCAAGTAGCAGGCCTAGAAAGTACTATAGGCAAGTGATAGGGTCATTAGATACTACAGGCAGGTAGCAGGCCTAGAAAGTACTATAAGCAAGTGATAGGGTCATTAGATACTACAGACAGGTAGCAGGCCTAGAAAGTACTATAGGCAAGTGATAGGACCATTAGGTTATACAGGCAGGTAGCAGGCCTAGAAAGTACTATAGGCAAGTGATAGGGCCATTAGGTACTACAGGCAGGTAGCAGGCCTAGAAAGTACTATAGACAAGTGATAGGGCCATTAGATACTACAGACAGGTAGCAGGCCTAGAAAGTACTATAGGCAAGTGATAGGGTCATTAGATAGTACAATAAGGTATCAGGCCTAGAAAGTACTATAGGAAAGTGATAGGGCCATTAGGTACTACAGGCATATAGCAGGCCTAGAAAGTACTATAGGCAAGTGATAGGGCCATTAGATACTACAGGAAGGTATCAGGTCTAGAAAGTACTATAGGCAAGTGATATGGCCATTAGATACTACAGGAAGGTATCAGGCCTAGAAAGTACTATGGGCAAGTGATAGGGCCATTATATACTACAGACAGGTAGAAGGCCTAGAAAGTACTATACCAAGTAATAGAGCCATTAGGTACTACAGACAGGTATGAGGCCTAGAAAGTACTATAGGCAAGTGATACGGCAATTAGATACTACAAGCAAGTAGCAGGCCTAGAAAGTACTATAGGCAAGTGATATGGCCATTAGATACTATGTGAAGGTATCAGGCCTAGAAAGTACTATAGGCAAGTGATAGGGCCATTAGGTACTACAGGTAGGTAGCCGGCCTAGAAAGTACTATAGGCTAGTGATATGGCCATTAGGCACAACAGTCAGGTAGCAGGCCTAGAAAGTACTATAGGCAAGTGATATGGCCATTAGATACTACAGACAGGTAGCAGGCCTAGAAAGTACTATAGACAAGTGATAGGGCCATTAGATACTACTGGCAGGTAGCAGGCCTAGAAAGTACTATAGGCAAGTGATAGGACCATTAGATACTACAGACAGGTATCAGGCCTAGAAAGTACTATAGGCAAGTGATAGGACCATTAGATACTACAGAAAGGTATCAGGCCTAGAAAGTACTATAGGCAAGTGATAGGGCAATTAGATACTACAGACAGGAAGCAGGCCTTAAAAGTACTATAGGCTAGTGATAGAGCCATTAGGTACTACTGGCAGGTAACAGGCCTAGAAAGTACTATAGGCAAGTGCATAGGGCCATTAAGTACTATAGACAGGTAGCAGGCCTAGAAAGTACTATAGGCAAGTGATATGGCCATTAAGTACTACAGGCAGGTTACAGGTCTAGAAAGTACTATAGGCAAGTGATAGGACCATTAGATACTACAGACAGGTAGCAGGCCTAGAAAGAACTATAGGCAAGTGATAGGACCATTAGATACTACAGGCAAGTAGCAGGCCTAGAAAGTACTATAGACAAGTGATAGGATATTTTCCTACCTTAATTCCGATTGGCTAATAGAATCCTATCAGCCAATCGGAATTCGAGGGACGCCATCTTGGATGACGTCCCTTAAAGGAACCTTCATTCGCTGTTAGGACGTCGTTAGAAGAGGATGGATCCGCGCTGGAGGTCTTCAAGATGAAGCCGGTCGTCATCGGATGGAAGAACATAGAAGATGCGGCTTGGATGAAGATGTTTGCCGGTCTGGATGTCCTCTTCTGCCCGCTTGGATCAAGACTTCAGCCGGAGGATGGATGTCTTCAGCCCCCCGCTTGGGCTTGGTTCAAGACATCGGAGCCAGGACGGATCGGTGTGATACCCGGTGTGGTGAAGATAAGGTAGGAAGATCTTCAGGGGCTTAGTGTTAAGTTTATTTAAGGGGGGGTTTGGGTTAGATTAGGGGTATGTAGGTGGTGGGTTGTAATGTTGGGGGGGTATTGTATGTTTTTTTTTTACTGGCAAAAGAGCTGAATTCTTTGGGGCATGCCCCGCAAATGGCCCTTTTAAGGGCTGGTAAGGTAAAAGAGCTTTTCTATTTTAATTTTAGAATAGGGTAGGGCATTTTTTTATTTTGGGGGGCTTTGTTATTTTATTAGGGGGCTTAGAGTAGGTGTAATTAGTTTAAAATTGTTGTAATATTTTTTTATTTTTTGTAACTTAGTTCTTTTTTATTTTTTGTACTTTAGTTAGTTTATTTAATTGTATTTATTAGTAGGTATTGTATTTATTTAATTAATTTATTGATAGTGTAGTGTTAGGTTTAATTGTAGATAATTGTAGGTAGTTTATTTAATTTATTTATTGATAGTGTAGTGTTAGGTTTAATTGTAACTTAGGTTAGGATTTATTTTACAGGTAATTTTGTAATTATTTTAACTAGGTAGCTATTAAATAGTTATTAACTATTTAATAGCTATTGTACCTGGTTAAAATAATTACAAAGTTGCCTGTAAAGTAAATATTAATCCTAAAATAGCTACAATATATTTATAATTTATATTGTAGCTATATTAGGATTTATTTTACAGGTAAGTATTTAGCTTTAAATAGGAATAATTTATTTAATAAGAGTTAATTTATTTCGTTAGATTTAAATTATATTTAACTTAGGGGGGTGTTAGTGTTAGGGTTAGACTTAGCTTTAGGGGTTAATACATTTATTAGAGTAGAGGTGAGATCCGGTCGGCAGATTAGGGGTTAATTATTGTAGGTAGGTGGAGGCGACGTTGGGGGCGGCAGATTAGGGGTTAATAAATATAATATAGGGATCGGCGTTGTTAGTTGCTGCAGATTAGGGGTACATAGGGATAACGTAGGCTGCGGCAGTGTACGGAGCGGCAGATTAGGGGTTAATAATAATATGCAGGGGTCAGCGATAGCGGGGGCAGCAGATTAGAGGTTAACAAGTGTAAGGTTAGGGGTGTTTAGACTCGGGGTACATGTTAGGGTGTTAGGTGCAGACTTAGGAAGTGTTTCCCCATAGGAAACAATGGGGCTGCGTTAGGAGCTTAACGCTGCTTTTTTGCAGGTGTTAGGTTTTTTTTCAGCTCAAACAGCCCCATTGTTTCCTATGGGGGAATCGTGCACAAGCACGTTTTTGAAGCTGGCCGCGTCCGTAAGCACCGCTGGTATCGAGAGTTGCAGTGGCGGTAAATATGCTCTACGCTCCCTTTTTTGGAGCCTAACGCAGCCATTCTGTGAACTCTAAATACCAGCGGTATTTAAAAGGTGCGGGGGGAAAAAAGCATGCGTAGCTAACGCACCCCTTTGGCCGCAGAACTCTAAATCTAGCCGTTTGTTATTGCATTTCATCCTGTTCCTGCAGCTCTTTTCAAATCAGTCCCTCCTATTTTAATAGCTTTTTTTTAATAAACTTTATTTAAAGCCAACATAAGAGGCAAAGAAACACAATAATTTAACGTCACGCAGGACCCAAACACAAATCACATTGTACAAAATATATAAAGAGCAGATCGTGCTTATAGTCCATCTGTCTCCAAAGTTGGAGTTTTTTAAATTATATAATAAGAATTATAACTTCATGGTAAGTAAATTATGATCTTCTCATGATGAGAAATACCTATTATTCCTTCACAATATGGGATCTATCATTAACAAGACAAATAATAATAAGAAAATAAAAGAGAGAAAAAAAACGGAAAAAGGACCAGGAGGCCGCCCCCCCCCCCCCTCTCTCAGCCACTCTAATGGTCCAGACACGAACTGGGAAAATGTCCAGCATATACATTCAGTTGGACATAGGACGTTTCAACCAATGGTTTAACCAATTGAATTTGTGCCATCTCTGGCAGAGTGAGGATAAACTCTGTCCATTTTTAAAAAATACAGTTAGTTGCATATCAGTAGGGTTCTGTAAGTTGTACCGCTCTACCGTACATTGCATAATCAAGGCTTTTTTAAAAGGACAGTTTACTCAAAAATGTTCTCCCCTTTAATTTGTTCCCAATTATCCACTTTACCTGCAGGAGTGTATTACATTGTTTACAAGTATTTCCATTTACCTTATATTGGTATTTTAATTAGTTTATTTAGCCTGTGGTATCCCCACCCATCCTGAAAGTTTTTAGATATGTTGGTGAAATGTAGTGCTATTTATACTGCATTTTACATATTATATGGTTACAAATGTATTCCGTCTTATAAGACCAAATAGTAGCTTACATCACTAAAGATCACTGTTTTAAATGATAGCATATGGGTCACTTTCACTAACATAAAACAGGAGAACTGATTTGTAAACAGCTGCAGGAACAGGATGAAATGAAATAACATGGTGAGTAGTTACTATTTGTTTGTAGTTGTGCGCAGCAGTTTAATTCATTTATAAATATATATGAATATATACATATATATTTATGTGTTTATATGTGTATATACACATATTAACACACAAATATATATATATATATATATATATATATATATATATATATATATATATATATAAACAGAGTGCCCCCCCATTCATCTCAATGTAAAAGCATTTTAGTTTTTTTTTTAAACACCTCACATCCCCTTACTTTAACCCCTAATAATTGCTTTGTGCAAATTAAAAAAAAAATGCTTATGTTTATATATTATTATGAAGTACCTTCAACTTTATTTTGGGGGCAATTGGGCAACTTTTTATCTTTAACCAGAGGTATATATAAATCCAATGTGGATCCAGCACTCACTTTAAATTGAGGTCAATATCCGGGGTGCACTCAACCAATTCACATACAAAATAACAAAACGAGGCACTCTCTCCGTTTTCAATTAATGTGAGTTTTCGGGATCTCCCCCGTCCTCAGAATTATTAAATTTAGGTATCAATATTTGTTGTGTACTACACATGATTTATATATATCACTTTACGTTTGTGGCTGGGTAGCTCTGCTAGTGACCGCACAGGTTCTTCTCATCAAATTGACTTGTGCCGGCTAGTTTGTTTATGCCATTGCTATGGCAACCTATTACGCTGCTATGGGATTAGGCTGACACTGAAAGGTGACGTCATCATACGGCGCTTTGAGCCGACGCGCGTGATATGTTGACATGGAGGGTGAGTGTCTGTGCGGTCCCGCTCAGGGCCATCTGATTGGGTTTAAGGTAATTAGTGATACAGTATTTAGGTGTGGGTTCTTGGTGTGTTTATTATGCCTTTACGGCCTCCATTGAGAAAGGCTCCTGCGAGAGCCGAAATGTCTGGGTTCAGGCCCATGGTTTTTTTTTGTTACATAAAGGCTTTTTGAAAAATCCTGTGTTTGTGCCTGCTTTAGGGTAACCTCAGATCGCTAGAGCCAGGCGGGAGGATTACTCTGATCTCTGTATATTGTAATCTTAGCAGAGCACCGGGTGATTGGAAGGATGGTGTGTGCCGTTTCCTCTACATATATATATATTTTCTCCCTATATTTAAGAATACCAAAGATTAACAGGGATGAAAACATGTGAATGCAATATTTAGTCAGGAGAATGTTTAGTAGAAGTAAACAAAATGATCAGTCACTTGTGTATGTGTTTTTAACACCCTTGGTTTTATGCTAGGGTCAAATTGCAAAGAACTTAGTAACATTTTACTCTGTGAGACCCAATTTACATGGTAATGGAAACATAAGCACTCTGATTAGTTCAGGTACCTCTTTAGATGCAATTAGGGACACCTACTGTAAAGATGTTACAGGCTTTGATTAGAATTCCTACTGTTTGTATAAACTTTAGTCTCTGTCTGGGAGTCTGCCAACTCATAAACCCTTTGCTTTGATTAGCATATTCAGCAACGGGAAGAGACACTTTTACAGAAGATTACCACAGCTTTATTAAAGCTACAGTGCATTTTACACTATACAACAGAATACAATTACGCAGATTTAGGTTTTCTTATTGATGATGTTTTCTCTGCAATGTTTAATTTAAAGGGTTATTTTTGTGTGTGACTGACTTGGAAAATAATCTAAATGGCACCAAACTCTATATACATAGAGGCCTACATTACAGCGATATTCATAGTCCCTACACTAAGAATTGCACACAATCTAATACAGACATCCCAACCTGCAAAAACTCATTTCAGGGAGGTGGCTTCACCCGCTACTGCGACGACGCCCCCCCCCCCCCCAGTTTTATATTGGGCATCTTGAAACCCTAAATGAGATATAGCCTTTTCATTAAAGTAGTAGTAAAGTTGTGTTTTTATTTTATTAAAATCAGTGTGGGCTTTTTGGTTACTGATGCTTTGAGGGTTCTATAACGTCCCAGCAACTAAAGGCATTCGTTAAAGAAACACTTTTCCGGATTTGGGCCACATTGGATCATGGTACTTGGAGTTTCAGGGAGATTGCATTCCATTTGCTGGCATCAAGGAGTCGCTATTACAATCAGGGAGACTCCCTGAACTTCAGGGAGAGTTGGGATATCTGCTAATATTACAACTCAATTGTTAAAGGGATATTATACACTAGATTTTTCTTTGCATAAATGTTTTGTAGATGATCCATTTATATAGCCCATACAGTTTTGTTTTGTTTTTTAAAAAAGGATAGTTTTGCTTATTTTTAAATAACATTGCTTTGATTTTCAGACTCCTAACCAAGCCCCAACGTTTTGGGAGAATACTGATGTATACCTACTCCAGCTTGCTTCTGTTTATGTAAAGAGTCTATTCATATGCAAAAGGAAGGGGGAGGGGGGATTGTCTGCTATTTCCCACTTGCAGTGGGTGTTCCAGTAACCTTTTAAACAGAGTTAAACTAGAAGCTTCTAAGTAAATTTTTAAATGGTTTTATACTGGCTTTTAACCCCTTAACAACCGACGACGTATGCCATACGTCCTCAAAAAAAAAGCACTTAACGACCGAGGACGTATGGCATACGTCGTCGGTTAAACAGAGCACTGGAACCGATCGAAATCGCTTCCAGCTGCTCTAACAGTATTGCAGGCTTGCCTTGAGGTCTAGGCATCCTGCAATACTGTTCCCGAGTGCCGGGACCGGATTGATCACTCCCCCACGAGTGATCACTTCCGGTTTCGCTCCACGTGGAGCCCGGCAGTGTTTCAGAGCATCGGAAGCGATCGGACACGCTTCCGATGCTCTGCTTGTGTGCTAAGTGCCTCGGTGGGTCGCGGCACTTAGTTAGTTATAAAATAAAATTAATAATAAAAAAATAAAAAAAACGTATGAAATAAAAAAAAAGCCCTAAATAGCCCCCCCCCCCCTGCCCCTTCACTAGGCATCCAAGATGGCGATGCCCAGTGCATCATGGGGCCTCTGGGGGTGTCCCTAGCCTGCCTCATCATAGGGACAAGCTAGGGTCACCCAATCTGAGCCTCCCACCCAAAAAAAAATAATAGTAATAAAATACCCCATTTGTCTGATCATGTCAATATTTGTAAATATTGACACTGATCAGTGTGGATCTCCCTCCCTCTCCTCACTTGCGATTTTGTTGGAGAGAGAGAGAGAGACCTGTATTTAGCAGAGAGAGAGATTTATTTCTTTTATTTGTTAAAAAATATAGAACCAAAGGCTCTTTTCAGAGCCATTAACCTCTAGCTTGCCAGTGATCACTATAAATCACTGGCATTAGCATAGCTGCACTTTTTTTTGCTGTCTGTGCATTTTTTTAGGGGTTAATTTTTTTTGTTGTAATTTTTTAAAAATCCAGAGGCTCTTTTCAGAACCATTTAGTTAATTTAATTTAATTTTCAGAGCCATTAACCCCTAGCTTGCCAGTGATCGCTATAAATCACTGGCAGTAGCATAGCTGTACTTTTTTGCTCTCTGTGCATTTTTTTAGGGGTTAATTTTGTTGTTGTAATTTTTTAAAAATCCAGAGGCTCTTTTCAGAACCATTTAGTTAATTTAAATTAATTTTCAGAGCCATTAACCCCTAGCTTGCCAGTGATCGCTATAAATCATTGGCAGTAGCATAGTTGTACTTTTTTGCTGTCTGTGCATTTTTTTAGGGGTTAATTTTGTTGTTGTAATTTTTAAAAAATCCAGAGGCTCTTTTCAGAACCATTTAGTTAATTTAATTTAATTTTCAGAGCCATTAACCCCTAGCTTGCCAGTGATCGCTATAAATCACTGGCAGTAGCATAGCAGTACTTTTTTGCTAGTTTATTTAGTTAATTAATTTAGTTAATTAATTTAATTTAAAAAAATTTGTGACAGATACAAAAATGTCACAGAAAATATATAGTGCTGAGGAGGCGTATGCCATCCTTGCGTCAGAGTCAGATGCCTCTATGTCTGACTCAGACCCCAATTTTGACCCTGCCATATGCTCAGATACATCACTAGATGCAGTCTCAACTGATAGTGATGTATCTGTGGTTGCTAGACCCCCTACCAGCCCCCTGCTAGCCCCCCTGCCAGAAGGAGGCGTGTTGCTGCCATTGCTGCTGAAGAGTGGGTAACACCTCATCTCCAGAGGCCAGATATCCCACCCTTCACAGCAAATGCTGGCATAAATATAGATGTGGCAGGTTTTAGCCCCCAGCAGTTTCTGGAAGTGTTTCTGGGCGATGATGTATTGGGGAACATTGTCGCCCAAACTAATTTATATGCCCATCAGTTCCGTGCTGCAAAGCCTGGAACATATTTGGCAAAGCAGCAATGGGCCCCCATCAATGTGCCAGAATTAAAAAAATTCTGGGCATTGACCATGCTGATGGGCATCATAAAGAAACCCTCCATTCGCTCCTACTGGAGTACTAGCCCCATCTGCTCTACCCCCATTTTCTCCCAGATTATGTTGAGGAAGAGGTATGAAATGATTCTGCATTTCATGCACTTCAGCGACAACAGCCTGTGCCCCCCTAGGGAGCATCCCCAATTTGACAGGCTGTATAAAATCCGCCCCCTGATAACCCACTTTTCTGCCAGGTTTGCAGAGGCTTATACACCTGGAAGGAATATATGCGTTGATGAATCCTTAATGAAGTATAAGGGAAGGCTGGAATTCAAGCAGTTTATTCCTTCCAAGCGCTCCAGATATGGGGTAAAGGTGTATAAGCTCTGTGACAGCGAGAATGGGTATACTCAGGCCTTCCGGGTGTATGAGGGAAAGGATAGCCAACTTGACCCTCCAGGTTGCCCAGAACATATGGGAACCACTGGCAAGATTGTCTGGGACCTGATATTACCCCTAATGAACAAAGGGTATCACTTGTACTTAGACAATTTTTATACAAGTGTCCTTTTGTTCAAGCTACTGTATTGCTTTGATACAGTAGCTTGCGGTACAATTAAAAAGAACCGCGCAGGTTTCCCAGGACAGCTTGTACGCACCCGGCTACGAAGGGGGGAGACCTCAGCTCTGCGCCAAGAGGAGCTGTTGGCACTTAAGTACAGAGAGAAGAAGGATGTATACCTTCTTACCACCATCCACACAGAGAGGACGGTGGCGGTTTCTGTACGTGGCAGAGCTGAGATCATAAGGAAGCCAGTGTGCATCAAGTCTTATAACCGGCATAGGGGTGGGGTTGATCTGGCTGATCAGCTGCTGCAGCCCTACCTAATTATGCGGAAGACAAGGGCCTGGTACAAAAAGTTTGCAATTTACCTAATGCAGATTGCAACCCACAACGCTTTTTTGTTGTTCAAAAAAGCAAACCCCAGAGTTAAAAAGACTTTTTTACAGTTTCAGCTCCAGATTATTACGGGGATTTTGTACCATGATGCACCTGCTCCCCGGGCGGTGATGGGAGAGAGCAGAAAATCCCCCCTACTGCCGCAAAGCAGAAACCACAAAAAAATGCAGAGTCTGTACCAAGAGGGGGAAGAGAAGGGACACCATATATCATTGTCCTGATTGCCCTGGACAGCCTGCACTCTGCATTGGGGACTGCTTCAAGCGGTACCATACAATGGTCAATTTTTAAAAAAATAAATACATTTGCTGTTATATATATATATAGTTTTTTTTTTGGTTATGTTTACAGTTAGATGTTTTTTTGTTTTTTTTACTTTTACTGTGCCAGATTTTTACATTTCACTACTCTATTTTTTTCTAAAATTGGGCCTGTTTTTTTTTTTAACCAAAACCCCTGTCAAACCTATGCATGGGGGACATAGGTGTTCTCAGGGTGCCTTGCAGAAAACAACCTGAAGTATGTTTTTGTAATAACTTACAACAGTCTCTCCTAAATCATAGTCAAAAAGCAATGTGTCTGTAAAAATGAAAATTGAAAAATTACCACCATACACTTTCTCCAATTTTTTGGGCTAAAACGGTTGCTTCAAAGGCATCAAAGCACACCATATACAATACCTTGGGGTGTCAACATTTAAAAAATATACACTTTGAATGCAATAAATAAAAGTGGGGTATGCGATAGGCCCCAAACTAAAGATAGGCCTATCAGAAGAAATACTCTCATTTTTAATAACTAAAATCACAAGTCATAAAATTGTAACATAACCTTCCCAAAATCCTGGCAAACCTATGCATGGGGGGCATAGGTGTACTCAGGGTGCCTTGCAGAAAACAACCTGAAGTATTCTTTTGCAATAACTTACAACAATCTCTCCTAAATCATAGTCAAAAAGCAATGTGTCTGTAAAAATGAAAATTGAAAAATTACCACCATACACTTTCTCCAGTTTTTTGGGCTAAAACGGTTGCTTCAAAGGCATCAAAGCACACCATATACAATACCTTGGGGTGTCAACATTTAAAAAATATACACTTTGAATGCAATAAATAAAAGTGGGGTATGCGATAGGCCCCAAACTAAAGATAGGCCTATCAGAAGAAATACTCTCATTTTTAATAACTAAAATCACAAGTCATAAAATTGTAACATAACCTTCCCAAAATCCTGGCAAACCTATGCATGGGGGGCATAGGTGTACTCAGGGTGCCTTGCAGAAAACAACCTGAAGTATTCTTTTGCAATAACTTACAACAATCTCTCCTAAATCATAGTCAAAAAGCAATGTGTCTGTAAAAATGAAAATTGAAAAATTACCACCATACACTTTCTCCAATTTTTTGGGCTAAAACGGTTGCTTCAAAGGCATCAAAGCACACCATATACAATACCTTGGGGTGTCAACATTTAAAAAATATACACTTTGAATGCAATAAATAAAAGTGGGGTATGCGATAGGCCCCAAACTAAAGATAGGCCTATCAGAAGAAATACTCTAATTTTTAATAACTAAAATCATGTAACATAACCTTCCCAAAATCCTGGCAAACCTATGCATGGGGGGCATAGGTGTACTCAGGGTGCCTTGCAGAAAACAACCTGAAGTATTCTTTTGCAATAACTTACAACAGTCTCTCCTAAATCATAGTAAAAAAGCAATGTGTCTGTAACAATGAAAATTGAAAAATTACCACCATATACTTTCTCCAATTTTTTGGGCTAAAACGGTTGCATCAAAGTCATCAAACCACTCCATGTATAATACCTTGGGGTGTCAACTTTTTAAATATAATCACATTTATGGAAAACAAATAAATTGGGGTATGTTAAAAGACCCCCAAAAAAGACGATAGGCAAAGAAAATATGTTAAATGTGAAAAAAAAACACAAACACATGTCAGACATTTGGCATTGCACCGCCCAAACAAGCCACCAAACCTATGCATAGGTGGTATCACTGAACTCAGGAGATGTTGGTGACCACATATTGGTGTCTTCTTTGGTAGTAACACATAACAGGAGCTGTGAATCCATGTCTAAAGTACAATGTATGTGAAAAATAACACAAAAAAATGAATGCCCAATAGTTTGACAAAAACTAGTGGTTGAATTAGTGCATGGCAAGTGTTAAAATACCTGCATTTGAAATACCCTAGGATGTCTACTTTTCAAAAATATATGGTTTGATGGGGGTAAATTACATTGGCCGGCTTCAGAAATGTCTTAAATAGAACATGGGTGCATGGGATGTGAAAATGGGAAGTGTAAAAAATGGAATGCGCTTCCTAAAAATAAGGCCTTTTAGCCCCCAGAGAACCCAACATACCTATACATGGGTGGTATCACTGTACTCAGGAGATGTTGTTGAACACATATTGAGGTGTTTTTTGGCAGTAACACATAACTGGAACTGAGAATCCATGCCTAAAGTACAATGTGTGTGAAAATAACACAAAAAATGACTACCCAAATGTTTGACAAAGACTGGTGGTTAAATAAGTTCATGGAAAGTGTGAAAATACCCGCATTTCAAATACCCTAGGGGGTCTACTTCTCAAAAATATATGGTTTTATGGGGGTAAATTTCATTGACCGGCTTCAGAAATGTCCCAAATAGGACATGGGTGCATGATGACCGATGTGAAAATTCCAAGTTGAAAAACTGGAATGCGCTTCCTAAAAATAAGGCCTTCTAGCCCCCAGAGAACCCAACACACCTATACATGGGTGGTATCACTGTACTCAGGAGATGTTGTTGAACACATATTGAGGTGTTTTTTGGCAGTAACACATAACAGGAACTGAGAATCCATGCCTAAAGTACAATGTGTGTGAAAAATAACACAAAAAAATGACTACCCAAAAGTTTGACAAAGACTGGTGGTTAAATAAGTTCATGGAAAGTGTGAAAATACCAGCATTTCAAATACCCTAGGGGGTCTACTTCTCAAAAATATATGGTTTTATGGGGATAAATTTCATTGGCCGGCTTCAGAAATGTCCCAAATAGGACATGGGTGCATGATGACCGATGTGAAAATTCAAAGTTGAAAAACTGGAATGCGCTTCCTAAAATTAAGGCCTTTTGGCCCCCAGAGAACCCGACACACCTATACATGGGTGGTATCACTGTACTCAGGAGATGTTGTTGAACACATATTGAGGTGTTTTTTGGCAGTAACACATAACAGGAACTGAGAATCTATGCCTAAAGTACAATGTGTGTGAAAAATAACACAAAAAAATGACTACCCAAAAGTTTGACAAAGACTGGTGGTTGAATTAGTGCATGGAAAGTGTTAAAATACCAGCATTTGAAATACCCTAGGGTGTCTACTTTTCAAAAATATATGGTTTGATGGGGGTAAATTCCATTGGCCAGCTTCAGAAATGTCCCAAATAGGACATGGGTGCATGATGACCGATGTGAAAATTCCAAGTTGAAAAACTGGAATGCGCTTCCTAAAATTAAGGCCTTTTAGCCCCCAGAGAACCCGACACACCTATACATGGGTGGTATCACTGTACTCAGGAGATGTTGTTGAACACATATTGAGGTGTTTTTTGGCAGTAACACATACCAGGAACTGAGAATCCATGCCTAAAGTACAATGTGTGTGAAAAATAACACAAAATAATGACTACCCAAAAGTTTGACAAAGACTGGTGGTTGAATTAGTGCATGGAAAGTGTTAAAATACAAGCATTTGAAATACCCTAGGGTGTCTACTTTTCAAAAGTATATGGTTTGATGGGGGTAAATTCCATTGACCAGCTTCAGAAATGTCCCAAATAGGACATGGGTGCATGATGACCGATGTGAAAATTCCAAGTTGAAAAACTGGAATGCGCTTCCTAAAATTAAGGCTTTTTAGCCCCCAGAGAACCCGACACACCTATACATGGGTGGTATCACTATACTCAGGAGATGTTGTTGAACACATATTGAGGTGTTTTTTGGCAGTAACACATAACAGGAACTAAGAATCCATGCCTAAAGTACAATGTGTGTGAAAAATAACACACAAAAATGACTACCCAAAAGTTTGACAAAGACTGGTGGTTGAATTAGTGCATGGAAAGTGTTAAAATACCAGCATTTGAAATACCCTAGGGTGTCTACTTTTCAAAAATATATGGTTTTATGGGGGTAAATTCCATTGGCCAGCTTCAGAAATGTCCCAAATTGGACATGGGTGCATGATGACCGATGTGAAAATTCCAAGTTGAAAAACTGGAATGCACTCTCTAAAAATAAGAGCTTTTAGCCCCCCGAGAACCCAACACACCTATACATGGGTGGTATCACTGTACCCAGGAGATGCTGCTGAAGACATATTAGGGTGTTATTTGGCAGTAACCCTTAATATTATCAGTAAATGTATTCTTAAATTGCTATTTTGTCAAAAAATCAAATTATTTCCCCCCCCCCCCAAACTTTGGCATAGATTGGTGGTAAAATGGTTGCATGAAAAAAGTCAAAATACCCCAAGTTTAATACCTTAGGTTGTCTTCTATATATACATTTGAAGGGTTATTCAGGGATTCCTGACAGATATTGGTGTTACAATGTAACTATCGCCAATTTTGAAAAAACATGGTTTTGAAATATCAAAGTGCTACTTGTACTTATTGCCCTATAACTTGCAAAAAAAGCAAAGAACGTGTAAACATTGGGTATTTATAAACTCAGGACAAAATTTAGAAACTGTTTAGCATTGGTATTTTATGGTGGTTGTAGATGTGTAAGAGATTTTGGGGCTCAAAGTTAGAAAAAGTGCATTTTTTTTCATTTTTTCCTCATATTTTATATTTTTTTTATAGGAAATTATAAGATATGATGAAAATAATCATATCTTTAGAAAGTCCATTTAATGGCGAGAAAAACAGTATATAATATGTGTGGGTACAGTAAATGAGTAAGAGGAAAATTACAGTTAAACACAAACATCGCAGAAATGCAAAAATAGCCTTGGTCCCAGATGGTCAACAAATTGAAAAGTGGTCTGGTCACTAAGGGGTTAATATCAGTATCTATGCATATTATTCTTTATAGTAGTGTCTATTGCATGCAGTTATATGAAAATTGGTGTATACTGTCCCTTTAAGGATATTAACCAGAGAAAGGCAGCTCAGCCAACATTTTTTAGTGTGCCCTATACTTTCAAATGATAGTGCAGGCAACACTAACATCGCTGTGGCGAGTTATATGTATGCGTAAGTGCAATATACAATAGCACTGCAATATTTTGCATGCTTGGAGACCTGAAGTAAAGTGTTAGGGCTAGAATAAAAGTATTACAAAACACATGTATAATATATTCAAATACATTATTTAGCACACACATTTATTTATTAATAAAAGTGTTCTAACAGTGATTTAAAGGTACAGACTATACCAGAATTTGTTTTGTTTAAAAAGATAGATAATCCCTTTATTACCCATTCCCCAGTTTTGCATAACCAACAGTTATATTAATATATATTTTACCTCTGTGATTACCTTGTATCTAAGCCTCTGCAGACTGCCACCTTATCTCAGTGCTTTTGACAGACATTCAGTTTAGGTGCAGACACCTAAATAACTCCACGCAAGTGAGCACAATGGTATCTATATGACACACATGAACTAGTATTGTCTAACTGTGAAAAACTTTCAAAATGCTCTGAGCTAAGAGGCAGTTTTCAACGGTTTAGAAATCAGTTTGAGCCTACCTAGGTTTATCTTTTGAAAAATACCACCAAGGGAACAAAGCAAATTTAATTATAAAAGTGAATTGGAAAGTTGTTTAAAATTTCATGCCCTATCTGATTTATGAAAGTTTAATTTTGACTACACTGTCCCTTTAAAGGAAAATGGTATATGACAAGGTGTTGGACTTTGAAGGGCTCAAGGGTGTGTGTGTATATATATATATATGTGTGTGTGCGCGTGTGTGGATTTGTATGTGTGTATGTATGTATATGTCCACAAAATACATATGTACACACACATATATATCTTAATTTGCAAACCCCAAATCAACCTGCTATAGATGTTTGGGTTGTAACACCTGCAATGGATTATCCTCTGGAAAATGTACAGGGTTACATGTATTATTATTATTCTTTATTAATAAAGCGCCAACAGATTCCACGGCACTGCCCATGGGTACAAGGATAAAAGTACAACGGAGAAACAATACAATAAAAGACAACATTTTACAGACAAATACAGGGGGGATTGAGGGCCCTATTCCCGTGGGAAATTACAATCTAGATACCACAAAATGTTTTATATATCTACATCAATGTCCATGTGAAAAGTTTTATGTGGGCAAAATGTTAGATGACCTGCATATTAGAATTGTCAATCATCGATTGGCTATTTGAGCATCATTATGCAATGGCGATTCGGAGCAACCTGTAGCCTGGCACTTTCTCCATGATCAACATACTGTAAAAGACTTGCAATATATTATTATCAACCATGTCCACACTCTTGATAGGGTAGGAGACAGGGCTAGAGTACTCCAAGAAGAGTCAAAATAGTTTTTTGCATTATATACGTTAATCCCTAAAGGACTTAAAGGGACATAAAACCCCAATTTTTTCTTTCATTATTCAGATAGAAAATACCATTTTAAAAAAGTTTCCAATTTACTTCTAATATAAAAATGTGCTTTGTTCTCATGTTATTCTTTGTTGAAGAGATACCTAGGTAGGTAGCGTGCACATGTCTGGAGAACTATTTGTCAGGACATAATGCTGCCATCTAGTGCTCCTGCTAATGTATAACATTGTTGCACAACTGCTGCCACACAGCGCTGCTGACACATGCACACTCCTGAGCTTACAGCCCTGATTTTCAACAAAGGATAACAAGAAAACAGACATTGTAATAATAGAAGTAAATTGTAAAGTTGTTTCAAATTGTGTATATATATATATATATATATATATATATATATATATATATACATACATGTGTATGTATGTATACATTTGTGTATGTATGCATGGTAATATGTGTGTGGTTATATACTGTATGTGTACATATGTGTGTGTGCGTGTTTATGTATGTATGTATGTGTCTGTGTGTATATATATATATATATATATATATATATATATACTGTATATATATGTATATGCGTGTGTGTATGTATTTATTTGTGTTTGTATATGTCTGTGTAAATATATATGTGTATGTATGTATATGTTTGTGTATATCTGTGTGTATGTATGTATGTAAGTCTGTGAATATATGTGTATGTATGCACGTGTGTGTGTATGTATATGCATGTTTGTGTATATATGTATATGTGTGAGAATGTATGACTGGTATGTGTATGAATATATGTGTATGTAAGTAAGCATGTGTGTGTGTTTGTATATGTATGCATGTGTGTTAAATATACCCACTTAAATGCAACTACTGTATCAGTTGCACCCTTTGCCTCAAACAAACTTTAGTCATTTGCTTATAAATGCATGAAAAAAAAAGATAATTTTCATTAGGCTGGTTATGAACATAGCATCCAAAGGTACTGCATCAAATCCATTTGTGTGTGTGTTTATGTGTGTTTTTGTGTGTAAGACAGAGAGTGCGAGTGTCTGTATATGCATCTATCTATTCTTGCTTCACCTTGCTGGCATTTGAAGAACTTCTCTTTGTAGATAAGATCATTTTATATTATTTAAAAGTTTATAAGTATAATGTATGAAGTTTATATATAAAGTATAACAGCACAATGCTCTCACCCCACAATTTTATATATGGTGAAAATATGGTATTGGAAAAAAAAAGTGGGCTAGTAAAAAGTTTAATGGGACTACTAACATATATATATATATACCAATATTTAATAAATTTGACATATATGTAGATTTTATTGTCTAGTAAGCAATGATTCCTGTTTGTGTAAAAAACTTGCAGTAATTGCTGAGATACAGTTGCTTAATTTTACACATTTCAGGCTTGCTCATTAGAAGCAGGTAGCTAGAAAAAAGGGAAGACATGCTCAATAGTGATTTGGCAAAAGAGTTTTTTAAAACAAAGGGACATTGTACACTAGATTTTTCTTTGCATAAATGTTTTGTAGATGATCCATTGATATAGCCCACCTGGGAATGGTTTTGTAACAATATATAGTTTTGCTTAATTTTAATAACATTGTGCTGATTTTCAGACTCCTAACCAAGTCCCAAAGGGTGTCAAAATCTAACCTCATCAACAGTGCTAAACTGGGAGCTTATAAGTATGTTTTTAAATGGTTTTATTTAGGATTTTCTTCATAAATGGAAAGAGTCCACAGGTGCATTCATTACTTTTGGGAATTCAGAACCTGGCCACCAGGAGGAGGCAAAGACACCCCAGCCAAAGGCTTAAATACCTCTCCCACTTCCCTCATCCCCCAGTCATTCCTTGCTTTTTGTCCCAGGAGGTTGGCAGAGAAGTGTCAGAAGTTTTGATAGTCTCTTATGGAGGGTAGTACTCTTCGACATGGGACTGGAGTTTTAAGTAATCCTGTCAGCCTCTCAGTGAGAGCATAGACGAAATTTAGAGTCCGGAAATGAAGGGAGAGTCTTTCTGCGAACCCATCCCGACTCATATTATCAGCTCCACAAGCAGTCAGCGTTGAAGAGTTTTGCTGCCTGCTTTCGTCTCTCAATTTCATGGCAGAGGCGAGGCTACTATCTGTCACATTTGAAGGGCCGTGTTCCTGTTCCACGGCGAAGATTCCGGTAAGATCATTTCATTTTACTTTTGTTATGATTGTATGGTAATACAAATGTTTTCCCGAGAGGCTCTCACCTTGTGGGATTAACTATAATCAGGGTCTCAGTGAGGCTCCTTTGGTATCTTGGTGTAAGGATCACAGTTAGCTAGATTGTGGATCTCAGCTGCGGAGCTAATAAGTTTGAATGTATGCCAGTGAAGGTTAAATACGAAGCTATCTGTTGCTAAGTATTCCCAACAAGGCAAAAGAGAGTTACTGTAAGTGTCTATCCTGATCAGTATTTCTGAATCAGGATAAAATAAATAAGGAAGTTCCCAGAGCTTTAGCTTAACTTGAATCAAAATTATTAGCAGAGCGTACTTGGCTTCTGATGCAAGGAAACAGGCACCTGTGTAAACTGAGTTCAGAGTGAGACTGTGTTAGTGGTAAGTCTGTACTGCCTGTGCTGACAGGCTTCTGTGCTGCAGAGGAAAGGACACGCTGTGAGTAGTGTGTGCAGAGTGTAGCAGCTGCGTTCTGAAAATGGCAGAGGTGATTTGGAGAGAGCAGGTAATGAGAGCTCAAGTACAGGTTACTTGTTGAAAAGAATCAGGAGGCTTTTAATACAACCGGAAGTCAGTCACAAGGAGGTAGGTATACTCAGCGAGGAGATGAAGTATTTAGTTAATAGCTCCGGTCTTACTTGTTTGTAGCAGGTGCTGCTGTAAAAGGTATTGATTCCTGTAACGGTTAAACGTAGATCCAGTTGGGAATTGTCTTTAAACACAAACAATCCTGTTCTGTGGTTATTGGAGGTTATCCGTGTAATTAAGGAGAGCCTGGAAAGTTTTTCCTGCAGAGTATAGGAACTTGAACTAGTGAGCTCAAACAATACTGAAGCAAGGTGGAAGGGGCGTGACCAGGTTAATATAAGCTTGGAATCTGGCTGCAGAGAATCCTTAAAGGGACATAGGTGATGAGCGACAAGAAACCCTGACATACCCCCCCTCTCAGGGTAGCTGCCCAGAAGCTACAAAACGAGGCCGATCCGGATTCCTCCTATGGATGAAGGAAACTAGTCTGGGAGCATGTACATTGGTAGACGGTTCCCAAGAATCCTCCTCAGAACTGAAACCCTTCCAATGAATCAAATACTGAAGAACACCAATGACGATGCAGGAATCTAATATCGAGTCAACTTCATATTCGTCATCCGAATCGATCAGAGTTTCAGGAGGTGTTAAGGTGTCCAAGCTTCTGGTTTGCCGGTGAGGTTTGAGTAAACTTACATGGAAAGTGGGGTGTAGTCTGTAGTTAGAGGGTAGACTTAAGGTGACAGCGTTGGGATTCACGATCCTTGTTATAGGAAAAGGTCCAATGAAAGAAGTGCTAAGTTTCTTACTAGGTGTCCTTAATTTAATGTTCTTAGTGGATAACCATACCATGTCTCCGACGTTGTAGGTAGGTGCTTGGCGTCGTCGAAGATTATAGTAATGCCTTTGTTTGGCTTGAGCTTCCGCGATATGTCTCTTAAGATCTTGAAATAAGTCGAGAAGATTGTTTGTAACATCGTCAACCTGTGGACAGGTGGTATCCAAGCGAGGATGCCGTTGGAAGTTAGGGTGAAATCCGTAGTTGGCATAGAATGGAGATTTCTGTGTAGTGGAACTGGTTGCATTGTTGTACGCGTATTCTGCCATAGATAAAGTGGAAGCCCATTGGTCTTGTTGGTTAGAGCAATATGAACGGATATACTGCTCAAGCCATTGGTTCACTCTCTCTGTCTGTCCATTTGATTGTGGGTGGAAGGAGGAGGAGAAGCGTAATTCCACTTGCATGATTGCACATAGTTGTTTCCAAAAACGGGAAGTGAATTGGGTTCCTCTATCCGTAACTATGGATTGAGGTAACCCATGTAACTTAACGATGTTATCCAAAAAGAGTTTTGCTGTTTCAGAAGAAATAGGTAAGAAATGTGTCATCTTGGTTAGGTGATCTACCACGACTAGAATAGTGTTGTAGCTATCAGAGGGAGGAAGTTCCACTATAAAGTCCATTCCTATGCATTGCCAGGGCCTGTCTGGGATTTGAAGGGGTAGCAGCAATCCAAATGGTGGTTTTTTGTCTGTTTTGGAGACTGTACAAACGTGACAAGTGTGGATGTATTCTTGGACGGAAGATCTCAAGGAAGGCCACCAATAAGTGTGTGACAGAAGATCAAGGGTTTTATTAATACCCAAATGCCCTGCGATGGGTGAGTCATGATGTTCTTTTAATATGTTTTGGCGTAAAGAGGGGGGTGCATAAATCTTCCCCATATGGTAATAAAGTCCATCTTGTCCTAAAGTGAGATTACTACTGAAAATCTCTGGATCGTCTTTCTGAGAATTCCTCAAAACTTGTGTATAGGGCAGAGACAGGAGCAGTATAAGTAGAAGGTTTTGAATCCTTCCTTGATAGAGCGTCAGCTTTCCCGTTCTTACTCCCTGGCCGGTATGTGATGTGAAAATCAAACCTTGATAGGAATAGACTCCATCTTAGCTGTCTAGCAGAAAGAGTTCGGTTGGTCAAAAGGTATTCCAGATTCTTATGATCTGTATAGATCAGTATGTGATGTTTACTTCCTTCCAGAAGATGCCTCCAATGTTCCAAAGAGACTTTGATGACTAGCAATTCCTTCTCACCGATGGGGTAGTTATATTCAGCAGGTGTCATTACCCTGGAGAAGAAAGCAACTGGATGAAGTGGTTCCCCTGGTGTTCTTCGTTGAGAGAGGATTGAACCGAGGGCATAATCCGATGCATCGACTTCTAGTACGTAATGAGAATCTGGGTCTGGGTAAGAGAGAATTGGAGCTTGAGTGAAAGTCTCCTTCAGGTGGTCGAAAACAGCTTGTGTTTTAGGGTTCCAAGTAAACTGAGTTTTTATGCTGGTCAGTGGTGAGTGGTTTAGTGAGTAGGGAATAATTCTTGATGAATTTACGGTAATAGTTGGCAAACCCTAAAAATCTTTGAAGTTCCTTTTTAGAAGTCGGTGTAGGCCATTGTTTGATTGTCTGTACTTTGGTATCGTCCATCTGAATACCATTGGGGGATATTGTATATCCCAAGAAGGTAATATGATTTGTATGGAATATGCACTTCTGTAATTTGGCAAAGAGACTGTGTTGACATAGACGTGTTAAAACCCACCGGACATGTTTCCTGTGTTCTGAGATGTTATCAGAGTATATCAGGATATCATCTAAATAGATGACTACACAGACGTCTAATAAGTCGCGGAAGATATTGTTAATTAGAAACTGGAATGTGGCTGGAGCGTTGCAGAGTCCGAATGGCATCACCTTGTACTCATAGAGTCCGTATCTGGTTCTGAAGGCGGTAAGCCATTCGTCCCCTTGTCGGATTCTTACCAAATTATACGCTCCACGGAGATCCAATTTGGTATAGACAGTAGCATGACTGAGTCTTTCGATGAGTTCTGGTATTAACGGAAGTGTATAACGTTTTTTTACCGTGCGTTTATTTAGCTCTCTATAATCTATTATAGGACGGAGAGAATGGTCCTTATTCTTAACAAAAAATATTCCTGCACCTGCAGGTGAGGTTGAGGGTTGTATGAAACCTTTCCGTAGGTTTTCAGATAAATAGGTTTTTAAATGTTCCAATTCTGGTTGTGATAGAGGGTAGATGTGTCCGAATGGAATTGTGGCCCCAGGTAGAAGTTCAATGGGGCAATCATAAGGCCGATGAGGAGGGAGAGTCTCTGCTTCCTTTTCACTGAAAACGTCCTCAAAATCTTGGTAATCAGTAGGTAGTTGGTTTGTAATAGTGCAATATAATGTAGGATGAGGAAAACAAGTGGTTTTGCAATAGTCAGAAAGGAACTGTACTTCCAAGCTATCCCAGTGAATGGTAGGTTGATGAGTTTGCAACCATTGCAGATCAAGGAGAAGAGAAGAGGCGCCAAATGGTGTGTATCGTTTGAACTACAGAAGGCCAAGCCCCCAAAAGAATCTTACTTACAAGATTTCCAGCACTTGAGAAGTGCCACATATGCCTTCTGAACTGTTTGCAGCCGTCCAGCTAGCTGTATTTGACCAATAATGCTTCAATATTATGCTGTGCAAGACAAAAACACAAAAGTGCCACAATAGTGTGTATCAGTGAGATCACTATCAATAGCGCAAATATTGAAATGTACTCACAAGATGTACGGCACTTGAGAAGTGCCACAAAGACCTCCTGGACACTTATCAGCTGTCCAGATCACTGTATTCACCGGTAATCCTCTGGGCTAGAGTGTTCAGTTCACAATGGCTCCAAAACAGCACCTTAGGATTCACCCTCAAATTCGTATAAATATCAGTGCATAAATGGCAGATAAGTTAAATACCAAAAATGCCGTGCTACTAGTATAATATAAAAATGTTTATTAAAAACAATTTAACACAACGCGTTTCCCAGTTACTAAGACCGCTTCCTCAGGTGTATATTAAGATACAAAGTAGCACAGTTTTATAGCCCATGTCGGCGTCTACCCCGACAAAGGGCGCATGCGTGAGCAACTTTTGGCCCGTTATCCAATCGGTATCCTTCGAAAAACCGGCTAAAAGTTGATAGGTTACTATCAGGGGGCTTGGTTTGTCCAGCCTTAATTTTAGCCAATTGGCCGATAATAAGTCTATACCAGGTGTCTGAACTGTTTTTAATCCATTTATGGGGTTTAAAAGATATACATATATATATTATGCGTGTGATTGCCAACGTGATATTATTTATGCATTACTTGGACTAAAATAAAATGCGCCCCATTATTCTATGTATTTTTCGATGTTATTATGATTGGATAACAGATAGTTGTTCATGCATTTACAGACAGTAGATATAATAGACTCTCTATGTTTCATGTATACACAAATCTAAATACATGCTCTGATTGGATATGGATTTGTTGTACATGCATTTCCATCTAGTTAACAACATAGACTCTCCATGTCCTAGGTAACATATGCATAAACAAATCTAAATACATAAACCAAAAATATATATGAAAAATAAATAATAAAAAACTAATAAAAAAACTAATAAAAACTAATAAAAAATATTATTTCAAAAAAAATTTTGTAACAGTTCTTTTTTATTTTTTGTACTTTAGTTAGTTTATTTCATTGTATTTATTTGTAGATATTGTATTTAATTAATTTATTGATAGTGTAGTGTTAGGTTTAATTGTAGATAATTGTAGGTATTTTATTTAATTAATTTATTGATCGTGTAGTGTTAGGTTTAATTGTAACTTAGGTTAGGATTTATTTTACAGGTAATTTTGTAATTATTTAAACTATTTTAGCTATTAAATAGTTCTTAACTATTTAATAGCTATTGTACCTGGTTAAAATAAATACAAAGTTACCTGTAAAATAAATATAAATCCTAAAATAGCTATAATATAATTATAATTTATATTGTAGCTATATTAGGGTTTATTTTACAGGTAAGTATTTAGCTTTAAATAGGAATAATTTATTTAATAAGAGTTAATTTATTTCGTTAGATTTAAATTATATTTAACTTAGGGGGGTGTTAGTGTTAGGGTTAGACTTAGCTTTAGGGGTTAATCCATTTATTACAGTAGCGGCGAGATTCGGTCGGCAGATTAGGGGTTAATAATTTAAGTTAGGTGTCGGCGATGTTAGGGAGGGCCGATTAGGGGTTAATACTATTTATTATAGGGTTATTGAGGCGGGAGTGAGGCGGATTAGGGGTTAATAACTTTATTATAGTAGCGGTGCGGTCCGCTCGGCAGATTAGGGGTTAATAAGTGTAGGCAGGTGGAGGCGATGTTGAGGGGGGCATATTAGGGGTTAATAAATATAATATAGGGGTTGGCGGTGTTAGGGGCAGCAGATTAGGGGTACATAGCTATAATGTAGGTGGCGGCGCTTTGCGGTCAGCAGATTAGGGGTTAATTATTGTAGGTAGCTGGCGGCGACGTTGTGGGGGGCAGGTTAGGGGTTAATAAATATAATATAGGGGTCGGCGGTGTTAGGGGCAGCAGATTAGGGGTACATAAGTATAACGTAGGTGGCGGTCGGCAGATTAGGGGTTAAAAAAATTTAATCGAGTAGCGGCGATGTGGGGGGACCTCGGTTTAGGGGTACATAGGTAGTTTATGGGTGTTAGTGTACTTTAGAGCACAGTAGTTAAGAGCTTTATAAACCGGCGTTAGCCCAGAAAGCTCTTAACTACTGACTTTTTTCTGCGGCAGGAGTTTTGTCGTCAGATTTCTAACGCTCACTTCAGCCACGACTCTAAATACCGGCGTTAGAAAGATCCCATTGAAAAGATAGGATATGCAAATTACGTAAGGGGATCTGTGGTATGGAAAAGTCGCGGCTGGAAAGTGAGCGTTAGACCCTTTAATGACTGACTCTAAATACCGGTGGTAGCCCAAAACCAGCGTTAGGAGCCTCTAACGCTGGTTTTGACGGCTACCGCCCAACTCTAAATCTAGGCCTTAGGGTGTAACAGAGGTGTTTTTAACAGTATCAGGCACAAAAAAAGAAGACATTCAGGTGGGGTCATTCATTTTAGAGTGAGCTATTTCACATCTTGCTGAATGTAATGTGGGTAAATGTAATTTGTGTAAATTTTGAAGTCATTGTCATAATTAGACATTCGTTGGGCCTTCATGTGCAAGGCAACAACATGTATATTTACAAAATATGATAATACATCAATTTCTATGCTCGTTAAAGAAAATACAGTATATAGATATATATGTTAGATTCAATGGCAATAAAAAAAAACTTTTGTTAAAGCCAAAGTTTAAGATCTCAGATGTAAAAGAGGAATTCCATGGCTTGTTCTCTCTTATTGGAAATTCAAAATTAGACTCTAAGCTACACCTATTTTTTAAAAACAAAACAATACAAATTTAAGGCCTATTTCTCTACAGTTGGTAGGCTTGTAGTCAAATATACACTATATGGTCAAAAGTATGTGGACATCATTTCTAATTGTTGAGTACAGGTGTTTCAGCCACACCTATTGCATGAAATCCAGCACATAGCCATTAAATCTCCATAAACACACACTTGCAGCACAATGGATTGGTGTGAAGTGCTCAGTGACTTTAAATGTTTGAGTTTCATAAGATGCCACTTTTGCAACATATCAGTTTGTGGAATGTCTGCCCATTCTATATCTGCTGTCAACTGTAAGTAATGATTGTACTTCTCTTTAGTAACAGTAATTTTCTCTCTGTCGCTTTACAGCAGCGTCTGATTGTTTCTAAAGCAGAGGCACATGCAGTTATTTGTTTACATTTGTTTTCCATTGAGTTGCACATGAAGGTTGTCCTATATCCTTCAAGTAGACAAATGACTTGTCAATCATCTCTAACCGGACTATATACATTTTGTACCATTTTATGGATTATTTAGCTGCCATCTTTGAAATTTACTTAAAGGGATTTGAACCCAATTTTATTTTGTTAATCAGATAGAGCATGCAATTTTAAGCAACTTTCTAATTTACCCCTACTATCAATT
The DNA here is from genome assembly GCF_027579735.1 of Bombina bombina. Lineage (NCBI taxonomy): Eukaryota > Metazoa > Chordata > Amphibia > Anura > Bombinatoridae > Bombina > Bombina bombina. The sequence continues at coordinate 634,541,045 of NC_069501.1, forward strand.
TTTCTTTGTTCTCTTGGTATCTTTATTTAAATAAGCAGAAATGTAAGTTTAGGAGCCAGCCCATTTTTGGTTCAGACCCTGGACAGCGCTTGGTTATTGGTGGAAAGCACAACCTAGGTGATGGATAAAAAATGGGCTGGCTTCAAAGCTTTCATTACTGCTTTTTCCAAATATAGATACCAAGAGAACGGAAACAAAATTGATAATAGGAGTAAATTAGAAAATTGCTTAAAATTGCATGCTCTATCTGAATCACAAAAGAAAAAAATTGGGTTTCATATTTCTTTAAGTACAGTAGTTTAAATACTCTACACCATTTCTCATATCTGAGGATTGATTTAGATTGTTGTTATTGTTTTTGCACAAAGTGGTAGATCCAGCAAACTCACAGAGTAGGGCTGAAGTGCGTCAATGTTGCCAGAGATTTCCAAACTGCCTCTGGAAGCAATATCATCTCAAGAACTTTGCATCGGAAGCTTCATGAAATAGGTTTCCATGGCCGAGCAGCTGTACACAAGCTCAGCAGGCTCAGAGCAGGCGGACAGGTTATGGAGCCCGCTGCTTCATAACTGCTGTTTCTGGCGAGTCTGATGACTCGCCAGAAACACGGGGCATCAAGCTCCATACGGAGCTTGATACATATGTCCCATAGTGCCTACTCTAAAGTTTTGTTAAGGAGGGATAATATGATTTTTACATTGTACTTTCAAGATGATTTTTAAACTACTAATTTTATTGAGCACTGTACTGCAATGTAAATAAATTCATCACCTAGATTATGAATTTCGCGTTATGGCTGTGCGCAAATAGCGCATGCGTTATGTTTATTGCGCACTCTTCGTAGTGTAGGTATAACAAGTCTGAAAAGAACGCTGTTACGTATCACGTTAACTCAAATAATGCGTTTATTTCACTTGGGCATTCAACAATCACAATTATTTACAACAAATACTAAATAACATTTACACAAAACAAGGATTCAACAATTACGTTTGGATCTGCATCATGGAAGAAAAGAAGAATAACAAATTACACACATACCCAAATGAAACATTCGCATTTGCGATAATGAAAGATTTTTACAAAAAAATATTTAGAACAGTTAACAAAAACGATACAATCAAAAAGTATAATTTGGATTTTGCAATACTAAATTATGATAATGTTCTGCAAACGATCACTATGACATCATCACATTATATACATTCCTTAAAAACATATGTGGATTCATAGGCATCTACTTATCAAGCCATCAACCGCAAATACCCTGGAATTCCGCAGCGTATTTGTGGCGAGCCTGATTCCCCTTAGTTATCAAACCCTACAGACCGGCAAAAGTAGAATTGTGTGACATAACATATGAACCACCGGACTCAGTCCGACACAGATCGGTGCTTACGTAATTACAGATGTTCCAAATGCAAATTCGGCACAATCTGACTACTTTTGCTAGTTATCACATTTCTAGCAGGTACGCTCGCCACTATTCCGGCCCAGCGTACCTGGTTTTCAATCCTCCGCCCTGGAGGCGGCGGATGCCATAGGAATCAATGGGAGTCTGAAAGCAGTGAAAGCTTATGTTCGCTGCTGCCCGATATCCCATTGATTCCTATTGTAACGTTTACACCTAACACCCTAACATGTACCCCGAGTCTAAACACCCCTAATCTGCCCCCTCCTACACCGCCGCCAACTACATTATACTTATTAACCCCTAATCTGCTTCCCCCCTACACCGCCACCACCTACATTATATTTATTAACCCCTAATCTGCCACCCCCTACACCGCCGCCACTATATTAAATTTATTAACCCCTAAACCTAAGTCTAACCCTAACCCTAACACCCCCTAACTTAAATATAATTTAAATAAATCTAAATAAATATTCCTATCATTAAATAAATTATTCCTATTTAAAACTAAATACTTACTTATAAAATAAACCCTAAGCTAGCTACAACATAATAGTTACATTGTAGCTATCTTGGGGTTTATTTTTATTTTAAAAATATAAATTCCCTAAACTAAATACAATTAAATAAAATTATCTAAAGTACAAAAAAAAACAACAACACTAAATTACAGAAAATAATAAACAAATTACAAGATTTTTAAACTAATTACACCTAATCTAATCCCCCTAACAAAATAAAAAAGCACCGCCAAAATAAAAAAAGCCCTACCATACACTAAATTACAAATAGCCCTTAAAAGGGCCTTTTGCAGGGCATTGCCCCAAAGTAATCAGCTCTTTTACCTGTAAAATAAAATTACAAACCCCCCCAAACATTAAAACCCACCACCCACACAACCAACCCTACTCTAAAATCCACCCAATACCCCCTTAATGAAACCTTACACTAACCCCTTGAAGATCACCTTACCATGAGAAGTCTTCACCCATGCAATCAGCCAATAGGATTTAAGTTCAATCCTACTGGCTGATCCAATCAGCCAATAGGATTGAGCTTGCATTCTATTGGCTGATTGGAACAGCATCAGCCAATAGGATTTTTTTCTACCTTAATTCTGGTTGGCTGATAGAATTCAATCAGCCAATCGGAATTGAAGGGACGCCATCTTGGATGACGTCACTTAAAGGTACCTTCATTCAACAAGAAGACATCGTCAGAAGAGGATGCTCCGCGTTGGATGTCTTGAAGATGGACCCGCTCCGCGCCGGATGAATGAAGATAGAAGATGCCCGTCTGGAGGACCACTTCTGCCGGATTCGTTGAGGACTTCGGCCCGGTTGGGTGAAGACTTCTCACGGTAAGGTGATCTTCAAGGGGTTATTGTTAGGTTTTTTTAAGGGGGTATTGGGTGGGTTTTAGAGTAGGGTTGGTTGTGTGGGTGGTGGGTTTTAATGTTGGGGGGTTTGTAAATTTTTTTTTACAGGTAAAAGAGCTGATTACTTTGGGGCAATGCCCCGCAAAAGGCCCTTTTAAGGGCTATTTGTAATTTAGTGTAGGGTAGGGCTTTTTTTTATTTTGGGGGTGCTTTTTTATTTTGTTAGGGGGATTAGATTAGGTGTAATTAGTTTAAAAATCTTGTAATTTGTTTATTATTTTCTGTAATTTAGTGATTGTTTGTTTTTGTACTTTAGATAATTTTATTTAATTGTATTTAATTGTATTTAGTTTAGGGAATTTATTTAATTATAGTGTAGTGTTAGGTGTAATTGTAACTTAGGTTAGGTTTTATTTTACAGGTATATTTGTATTTATTTTAACTAGGAAGTTATTAAATAGTTAATAACTATTTAATAACTATTGTACCTAGTTAAAATAAATACACTATTAGTTATATTGTAGCTATCTTAGGGTTTATTTTATAGGTAAGTATTTAGTTTTAAAGACGAATAATTTATTTAATGATAGGAATATTTATTTAGGTTTATTTAAATTATATTTAAGTTAGTGGGTGTTAGGGTTAGACTTAGGTTTATGGGTTAATACATTTAATATAGTGGCGGCGGTGTAGGGGGGGGCAGATTAGGGGTTAATAAGTATAATGTAGGTGGCAGCAGTGTAGGGGCGGCAGATTAGTGGTTAATAAGTATAATGTAGGTGGCGGCGGTGTAGGAGGCAGCAGATTATGGGTTAATAAGTATAATGTAGGTGGCGGCGGAGTAGGGGGCGGCAGATTAGGGGTTAATAAGTATAATGTAGGTGGCGTGGGCGGCGGTGTAGGGGGGGCAGATTAGGGGTTAATAAGTATAATGTAGGTGGCGGCAGTGTAGGGGGCGGCAGATTAGTGGTTAATAAGTATAATGTAGGTGGCGGCGGTGTAGGGGGCGGCAGATTATGGGTTAATAAGTATAATGTAGGTGGCGGCGGTGTAGGGGGCGGCAGATTAGGGGTTAATAAGTATAATGTAGGTGGCAGCAGTGTAGGGGGTGGTAGACTAGGGGTTAATAAGTATAATGTATGTGGCGTAGGCTCTGTGAGCGGCGGTTTAAGGGTTAAACACTTTATTTAGTTGTGGTGGGGTCCGTGAGCGGCGGTTTAGGGGTTAATACATTTATTAAAGTTGCAGTGGGCTCCGGGAGCGGCGGTAAAGAGGGTAAACAGTATAGTATAGTGTGGGTGTTTAGTGACAGGGTACCAATAAAGCTGTGAAAAAGCCGAAGAGCAGCGAGATTGATGACTGTTAGTTAACAACAGTCTGCTGCTCATCGCCCCGTACTTGGTGCACAGCTTTTTGACAGCTTTTTTGGTAACTTTGGAGAACGTATTCAGGTCTGCGGCCGCGATGTTAGGTGATCGTAGGCGAGCGTATTGGTGCCGTTGAATGCAAGTAAGTTGACGGCTTGATAAGTAGATGCCAGAAACTCAATCTGAGCATGCGCAAATTCAAACAAATACTCAACATTGCACACATACAAATCTTCACAACAGCACACCTGTACCTCTTTACTTTAAAAACCGGTACATCATTAAGCATTTACATAGGGTATATAAGCACACTCTGAACATGGATACCTTGACTGTATTGCTTTTTTGAGACAGGTACAAAAGGTTAGAGATAGTCAGAGAGAGAGATAGTGAGAGAGCGATAGTGAGAGAGATATAGTGTGAGAGAGAGAGAGAGAGAGAGATAGTGAGAGAGAGTTGTATTTGTTTGTTTTTCATTCCTTACACATAGTTAAACATATTTATTTTCGTTTACACGCAAACACATTCAATAGTAGGTATTGAACACATACACATAGCAGTAACACTACATACACACGCATATACCCTTCCTTCCCTTATAGTCTCACACTAAACATATCTAGAGTTATATCTTGTTCCTTTTAAACCAACATATTGTTTACACACCTGCATATAGTCCATTTTTATACGTTTCTCTGTGTTTCTTACTACCTCTTACCCTTTTTCCTAAAACTCATTAACAGTTTGAGCACTATTTGTTTTATTTCATTATTTTGACCCCCTTTCATTTCTGCACTTTCACCTTCGGAAAAGGTATGGTGGGAAGGAGGAGTAGGGACGAGATTAGGGATGAGTTTAGGGATGAGATTATGCAGATTAGCCAGGATATTAGGGAGGAGATTAGGGAGGAGAGGAAGGGGGGGGAGAAGGGGGAGAGGAATTAGAGAGGAAGGGGGAAAGGTCAGGGTGGGTGGGCCAAGCCACATTGTTGAAGACGAACAAGTTGCTGGGCCCAGTGGGGAAAAGCAGGAGCGCAGAGAGGGCGCAATACAGTCCGGAGAACAGAGGCTCTTATCACAGGGGAAGCCCAGGCAGAGGAAGGAGAGGTATAGCTGTGAGGAGGAGACCCTTATAATGGCCTATATGGAGAGGGCTATGAGGCTGCAGGCACTGAAAGCCACCCCTTCAGCAAAGAAAAAGTTGTGGGAGGAGATCAGGGATGCTGTCAATGCAGTGAGGGACTTCAGGAGGGCCTTGAAATCTATACAGCACCGCTACAGGCACTGCAAAAGCGAGCTAAAGAAAAAAATGTCAAGGGAGAGGCAAGCGACTACCGGGACCGGTGGCGGGCCAGAGCAGAGATTTATCTACAACCGCTGGGAGGAAATGCTGCGTCCCAACATCTCCGAGATGGCCATAGTCGGGATCCAAGGAGGGATCAATACCGGGGACATGTGTTTCTCATCTTCTGGTAAGGACATTTACTAATCACTTTTCATCCACTTCATAACTCATTTGCACTCAAAATAAATTATGGATATGACTAACGCAATTTCGCATTTTTAAACACTTTTCAGAAAACACATTCAGAATTACCTTGGGAAAGTTGTATTTGAAGAAAACTATCACATTAGTATCTAGTCTCCAGATTATGTGTGCATTTTAACATATTTAAGACGCAAACAGAAATAAATTAATATTGACCATCTAGATATCCAAAAGACGGGTTTTCAAATATGTAAATCGTATTGATTTCTTTTGGATAAAATTGAATTACTAAGGCAGCCTTATTAATACACTTTCAACTATAACATTTACATCTTTATTTGGAACTGTGCTAATATCTCTTATTTCTTTAATTTTAAAATATACAGAGTCTGAGGCCGGTGAGGAGGAAACACAGCAGGAACATGCTCCTCCTCCACCCAGGCATGAGAGTGGCGCAGAAGGTGACACGCCACCTTGGAGAGAACAGGAAGATCCTGCAGCAGATTTTCCTGCAGCATCTCCCCCTGCAGCAGCTCCCCGTGCAGCAGCTCCCCCTGCAGAAGATCCCCATGCAGAAGATCCCCTTGACGAAAACATCCATCACACAGAGTCTGAGGTGGAGCTGATGAGGGTCTTCCTACAGGAAATGCAGGACTCCCGGAGGGCACAACAGGCAAACACACAGTTTATGACCAACACAGTGAACACCCTGATAGAAATACAAACAAATATGTTAAATTCTAAATAACATATTTCAGGTCCTCCGGGAGGTAGCCAGCAGACCATGTCCAGAAATGGGAAGACCACAAGAGCCTGGACAATCAGCTTGTGTGTCTCCTTCATTTCCTCCTGCTTATTCATAACCTACTCTGCCTCGTCAATCCCCAATCACTCAAAGTACTCCTCCACCCCCTCTTCCCCAAACATCTCCAATGAGGACACGTCTGAGGAGGCATTTGACCACTCCAGAGCCTCTCTGTCCTGGGAAGAAGGGAATGAGGAAGAAGAAATTATGTTTATATATTATTGATTTTAATTTAAAGTTAATGTGTAAAGGATAATTATGTGATGATGTCTTCTTACACTTGTGGAGCACACTCTGTATTCAATAGGCTTTTATGGGACTGGGTCCATGGAGGCAGATTGTTTGCAGAGTGTGTTTTACAAGTATGTTGAGACAACATCATCATATGCTGTCCCTGTTGATTAGATTGATTTGTTTTTGTGATGTGATGTCCAAACGTGTTCTCCTAATACAAACCAACGACCATTACAATTATACATGATGGCAAATCACTGTGTTGATGCAAACAACATAGCATAAACAAGAAAATATGCTAACATATACTAATCCTCATGTAATGGCTTATTGGTATATCTACATGTGCTTGTTAAATAAAGCAAATATTTTTTTTTTTTAAAAAGCCTGTATGCCATATTTCTTTCGATGTGTTGACAACATTGAATACGCAAAATAAAGTGTCATTTTTGAAAGCTAGCTTAAAGTGTTTTACTTATTTTGGAAATTTATTTTATTTAAAGGGACATGAAAGATGAAAATTTTAAACAACGTTCAAATTTTCTTATGTTATTAAATTTGCTTCATTATCTTGTTATCCTTTACTGAAAGGTTTATCTATGAAAGCTCAGGAGCAGAAAAGAACCTAGCTTCTATTTGCTGATTGTTGGCTGCATTTATATACCGATTGTCATTGCCTCACCCATGTGTTCAGTTAGAAACCAGTAGTGTATTGCTGCTCCTTAAAAAAATTATACCAAGAGAATGAAGCAAATTTTATAATAGAAGTAAATTGGAACGTTGTTTAAAATGGTATGTTCTACCTAACTAATGAAAGATAATTTTGGGTTTCATGTCCCTTTAAGAGTTACATTTGAATTTCATGCTCCCAGTGCTATATTATTTGGATAACAACAATGTTGAATCGATACTTGACACAATATTGAACATTTAATTAAATAATAAATATTAGGACATAACATCTCTAAAAAGGATACATGATTTATTATATGTTACACAATAAAAATATACATTATATATCATATGATATAAGTGAATGCATATTGAAAAATGAATTCAAATACAGATGCGCATTGCGCATGTTTTGGAAATTACAATGTATACAATTAAACACAACACATAAATTATTTGTTAAAGAGAAAATATTGTTAACAAACATATTAAACAAGAAAGAGTATATTCATCGTAGAACTTTCATGGATTATCACTTGCCTCAAAATATATTCAGGATCAACAACACATTGAGGCCTATTTATCAAGCCGGCCCGTCAACTGTGCTGCATTCGTCTGCACCAATATGCTCGCCTAACATTGCCTAACATCGCGGTCACGGACCTGAATACGCTCTCCTTATTTATAAAAAAAGCTGTCAAAAAGCTGTGAACCAACTACGGGCCAATGAGCAGCAGACTGTTGTTAACTAGCAGTCATCGATCTCACTGCTATTCGGCTTTTTCCCTACTTTATTTATATCCTGTCAATAAACCCCGTCACTATTCTAAAATGTTTAACCCCCATCCCGCTGCTCCCGGAGCCCACCGCAACTCTAAAAAAGTTATTAACCCCTATCCCGCTGCTCCCGGAGCCCACTGCAACTAAATAAATGTATTAACCCCTAAACCCCTGGCCTCCCACATCACTACCACTTACTAAACCTATTAAACCTTAAACCGCCAGCCCCCCACATCGCCATAAACTAAATTAAGCTATTAACCCCTAAACCTAACAACCCGCTAACTTTACATTAAATATGAACTCATCCCTATCTTATAATAAATTTAAACTTACCTTTAGAATTAAAATAAACTATTTTAAACTACTAATTAACCTACCCTAACTGTTATACTAAAATTAAATTACATTAAACTATATTAAACTCTCATTAACCTACCCTATCATACTAAAATTACATTAAACTAACAATTAAATTAACTATATTACATATTTAAACACCTAACCCTACTCAAGTTATTTAAATCTACTATTAAATATTACTAAGTTACAAAAAGCTAACAACTAAGTTACACAAAATAAAAAACACTAAGGCCTAGATTTAGAGTTTGGCGGTAGCCGTCAAAACCAGCGTTAGAGGCTCCTAACGCTGGTTTTGGCCGCCCGCTGGTATTTGGAGTCAGTCAGGAAAGGGTCTGACGCTCACTTTGCAGCCGCAACTTTTCCATACCGCAGATCCCCCTACGCCATTTGCGTATCCTATCTTTTCAATGGGATCTTTCTAACGCCGGTATTTAGAGTCTTGGCTGAAGTGAGCGTTAGAAATCTAACGTCAAAACTCCAGCCGCAGAAAAAAGTCAGTAGTTAAGAGCTTTCTGGGCTAACGTCGGTTTATAAAGCTCTTAACTACTGTGCTCTAAAGTACACTAACACCCATAAACTACCTATGTACCCCTAAACCGAGGTCCCCCCACATCGCCGCCACTCTATTAAAATTTTTTAACCCCTAATCTGCCGCTCCGTACACCACCGCCACCTACGTTATCCCTATGTACCCCTAATCTGCTGCCCCTAATACCGCCGACACCTACATAATATATATTAACCCCTAATATGCCGCCCCCAACGTCGCCGTTAACTACCTACACTTATTAACCCCTAATCTGCCGACCAGACCGCACCGCTACTATAATAAATGTATTAACCCCTAATCCGCCTCACTCCTGCCTCAATAACCCTATAATAAATAGTATTAACCCCTAATCTTCCCTCCCTAACATCGCCGACACCTAACTTCAAGCATTAACCCCTAATCTGCCGACCGGAGCTCACTGCTACTCTAATACATTTTTTAACCCCTAAAGCTAATTCTAACCCTAACCCTAACACCCCCCTAAGTTAAATATAATTTTTATCTAACGAAATAAATTAACTCTTATTAAATAAATTATTCCTATTTAAAGCTAAATACTTACCTGTAAAATAAACCCTAATATAGCTACAATATAAATAATAATTATATTGTAGGTATTTTAGGATTAATATTTATTTTACAGGTAACTTTGTATTTATTTTAACCAGGTACAATAGCTATTAATTAAATAAAATACCTACAATTATCTACAATTAAACCTAACACTACACTATCAATAAATTAATTAAATACAATACCTACAAATAAATACAATTAAATAAACTAACTAAAGTACAAAAATAAAAAAGAACTAAGTTACAAAAAAATTAAATAAATTATTTGTTAAAGAGAAAATATTGTTAACAAACATATTAAACAAGAAAGAGTATATTCATCGTAGAACTTTCATGGATTATCACTTGCCTCAAAATATATTCAGGATCAACAACACATTGAGGCCTATTTATCAAGCCGGCCCGTCAACTGTGCTGCATTCGTCTGCACCAATATGCTCGCCTAACATTGCCTAACATCGCGGTCACGGACCTGAATACGCTCTCCTTATTTATCAAAAAAGCTGTCAAAAAGCTGTGAACCAACTACGGGCCAATGAGCAGCAGACTGTTGTTAACTAGCAGTCATCGATCTCACTGCTATTCGGCTTTTTCCCTACTTTATTTATATCCTGTCAATAAACCCCATCACTATTCTAAAATGTTTAACCCCCATCCCGCTGCTCCCGGAGCCCACCGCAACTCTAATAAAGTTATTAACCCCTATCCCGCTGCTCCCGGAGCCCACTGCAACTAAATAAATGTATTAACCCTTAAACCCCTGGCCTCCCACATCACTACCACTTACTAAACCTATTAACCCTTAAACCGCCAGCCCCCCACATCGCCATAAACTAAATTAAGCTATTAACCCCTAAACCTAACAACCCGCTAACTTTACATTAAATATGAACTCATCCCTATCTTATAATAAATTTAAACTTACCTTTAGAATTAAAATAAACTATATTAAACTACTAATTAACCTACCCTAACTGTTATACTAAAATTAAATTACATTAAACTATATTAAACTCTCATTAACCTACCCTATCATACTAAAATTACATTAAACTAACAATTAAATTAACTATATTACATATTTAAACACCTAACCCTACTCAAGTTATTTAAATCTACTATTAAATATTACTAAGTTACAAAAAGCTAACAACTAAGTTACACAAAATAAAAAACACTAAGGCCTAGATTTAGAGTTTGGCGGTAGCCGTCAAAACCAGCGTTAGAGGCTCCTAACGCTGGTTTTGGCCGCCCGCTGGTATTTGGAGTCAGTCAGGAAAGGGTCTGACGCTCACTTTGCAGCCGCAACTTTTCCATACCGCAGATCCCCCTACGCCATTTGCGTATCCTATCTTTTCAATGGGATCTTTCTAACGCCGGTATTTAGAGTCTTGGCTGAAGTGAGCGTTAGAAATCTAACAACAAAACTCCAGCCGCAGAAAAAAGTCAGTAGTTAAGAGCTTTCTGGGCTAACGCCGGTTTATAAAGCTCTTAACTACTGTGCTCTAAAGTACACTAACACCCATAAACTACCTATGTACCCCTAAACCGAGGTCCCCCCACATCGCCGCCACTCTATTAAAATTTTTTAACCCCTAATCTGCCGCTCCGTACACCGCCGCCACCTACGTTATCCCTATGTACCCCTAATACCGCCGACACCTACATAATATATATTAACCCCTAATATGCCACCCCCAACGTCGCCGCCACCTACCTACACTTATTAACCCCTAATCTGCCGACCGGACCGCACCGCTACTATAATAAATGTATTAACCCCTAATCCGCCTCACTCCTGCCTCAATAACCCTATAATAAATAGTATTAACCCCTAATCTTCCCTCCCTAACATCGCCGACACCTAACTTCAAGCATTAACCCCTAATCTGCCGACCGGAGCTCACCGCTACTCTAATACATTTTTTAACCCCTAAAGCTAATTCTAACCCTAACCCCCTAAAGCTAATTCTAACCCTAACCCTAACACCCCCCTAAGTTAAATATAATTTTTATCTAACAAAATAAATTAACTCTTATTAAATAAATTATTCCTATTTAAAGCTAAATACTTACCTGTAAAATAAACCCTAATATAGCTTCAATATAAATAATAATTATATTGTAGCTATTTTAGGATTAATATTTATTTTACAGGTAACTTTGTATTTATTTTAACCAGGTACAATAGCTATTAATTAAATAAAATACCTACAATTATCTACAATTAAACCTAACACTACACTATCAATAAATTAATTAAACACAATACCTACAAATAAATACAATTAAATAAACTAACTAAAGTACAAAAATAAAAAAGAACTAAGTTACAAAAAATAAAAAAATATTTACAAACATTAGAAAAATATTACAACAATTTTAAACTAATTACACCTACTCTAAGCCCCCTAATAAAATAACAAAGACCCCCAAAATAAAAAAATGCCCTACCCTATTCTAAAATTAAAATAGAAAAGCTCTTTTACCTTACCAGCCCTTAAAAAAGCCCTTTGCGGGGCATGCCCCAAAGAATTCAGCTCTTTTGCCTGTAAAAAAACCCATACAATACCCCCCCAACATTACAACCCACCACCCACATACCCCTAATCTAACCCAAACCCCCCTTAAATAAACCTAACACTAAGCCCCTGAAGATCTCCCTACCTTGTCTTTACCACGCCGGGTTCACAGATCGATCCAGAAGAGCTCCTCCGATGTCTTGATCCAAGCCCAAGCGGGGGCCTGAAGATGTCCATGATCCGGCTGAAGTTTTCATCCAAGCGGGAGCTGAAGAGGTCCATGATCGGGCTGAAGTCTTCATCCAAGCGGGAGCTGAAGAGGTCCATGATCGGGCTGAAGTCTTCTATCAAGCGGTATCTTCAATCTTCTTTCTTCCGGATCCATGTTCATCCCGCCGAAGCAGAACATCCATCTTCACAGACGACTTCCCGTCGAATGACCGTTCCTTTAAGGGACGTCATCCAAGATGGCGTCCCTCGAATTCCGATTGGCTGATAGGATTCTATCAGCCAATCGGAATTAAGGTAAGAAAATTCTGATTGGCTGATGGAATCGGGAAATTGGAGGGACGCCATCTTGGATGACGTCCCTTAAAGGAACCGTCATTCGTCGGGAAGTTGTCGGTGAAGATGGATGTTCTGCATCGGCGGGATGAACATGGATCCGGAAGAAAGAAGATTGAAGATGCCGCTTGATAGAAGACTTCAGCTGGATCATGGACCTCTTCAGCTCCCGCTTGGATGAAAACTTCAGCCGGATCATGGACATCTTCAGCCCCCGCTTGGGCTTGGATCAAGACATCGGAGGCTCTTCTGGATCGATCGGTGAACCCGGCGTGGTGAAGATAAGGTAGGAAGATCTTCAGGGGCTTAGTGTTAGGTTTATTTAAGGGGGGGTTTGGGTTAGATTAGGGGTATCTGTGGTGGGTTGTAATGTTGGGGGGGGGTATTGTATGTTTTTTTTTACAGGCAAAAGAGCTGAATTCTTTGGGGCATGCCCCGCAAAGGGCCCTTTTCAGGGCTGGTAAGGTAAAAGAGCTTTTCTATTTTAATTTTAGAATAGGGTAGGGCATTTTTTTTATTTTGGGGGTCTTTTTTATTTTATTAGGGGGCTTAGAGTAGGTGTAATTAGTTTAAAATTGTTGTAATATTTTTCTAATGTTTGTAAATATTTTTTTATTTTTTGTAACTTAGTTCTTTTTTATTTTTTGTACTTTAGTTAGTTTATTTAATTGTATTTATTTGTAGGTATTTTATTTAATTTATTTATTGATAGTGTAGTGTTAGGTTTAATTGTAGATAATTGTAGGTATTTTGTAATTGTAACTTAGGTTAGGATTTATTTTACAGGTCATTTTGTAATTATTTTAACTAGGTAACTATTAAATAGTTATTAACTATTTAATAGCTATTGTACCTGGTTAAAATAAATACAAAGTTGCCTGTAAAATAAATATAAATCCTAAAATAGCTACAATATAATTACTATTTATATTGTAGCTATATTAGGGTTTATTTTACAGGTAAGTATTTAGCTTTAAATAGGAATAATTTATTTAATAAGAGTTAATTTATTTCGTTAGATTTAAATTATATTTAACTTAGGGGGGTGTTAGTGTTAGGGTTAGACTTAGCTTTAGGGGTTAATACATTTATTAGAGTAGCGGTGAGATCCGGTCGGCAGATTATCGGTTAATTATTGTAGGTAGGTGGAGGCGACGTTGGGGGCGGCAGATTAGGGGTTAATAAATATAATATAGGGGTCGGCGGTGTTAGGGGCAGCAGATTAGGGGTACATAGGGATAACGTAGGTTGCGGCAGTGTACGGAGCGGCAGATTAGGGGTTAATAATAATATGCAGGGGTCAGCGACAGCGGGGGCGGCAGATTAGGTGTTAATAAATATAACATAGGGGTCGGCGGTGTTAGGGGCAGCAGATTAGGGGTACATAGGGATAACGTAGGTTGCGGCGGTGTACGGAGCGGCAGATTAGGGGTTAATAATAATATGCAGGGGTCAGCGATAGCGGGGGCGGCAGATTAGGGGTTAATAATATAATGCAGGTGTCAGCAATAGCGGGGGCGGTAGATTAGGGGTTAATAAGTGTAAGGTTAGGGGTGTTTAGACTCGGGGTACATGTTAGGGTGTTAGGGGCAGACTTAGGAAGTGTTTCCCCATAGGAAACAATGGGGCTGCGTTAGGAGCTTAACGCTGCTTTTTTGCAGGTGTTAGGTTTTTTTTCAGCTCAAACAGCCCCATTGTTTTCTATGGGGGAATCGTGCACAAGCACGTTTTTGAAGCTGGCCGCGTCCGTAAGCACCGCTGGTATCGAGAGTTGCAGTGGCGGTAAATATACTCTACGCTCCCTTTTTTGGAGCCTAACGCAGCCCTTCTGTGAACTCTAAATACCAGCGGTATTTAAAAGGTGCGGGGGAAAAAAAGCATGCGTAGCTAACGCACCCCTTTGGCCGCAGAACTCTAAATATAGCCGTAAGTTACACAAAATAAAAAACACTAAGTTACACAAAATAAAAAATAAATGATCAAATATTTAAACTAATTAAACCTAATCTAAGAACCCTATCAAAATAAAAAAGCCCCCCCACCCCGTGCTGCTTCTCACATTTCATGTGAGTGCCGTATTAGGGTGTATTTTTACTTTGCTGTGTGGGCTAGGTAAGCTGCGACAGCTTAGCTCCCCAGTGATATCTGTCCTGGCTTATACCTCCTTGGTGATTTCAATAGGTTTGTGTAACAGATGGAGTGTAGCTGGTTTTGTCTTTCCATAGCTATCCACTCTGATACATTCATATTTGTCTTTTGATGCTTGATTCAGCTGCTGTCAGTGACCGGTCACTTGTTATAAAGATTATTATTTTCTTATTACTATTAATATTTTCTTTTCTACTACACTGGGTTTGTGGGTTTGTTGTTTTCGTTTCTTTGGTATATACGGTATCTCATATCCCATGCACTTATACTGTCTATACTGTTTATGCTTGATGTACCTACATTGATAATATATACTATTTCAGAAGAGTGCTGTAGTCCCTGTCTTATGCATACTTGTGAATCTTTTCTTACCTTCCTACATTTTTTTTGATAATGCTATAGAAGGGTTTGCACCATTAGCCATGTTAGGTAGAATTTTGAAGTGATTCATCTAGTAATGAACACTTAAGTGTATAGTATATAGGAATATTGTATATGGCCTGCCTAGGTCCCTTTCCTTAATCTTGTGCAGCTGTTTTAAATTGTATGTTCTACCTAAATCCTGATATAAAATATTTATTCAATCAGGAGAGGGAAACTCTAGATAATATAAATATATATATTATATACTGTACCTATTGGATAATGTTATATAATTTAAATTATGTTTTGTTCATATTGTCTATTTGTCAGGATCCCAAACATCATCAGATACTCTTAATATAATTTAGTTATTGTAATCCTTTGAGATTATAAACTTTTAAATTTCAAACAATAAAAGTAAAAAATGACTTTAAAAAATGGTGAGTTATTTAACAGTTTGGCTATAACTCCACTAGAATAAATATTTTTACGCTAATCGTATTGTGCTGGTATTACAAGTTGACAAACAACTTATTTATTGCTAGCGGTAATCCGACTAGCTAAAAAAACCATATTGAGTGCACGTTCACGTATTCCCCAATAGAAGTCAATGGAGAAAACAAATTTAAACAAAAATCTAACACCCTAATCTGTTGTGCAAAACCCATGACGTATTGTCCTTCTTGCTAAGCCGACATGAAAATGTGAATATTTCAAATTGCAATGTTGTTTTTGTAACTGAATATGTTCTATTTATTTGTAAATAAATATTTCTCTATATATGATTTTTTTTACACAAATATCTATTTATAATGATACTAGTGTTAAAGCCCTTGTACACAGGCCAAAATGTCCCCCCCTCCAAGACCCTTTCCCTAGCCTTTATTCCCCACCTCCACTCTAGGATTCCCTTGTACCTCCTTCTCCCTACTCTCCCCTCCCTCCTTCCCCTCCCTGCCACTCTTAGCATACATTTTTTTCTGTAGTGTAGCGGTCCCACCTGTTCCTGCCCCCTCCAGCTATGGGCCGCCCACCCGCCTCCCTCCTAACCCTCCCACGCCACCAACGATCAACACCACAACTGCCCGATGCACAGAGTGTCCCTCTTTGTTTCGGTAGCTCTGCAAAACTATTTCTGCACTGCCCCACTCGTGGGGTATGCAGAAGTAGCACAATCTCACGGCAGAGAGAGGCCAGGTCCTTAAGGGCTTAACGACCAGAGCCATCCTTGCGCAGGCTCTACGGCCCATCAGCGCTGGTCGTTAAGGGGATAAGGCCAGCTATGTTTGTCTTGCGCAGTCTCTACTCTGCATGACTGCATCGGACAAACATACTTGGCCTTTTATTATATAGGATATTTATAGATATATTGAGATATATATGTAAATATCTATTTGTAAATACATCTAAGATATTGTGCTGCAAAAACAGGCAGTGCTCAGGACACCAGTCTCACAAACAGTATGACCGCACCAGTCTGATCAGCTGTCTTCACGCTGTATGTTCAGCTGCACGTCTGTATCCCTCTGCTCTCTGCTAGCTTGTCCTCCGCTGATGATGTCATCCACCGGTGCCACTCACGAGCGATCCATCCAACGCTCAATACCAGAATACAGACCAACAAGCACAGGAAGGCACCCGGTCTCCAACTCTCCCAGAAGACTTCAACGAAGGGGAACAGCAAACTTGATGACAGAAAGGAACAGCTACACAATCCGGTAAAAGCAATAATGTCTTTATTTGACATCCAAATATAAGTGTATACAGGCTTAGTCAGACATGTTTCGTATAGAAATACTGACTTAACTTTTTCAATGACTACCTGCTAACTAATGGCTAATAAGCTAGAGCTAAATACACCTGTGAAGCAACTCCCTGTTTTCCTACATCCAATCATGATAGAGACCTATTAATTACATTAATTGACACCTGTTTAAAGCTCACTGTGAAAAAATGAGAGTAAAAAAGGTGGGAATGTGCTAGGTGTTAATGCTGTAATATGACAAGTTAGCCTAGACATAAATGCAAACATTTTAAAGTAACATACTGTGATTAATTAATACCCCTAGAAAAATCTTATACTCTTTATAAGCTATAGAATACATATCATATGCTCTTTATTAAAAATTATTTGAGAAGCAATAAAAAGAGGAAAAAAAAAATTAATATAAATTCATAAGGGGAAATAGATGTTTGCAAAAAGTATCTTGTGACTTTTGGATTTATTTGACAAATAATTTAATGTCCCATTCTGAATTCAAACCCTTTGGCACAAGAGTTTCCAATTGGAAAATCCAAAAAACTTCCCTTTTTTTGAGAATTTCTTCTCTATTACCTCCTCTTGGGTGTCTGGGAATAAATTGGATGCATTGGAATGCCAAAAGGGAAGTATCAGAATGGTGTTCTTTTTTAAAATGTAGTGACACAGGAGTTGTGGAGTATGGGTCTTCAATAGACCTAAGATGCTCCAAAAATCTGTCTTTCAGGGGGCGTGTAGTGAGTCCTACATATTGCTTATAGCACCCCCTGCAGGTAAGTAAGTAAATGAAATATGTGGAGTTACAAGTGGAATATTGTTCAATCTGATAGATTTTACCTGTGACCTGTGATTTAAACTCTGTTCCAAATAAAGCATGAGCACATGATTTACATCTGGTGCTATTGCATTTATGAAAACCTGGCTTTAATGAAAGGCAATTTTCCTTTTTTATTCTAGGCAGCATAGAAGGAGACAAGAGGTTACCCAAAGTTTTTGCCTTGCGAGACACAAAACCACAACCTGCTTGCACAATCTCTCTGAGTCCATCATCAGCCTCTAATATGGGCAGTGAATCACGTATAATTTTACAAATTTTGTGGTATTCAGTACTATAAGTAGTAATGAATTTGGATTTATTCTGCACAAAATTAGAATCTCTTTTAGTGGCAAATAATGACTGTCTATCCTGAGGGCCAACTTGTTTCTTAGCCCTGTCTAGGTTATTCATATCATAACCTCTTTGTAAGAATCTTTCAGTCAATTCTTTAGTATGGAATTCATATCTTTCTAATTTGGTACAATTACGTTTTATGCGCATGTACTGACTCTTGGGTATAGATACTACCGTATGCCTACGATGACAGGAGGTGGCATTGAGAATAGTATTCCCAGTCATCTCTTTACGATACAGTTCAACTTCAATGCTCTGTTCATCACAATTGGCTTGTAGCTCTATATCCAAGTAGGAGACACTTTCTTTGCTGGTAACATACGTAAATTTGAAATTCAATTCATTGTCCTGTAGGTACTCTATAAAGAGGGGAATTAATTCCTCTGACTCTTTCCAGACAAACAAAAGGTCATCTATATAGCGACCAAAATAAAGTATGTGTCTCCTGTATGGATTACTATCTCCAAAGACGCGGGACAGCTCCCACCAACCTAGATACAGGTTGGCATAGGATAGGGCAAACTTTGCCCCCATAGCTGTCCTGCGCCTTTGGAGATAGTAGTCACCTTCAAACATAAAGAAATTATGCGTAAGGAGAAAATCAATAGAAGTAAGAATACATTTCTTCAGTTCAATATCATAACTTGAAAAGTTATCCAAGAAAAATTTGACAGCCTCAATACCTTTACCATGTGGTATACATGTATAAAGTGAAATGACATCCACTGTAATGAAACAGTACCCTTCTTCCCATTTTAGTTTTTCAATCTGTTGGATGACATCACTGGTGTCTTTCACATAACTTAGTAAATTTATTACCAAAGGTTGTAAATAGGCATCAATTATTTCAGAAAGGGGTTCTATTAGGGAACCATTGCCAGCCACTATTGGGCGACCTTGGGGCTTACACACACTTTTATGAATTTTTGGCAAATAATGGAAAATTGCCTTTTTTGGACGTTGAACTTTTAAGAACTCCAAATTCTTTTGTGGGATAACCCCATTATAGGCAGCCGAATCAATGATGGAATAAAGTTCCCTTTGGAAATGAAAAGTAGGGTTGTTAGGTAATTTTAGATAAACCTCATCATCAGAAAGCTGTCTCCAAGCTTCCTCTAAATAATTCTGTTTATTCAACACTACAACGTTGCCCCCTTTATCTGATCCACGAATAACTACATCCTGCATTTTCTCCAAAGATTTCAAAGCCTGATATTCTTTCTTAGTTAAATTATCACCTTTGTGTGACTTCCAATCAATACTTGCATGTAAATCCTTCAATTTTAGCTCAACTGTTTATTGAAACACTTCAATGGCACTGGATTTGGTTTTAATTGGATAAAAGTCTGATTTAAGTTTTAATTTGCTAATATCAACTTTACCAGACATTTTTGTATCCAGTGTCACTGAATTCTCCTGTTCTAGAGCTACCAAATCCAATAATGCACATTTATCTGAAAAATCCTTAATGCTCTCAATAGTAGGATTACTAACTTCACTCTCTAAGACTGTATCCAAGGACTCTGCTCCTGAAAAATGTTTCTTTAATACTAAAATTCTAACAAATTTATTTAGATCCACAATAGTATTAAACAAATCAAAATGTGAAGTTGGGGCAAAGCTAAGACCCAATGACAAAACAAATAGTTGTTCTTGAGTTAAAGTCTGTGAGGACAAATTTAATACATTTTTAAACTGATTTAAATGTATTTCTGAGACTGACTCCCCTTCTTCCTTTGAGGATATCTGTGTGTCTTGGGATTCCCTGTCTTTAATATGGGCTGCTCTGTTGAATCTGCGCCCCCCTCTACGTATTTTTTTCTTTGTGTCAGGGGGCCCTTCTGGTTTTTTGACTTAGTATCACTATTGGCAGTATGTGTAACCTCATTTTGCTGTAATACAAAAGAAGGAGGAGCAGATTCCATTTGTGCTGTAGATGTTTCACTAATTTCTAAATCTGATGAATCATAATCATATTCAGTGTCTGTGTCAGCAAACTTTACTCTCTTATCTGCTTTACTATTACCTCTCTTAAATTGTCTACTCCTTTTCCTGTTCTCATATTGAGGAAATCTATACACCTTATCGTTATCATAATCAGATTTGTCTCTGAGTATTTTTTGCTTCTTGAAATGCCACAAATTATTTTTAAATTCAACAATAACCTTCTGTATTTTATCATCATACAGTTTAAAATCTACTCTTTCAGATAGAGGACAAATAAAATCTTGTAACTTCTATTTTTCAAGACCCAATTGTATACGTAATTGTTTTTTATAATTAATCAAAAGGTCAATGAGTGCTAAAGAGCACTCTGTTAGTATGTTATTCCACTTATTAATGAAGTCCATGTCAGTTACATGAAAGGAAGGGAACTTCCTAATTCGAAGTCCTCTAGGTATACGTTTAGCCTTTTTATAAATATTGAAAGTCTTAATATCAAGCTCTAACCTATAGTCCTGTTTAAGGAGATTATCCATTCTAAAAAATAAACTGTCCATGTCTCCATTTTCTTCTTTTTCAATAGCATCACTGTTAAACAAATCCTCACAGTCACTATCATCTTCAATGTCTTGTCTTAAAACAAAACTAGCTGTTGCCATATTCAAGTATTGCAGGATGTCAAATAAACGTTCAATAGCTGTGATCAATAATAATTCAATGCTGTATCCAGTGTATATAAAGCAAAGATAAGCAGAGGCGTGCAGTCCAATTAAATAGTGTCTTACAGGGCATGAAAAGACATACAATCAGTGCACATACACATTCCGTTTCAAATGCAAATAAATGCTCCAGGTAAATCAGTGTCCGTGCAGCTTACCCAATTGATGGATCGATACAAAACCAAACCGCAAAAACAGGCAGTGCTCAGGACACCAGTCTCACCCACAGTATGACCGCACCAGTCTGATCAGCCGTCTTCACGCTGTATGTTCAGCTGCACGTCTGTATCCCTCTGCTCTCTGCTAGCTTGTCCTCTGCTGATGATGTCATCCACCGGTGCCACTCACGAGCGCTCCATCCAACGCTCAATACCAGAATACAGACCAACAAGCACAGGAAGGCACCCGGTCTCCAACTCTCCCAGAAGACTTCAACCAAAGGGAACAGCAAACTTGATGACAGAAAGGAACAGCTACACAATCCGTTAAAAGCGATAATGTCTTTATTTGACATCCAAATATAAGTGTATACAGGCTTAGTCAGACATGTTTCGTATAGAAATACTGACTTAACTTTTTCAATGACTACCTGCTAACTAATGGCTAATAAGCTAGAGCTAAATACACATGTGAAGCAACTCCCTGTTTTCTTTTATCCAATTAAAACCAGATCCAGTGCCATTGAAGTGTTTCAGAAAACAATTGAGCTAAAATTGAAGGATTTACATGCAAGTATTGATTGAAAGTCACACAAAGGTGATAATTTAACTAAGAAAGAATATCAGGCTTTGAAATCTTTGGAGAAAATGCAGGATGTAGTTATTCGTGGATCAGATAAAGGGGGCAAAGTTGTAGTGTTGAATAAACAGGATTATTTAGAGGAAGCTTGGAGACAGCTTTCTGATGATGAGGTTTATCTAAAATTACCTAACAACCCTACTTTTCGTTTCCAAAGGGAACTTTATTCCATCATTGATTCGGCGGCCTATAATGGGGTTATCACACAAAAGAATTTGGAGTTCTTAAAAGTTCAAAGTCCAAAAGTGGCAATTTTCCATTATTTGCCAAAAATTCATAAAAGTGTGTGTAAGCCCCAAGGTCGCCCAATAGTGGCTGGCATTGGTTCCCTAATAGAACCCCTTTCTGAAATAATTGATGCCTATTTACAACCTTTGGTAATAAATTTACTAAGTTATGTGAAAGACACCAGTGATGTCATCCAACAGATTGAAAAACTAAAATGGGAAGAAGGGTACTCTTTCATTACAGTGGATGTCATTTCACTTTATACATGTATACCACATGGTAAAGGTATTGAGGCTGTCAAATTTTTCTTGGATAACTTTTCAAGTTATGATATTGAACTGAAGAAATGTATTCTTACTTCTATTGATTTTCTCCTTATGCATAATTTCTTTATGTTTGAAGGTGACTACTATCTCCAAAGGTGCGGGACAGCTATGGGGGCAAAGTTTGCCCCATCCTATGCCAACCTGTATCTAGGTTGGTGGGAGCTGTCCCGCGTCTTTGGAGATAGTAATCCATACAGGAGACACATACTTTATTTTGGTCGCTATATAGATGACCTTTTGTTTGTCTGGAAAGGGTCAGAGGAATTAATTCCCCTCTTTATAGAGTACCTACAGGACAATGAATTGAATTTGAAATTTACGTATGTTACCAGCAAAGAAAGTGTCTCCTACTTGGATATAGAGCTACAAGCCAATTGTGATGAACAGAGCATTGAAGTTGAACTGTATCGTAAAGAGATGGCTGGGAATACTATTCTCAATGCCACCTCCTGTCATCCTAGGTATACGGTAGTATCTATACCCAAGAGTCAGTACATGCGCATAAAACGTAATTGTACCAAATTAGAAAGATATGAATTCCATGCTAAAGAATTGACTGAAAGATTCTTACAAAGAGGTTATGATATGAATAACTTAGACAGGGCTAAGAAACAAGTTGACCCTCAGGATAGACAGTCATTATTTGCCACTA
Organism: Bombina bombina; assembly: GCF_027579735.1. Lineage (NCBI taxonomy): Eukaryota > Metazoa > Chordata > Amphibia > Anura > Bombinatoridae > Bombina > Bombina bombina. The sequence continues at coordinate 634,563,865 of NC_069501.1, forward strand.
AAAGAGATTCTAATTTTGTGCAGAATAAACCCAAATTCATTACTACTTATAGTACTGAATACCACAAAATTTGTAAAATTATACGTGATTCACTCCCCATATTAGAGGCTGATGATGGACTCAGAGAGATTGTGCAAGCAGGTTGTGGCTTTGTGTCTCGCAAGGCAAAAACTTTGGGTAACCTCTTGTCTCCTTCTATGCTGCCTAGAATAAAAAAGGAAAATTGGCTTTCATTAAAGCCAGGTTTTCATAAATGCAATAGCACCAGATGTAAATCATGTGCTCATGCTTTATTTGGAACAGAGTTTAAATCACAGGTCACAAGTAAAATCTATCAGATTGAACAATATTCCACTTGTAACTCCACATATGTCATTTACTTACCTGCAGGGGGTGCTATAAGCAATATGTAGGACTCACTACACGCCCCCTGAAAGACAGATTTTTGGAGCATCTTAGGTCTATTGAAGACCCATACTCCACAACGCCTCTGTCACTACATTTTAAAAAAGAACACCATTCTGATACTTCCCTTTTAGCATTCCAATGCATCCAATTTATTCCCAGACACCCAAGAGGAGGTAATAGAGAAGAAATTCTCAAAAAAAGGGAAGTTTTTTGGATTTTCCAATTGGAAACTGTTGTGCCAAAGGGTTTGAATTCAGAATTATTTGTCAAATAAATCCAAAAGTCACAAGATACTTTTTGTAAACATCTATTTCCCCTTATGAATTTATATTAATTTTTTTTTTCCTCTTTTTATTGCTTCTCAAATAATTTTTAATAAAGAGCATATGATATGTATTCTATAGCTTATAAAGAGTATAAGATTTTTCTAGGGGTATTAATTAATCACAGTATGTTACTTTAAAATGTTTGCATTTATGTCTAGGCTAACTTGTCATATTACAGCATTAACACCTAGCACATTCCCACATTTTTTACTCTCATTTTTTCACAGTGAGCTTTAAACAGGTGTCAATTAATGTAATTAATAGGTCTCTATCATGATTGGATGTAGGAAAACAGGGAGTTGCTTCACAGGTGTATTTAGCTCTAGCTTATTAGCCATTAGTTAGCAGGTAGTCATTGAAAAAGTTAAGTCAGTATTTCTATACGAAACATGTCTGGCTAAGCCTGTATACACTTATATTTGGATGTCAAATAAAGACATTATTGCTTTTACCGGATTGTGTAGCTGTTCCTTTCTGTCATCAAGTTTGCTGTTCTCTTTGGTTGAAGTCTTCTGGGAGAGTTGGAGACCGGGTGCCTTCCTGTGCTTGTTGGTCTGTAGTAAGATATTGTGCTGTATGCATAAGATTGTAATGTGAGATATTTTCATTATCTACATATTTAAACATATCTCTATACATCCAAATCCATGTTCCTCTATGTATGTGTATGTATGTCAATGTTAAATCCCTTTGTTGGCTTTTTTTTTCTAACACCAGAGATCTCCTTTGTTTAATCCTTTATAGCTTTTGTGTGCAATATTATTTTAAATAATATTAATTAGACAAACGGCTAGATTACGAGTTTTGTGTTATGGCTGCTCGCTAATTACTTGTACGTTATTTCCATTGCGCACTTTTTATAACGTAGGTATTATGAGTCTGAAAACAACCTTGTAACCACGTTTATTTAATAAGCGTAATCACGGGTGCGTTAAAGATTCTCCCATAGAGATTAATGCTAAATGAACTAAGCACGGATTTTTCATCTAACACTTGATCTTGCGGGAAATACTCACTGCTCTGTCATATAACGTATATGGAATAATGCACAAAAAAACACAGAAATGTACAAACAACAATCGCTCACGCAACATAGCACATACGCATTCAACATTCACAAGCGTTAACAAAAAATAATGCACAACATTTACACTAAACGAGGAATCGATAAATACGTTCCGATCTTGCATCACAAAACAAAACAATATGAAAAAAGAATTGCCCACTGATACACAAACAAAACATTCGCATTGCCGATTACGTAACATTAGTATAAATAAACATTTACACCACTTGACAAATACGAGACCATCACAAATCAGCATTTACATTTACAGATACTACTTTTGGACAGTGTTATGCACAACGATCCCTATGACATCATCACATTATACACATTACACAAATACTAAATCAATATGAGCATGCGCAAATTCAAACAACTAATACACATTGCACACATACTAATTGCTAACGCCTAGATTTAGAGTTTGGCGTTAGCCGTCAAAACCAGCGTTAGAGGCTCCTAACGCTGGTTTTGGCCGCCCACTGGTATTTAGAGTCAGTCAGGAAAGGGTCTAATGCTCACTTTTCAGCCGCGACTTTTCCATACCGCAGATCCCCCTACGCCATTTGCGTATCCTATCTTTTCAATGGGATCTTTCTAACGCCGGTATTTAGAGTCATGGCTGAAGTGAGCGTTAGAAATCTAACGACAAAACTCCAGCCGCAGAGAAAAGCCAGGAGTTAAGAGCTTTCTGGACTAACGCCGGTTCATAAAGCTCTTAACTACTGTGCTCTAAAGTACACTAACACCAATAAACTACCTATGTACCCCTAAACCGAGGCCCCCCCCCCACATCGCCGCCACTCTATTAAAAAATTTTAACCCCTAATCGGCCGACCGCACACCGCCGCCACCTACGTTATCCCTATGTACCCCAAATCTGCTGCCCCTAACACCGCCAACCCCTACATAATATTTATTAACCCCTAATCTGCTGTCCCCAACGTCGCTGCTACCTTACCTACAATTATTAACCCCTAATCTGCCGACCGGACCTCACCGCTACTATAATAAAGTTATTAACCCCTAATCCGCCTCACTAACCCTATAATAAATAGTATTAACCCCTATGTTTAGGGAGAAATTTTGAACCTTTATTCTTTGAAGTTTGAATAATTGTCTACCTAAGTGTTTTGTTACTTAACTTTAATTTTTTTTGCTTAAAGTAATGCAATTTAAGATTTATACCTGAACACTTAAGGAGCAGTGCGTAAGCATATGATAAACTTGATTTACAAAAATGGACTATACCAGCTGAGTAAGCCAGTTAGTCCCAAAAGAATGCTTTTATGCACTGTGAATAAATTATGTAGATTAATTAGGTTGATTACTGGAACTTGAAGTAGAAAAAAATAGCGAGGGGTCCTCGCTATTTTTAAACTGCCTCTCTTGTTGTAAAAACTAATAAGGATACTTTAGCTTAAAAAACTAACTTTAGTTAACTCAGTACTTAGCAATCTGTGGCTTTTCACAGACATAAGCAGTTGTAACGATTACTTATCCTAGCGTAAAAATTGTTAACCGGTGTGCCTTCACAGCATAATTCTGATCACGCTGTGTTAACTTATACTAGAGGGATAAAGTTTATAGACAATATTGTCACAGCAATACCGGATACTATTAAATAGTGGTATAGAGTAAAAACGTACTATTAACCCTATATACTGTATCAATAATATGATATAATATCTGATATATTGTGTCAGCTATCATAAGCTGGAATTTGGTAACGCTGCAGCATCATTTAAGCACAAGTAGTGTGACAGAATATAAGAGTTCACACTGGATTAAAGCGTAATAAGCAAGATTTAATCAAAGTATATACTTGATACAGTTTCAGATAGGTTGTGAAATTTCACAATTTATCATTATACTAAAACGATAATCATTAGACACCACTAGGTGTAGTATTTTCAAGTGCAGACTATCCTCAATTAGAACTAGTACAAGTCTGTGAAACCCCTCTCGTAGCTGTACATGTACAATCACACAGAATCCAATTAATATCTGTCTGAGTTACATAATTATACAAAATAATTAAGCATGAGCATTGCATTGTAGTAACTGACATAGAGGTAATCTCCAAAAAACCTAGATTAACAAACATAATATATATATATTGGGAAGTTTGCATATTAGTAATCGATTACTGTGTCCTGATTACCTGCAAAGATTCATCAGACAAGAACCAAAACTTATGCAGTGAATACTTACAATTTACAGCTGTGCTGCATACTTCTGCTCAAATGCCTACAGTGCACATTTACCAATAAAGACCATAGAGCTAAAGTATAATAGGTATACTACATATCAATATCCCCTAGAGGTAATCTGAAGTATTAACCCCTAATCTGCCCTCCCTAACATCACCGACACCTAACTTCAAGTATTAACCCCTAATCTGCCGACCGGACCTCACCGCTACTCTATTAAATTTATTAACCCCTAAAGCTAAGTCTAACCCTAACACTAACACCCCCCTAAGTTAAATATAATTTTTATCTTACGAAATAAATTAACTCTTATTAAATAAATTAATCCTAATTAAAGCTAAATACTTACCTGTAAAATAAACCCGAATATAGCTACAATATAAATTATAATTATATTGTAGCTATTTTAGGATTAATATTTATTTTACAGGCAACTTTGTATTTATTTTAACCAGGTACAATAGCTATTAAATAGTTAATAACTATTTAATAGCTACCTAGTTAAAATAATTACAAAATTACCTGTAAAATAAATCCTAACCTAAGTTACAATTAAACCTAACACTACACTATCAATAAATTAATTAAATAAAATACCTACAATTATCTACAATTAAACCTAACACTACACTATCAATAAAAAAAAATACCTACAAATAAATACAATTAAATAAACTAACTAAAGTACAAAAAATAAAAAAAGCTAAGTTACAAAAAATAATTTTTTTTTACAAACATTAGAAAAATATTACAACAATTTTAAGCTAATTACACCTACTCTAAGCCCCCTAATAAAATAACAAAGCCCCCCAAAATAAAAAAATGCCCTACCCTATTCTAAAATACAAATAGAAAAGCTCTTTTACCTTACCGGCCCTTAAAAGGACCTTTTGCGGGGCATGCCCCAAAGAATTCAGCTCTTTTGCCTGTAAAAAATAACATACAATACCCCCCCCAACATTACAACCCACCACCCACATACCCCTAATCTAACCCAAACCCCCCTTAAATAAACCTAACACTAAGCCCCTGAAGATCATCCTACCTTATCTTCACCACACCGGGTATCACTGATCGGTCCAGGCTCCGACGTCTTCATCCAAGCCCAAGCGGGGGCTGAAGAGGTCCATGATCCGGCTGAAGTCTTGATCCAAGCGGGAGCTGAAGAGGTCCATGATCCGGCTGAAGTCTTCTATCAAGCGGGAGCTGAAGAGGTCCATGGTCCGGCTGAAGTCTTCTATCAAGCGGCATCTTCAATCTTCTTTCTTCCGGATCCATCTTCATCCCGCCGACGCGGAACATCCATCTTCACTGACGACTTCCCGACGAATGACGGTTCCTTTAAGGGACGTCATCCAAGATGGCGTCCCTCGAATTCCGATTGGCTGATAGGATTCTATCAGCCAATCGGAATTAAGGTAGGAAAATTCTGATTGTCTGATGGAATCAGCCAATCAGATTCAAGTTCAATCTGGATCAGCCAATCAGATTGAGCTTGCATTCTATTGGCTGATCGGAACAGCCAATAGAATGCGAGCTCAATCTGATTGGCTGATCGGATCAGCCAATCAGATTGAACTTGAATCTGATTGGCTGATTCCATCAGCCAATCAGAATTTTCCTACCTTAATTCCGATTGGCTGATAGAATCCTATCAGCCAATCGGAATTCGAGGGACGCCATCTTGGATGACGTCCCTTAAAGGAACCGTCATTCGTCGGGAAGTCGTCGGTGAAGATGGATGTTCCGCGTCGGCGGGATGAAGATGGATCCGGAAGAAAGAAGATTGAAGATGCCGCTTGATAGAATACTTCAGCCGGATCATGGACCTCTTCAGCTCCCGCTTGATAGAAGACTTCAGCCGGATCATGGACCTCTTCAGCTCCCGCTTGGATCAAGACTTCAGCCGGATCATGGACCTCTTCAGCCCCCGCTTGGGCATGGATGAAGACGTCGGAGCCTGGACCGATCGGTGATACCCGGTGTGGTGAAGATAAGGTAGGATGATCTTCAGGGGCTTAGTGTTAGGTTTATTTAAGGGGGGTTTGGGTTAGATTAGGGGTATGTGGGTGGTGGGTTGTAATGTTGGGGGGGGTATTGTATGTTATTTTTTACAGGCAAAAGAGCTGAATTCTTTGGGGCATGCCCCGCAAAAGGCCCTTTTAAGGGCTGGTAAGGTAAAAGAGCTTTTCTATTTTAATTTTAGAATAGGGTAGGGCATTTTTTTATTTTGGGGGGCTTTGTTATTTTATTAGGGGTCTTAGAGTAGGTGTAATTAGCTTAAAATTGTTGTAATATTTTTCTAATGTTTGTAAAAAAAAAATATTTTTTGTAACTTAGCTTTTTTTATTTTTGTACTTTAGTTAGTTTATTTAATTGCATTTATTTGTAGGTATTTTATTTAATTTATTTATTGATAGTGTAGTGTTAGGTTTAATTGTAGATAATTGTAGGTATTTTATTTAATTAATTTATTGATAGTGTAGTGTTAGGTTTAATTGTAACTTAGGTTAGGATTTATTTTACAGGTAATTTTGTAATTATTTTAACTAGGTAGCTATTAAATAGTTATTAACTATTTAATAGCTATTGTACCTGGTTAAAATAAATACAAAGTTGCCTGTAAAATAAATATAAATCCTAAAATAGCTACAATATAATTATAATTTATATTGTAGCTATATTAGGGTTTATTTTACAGGTAAGTATTTAGCTTTAATTAGGATTCATTTATTTAATAAGAGTTAATTTATTTCGTTAGATTTAAATTATATTTAATTTAGGGGGGTGTTAGGGTTAGGGTTAGACTTAGCTTTAGGGGTTAATAAATTTATTAGAGTAGCGGTGAGGTCCGGTCAGCAGATTAGGGGTTAATACTTGAAGTTAGGTGTCAGCGATGTTAGGGAGGGCAGATTAGGGGTTAATACTATTTATTATAGGGTTAGTGAGGCGGATTAGGGGTTAATACATTTATTATAGTAGCGGTGAGGTCCGGTCGGCAGATTAGGGGTTAATTATTGTAGGTAGCTGGCGGCGACGTTGTGGGGGGCAGATTAGGGGTTAATAAATATAATATAGGGGTTGGCGGTGTTAGGGGCAACAGATTAGGGGTACATAGGTATAATGTAGGTTGCGGCGGTGTATGGAGCGGCAGATTAGGGGTTAAAAAAATATGCAGGTGTCAGCGATAGCGGGGGCGGCAGATTAGAGGTTAATTAGTGTAAGGTTAGGGGTGTTTAGACTCGGGGTACATGTTAGGTGCAGACTTAGGAAGTGTTTCCCCATAGGAAACAATTGGGCTGCGTTAGGAGCTGAACGCTGCTTTTTTGCAGGTGTTAGGTTTTTTTTCAGCTCAAACTGCCCCATTGTTTTCTATGGGGGAATTGTGCACAAGCACGTTTTTGAAGCTGGCCACGTCCGTAAGCACCGCTGGTATTGAGAGTTGCAGTGGCGGAAAATTATGCTCTACGCTCCTTTTTGGAGCCTAACGCAGCCCTTCTATGAACTCTAAATACCAGCGGTATTTAAAAGGTGCGGGGGAAAAAAAGCCAGCGTTAGCTACGTGGGTTGTTACCGACAAAACTCTAAATCTAGCCGTAAGAAAGCACACCTGAACCTCCTTTACTTTGCAAACCGGTACATCATTAAACATTTACATAGGGTATATAAGCACGCTCTAAGCAAGGCTTCTTTGACTGTATTGCTTTTTCGAGTTAGGTGCAGGTCTAGGCGTTGGAGGGTTTGGAGAGAGTAGAGAGATTTGAGAGTACAGAGATTTAGTTAGAGTTAGTTAGTGGGATAATTAGTTAGTGTGAGAGTCAGTTAGTGTGAAAGTTAGTGTGTGAGTTAGTTAGTGTGAGTTAGTGTGAGTTAGTTAGTGTGAGAGATTGAGTTAGTGTGAGTTAGTGAGCGAGAGTTTGGGTGAGTGTGCGAGTGTTTTGGTCCTACATTCATTATATAAACACATTTACACGCAAACACATTCAATACATACATACACTTATCACTAACACTACATAAACTCCATACCCCATTCCCTCTCATCCTACACTCCATACCTCATTCCCTTTCATCCCATACCCCATTCCCTTTAAGCCTATACCCCATTCCCTTTAAGCCCATACTTTACAGATCATTAGTTAGACCAATTAGTTAGACCAAATATGGAATACTGTGTACAGTTCTGGAGACCATATCTTCAGAAAGATATAAATAAACTAGAAGCTGTCCAAAGGAGGGCTACTAAAATGGTACATGGTCTAAAATATAAAACGTACAAAGAAAGACTCTATGATCTAAATATGTATAGTTTAGAGGATAGAAGGGAAAGAGGTAACATGATAGAAACCTTCAAATATATGAAGGGACTTTAATAAAATAGAAGCTGAAAGCATTTTTCACAAAAAAATAAATGCCAAAACAAGGGGTCACAATCTAAAGTTAGAGGGTAGCGATTCAGGAGAAATTTAAGGACGCATTTTTTTACAGAAAGGGTGGTTGATTCATGGAATGAACTTCCATTTGAGGTGGTAAACACAAAGACTGTAAAGGAATTTAAAAATGCCTGGGACATGCATACGGCTATCCTAAGGAAAAAGTAACATGTAATATGGGTAGACTTGATGGGCCTTTTTGGTTCTTATCTAGCGTCAAATTCTATGTTTCTATACCCCATTCCCTTTGATCCCATAGGTTTTTGTTTTCTTAAAAAAAACTTATTGTTTACATATCCTCATTTTCATCTTTTTCCACATATATGTTTGTCTGTTTAATACCCCTTACCCTCTTTTATTTATATCCCATTCACACTTTGAGCACTTTTTAAACTTTTTGTTCATTATTTTGACCCCCAATCATTTGGGCACCTTCACATTTTGTTTGAGTATGTCGGGAGAGGGGTATAGGGGGCATATTAGCCTGCAGCTATTAGAGCTCATTAGGCAGGAGGCTAGGGCTGAGTTCAGGGATGAGCTTGTAAAGGAGGTTAGGCAGGAGTTAGGCAGGAGTTTAGGCAGGAGAGAGGGAGAGGAACGGGACAGGAAGGGGGAGAGGAAGGGGTGGGTGGACCCAGCCACATTGTTGAAGATAAGTGGCTGGGCCCAGTGGTGTGCAGCGTAGACAGGGAGCTTCACAGTCCGGGGAACAAAGGCTCACATCACAAGGGAAGGCCAGGCAGAGGGAGGAGAGATATACCATGGATGAGAAGGAGTCCCTCATAGAGGCTTATATGGATAGGGCTAGGAGGCTGCAGGCACCGAAGGCCACCCCTAAGGATAAGAGGAAGTGGTGGAACAAGATCAGGGATGCCGTAAATGTAGTGGGGGTCAATAACAGGGATGTGAAGTCTATTCAGCATCGTTACTGGGACTGCAGAGCTGAACTGAAAAGGGAGAGGAAATACCTAGCCGGGACCAGTGGCGGTCCTGAAATAATCTTTGAATATTCCCGCGGTGCTGCATCCCAACATCTGCGAGGTGGCCATAGTCGGTATCGGAGGAGTTGATACCGGGACCCTGCCCCTCTCATCTGCCGGTAAGCTCATTTACTAATCTCTTTACATCCACCTCATAATCCATTCACACGAAAAAATTATTTAAAGGGACACTGAACCCAAATTTTTTCTTTTGTAATTCCGAAAGAGCGTGCAATTTTAAGCAACTTTCTAATTTACTCCTATTATCAATTTTTCTTCGTTCTCTTGCTATCATTATTTGAAAAAGAAGGCATCTAAGCTTTTTTTTTTTAAGTACTCTGGACAGCACTTTTTTATTGGTGGATGAATTTATCCACCAATCAGCAAGGACAACCCAGGTTGTTCACCAAAAATGGGCCGGCATCTAAACTTACATTCTTGCATTTCAAATAAAGATACCAAGAGAATGAAGAAAATTTGATAATAGGAGTAAATTAGAAAGTTGCTTAAAATTTCATGCTCAATCTGAATCACGAAAGAAAAATTTTGGGTACAGTGTCCCTTTAAGGATATGACTAACGCAATTACGCTTTTTTATACATAATTACATAAACCCATTCACAATTACCTTGCGAAAGTTGCATTTCAAGAAAAGCTATCACATTAGTATCTAGTCTACATAGTAGGTGTGCATTTAAACAGATTTAAGACAAACGCAAAAAGACATTCAGATTGACCATATAGATATCAGAAAGACGGGTTTGCAAATGCTGAAATCGTATTGATTGCTTTTGCTTACAATAGAATTACAAACGCAGCCTCATTAATACACTTTCAAATAGAACATTTACATCTTTATTTGTCTGAGCCCGGGGAGGAGGAAGCACAGCACCCACAGGCTTCTCCTTCACCCAGGCATGAGAGTGGAGCAGATGACTCACCACCTCGGGGAGACATGGAAGACATCCCTGTACCATCAGCCCCTGAAGAAGCCCCCGCTGCAGAAGAGATGCCTACAGCAGACCCTCGTGCACCAGTAGCCCCTCATGCACCAGTAGCCCCTCATGCACCAGCAGCCCACCATGCAGCAGCTCCTCAGGAGAACATACCCCCAGAGATAGCAGAGGTGCAGATCTTGACTGATTTTCTCGAGGAGATGCGTGCCTCCCGGAGGGAACTGGCAGAAAGCAAAGTGTACCTGACAGGAGTACTGAATGATATTCGCGAAGGCCAAAGAGAGATTTTGAATACTCTTAAGGATATAAATAAAAAGAGAGAAGCGCTCAACCTGGGAATGAACAATAGCATAATAGCTTGTTCTATGGCTAGTTACCACCCTAGAAGCAGCCTCTTTTTGCTCAATATGTGCCTTTCACAGAGAAGAACTTTCCTGTAGCATATCAGTCTGATCCTGACTTAACAGTACAGTCCAGCACCGAAATACCAGGCAATCCCTCTCTGAACGAGAGAAATGGCAAAACCCCAGACGTATGTTTCGGCCTAATGTGGGTCTCATCAGTGAGGTGCAGCCATATCCCTCTATGCACACTGAGCAACGGGTCCACGTCTGGATTCCCGCATCACACTTAGGGAGACTTCCCTTGAGTCATAATTTGCATAAATAAAAAGAGAGAAGCACTCAACCTGGGAACGAACAATAGCATAATAGCTTGCTCTATGGCTAGTTACCACCCTAGAAGCAGCCTCTTTTTGCTCAATATGTGCCTTTCACAGAGAAGAACTTTCCTGTAGCATATCAGTCTGATCCTGACTTAACAGTACAGTCCAGCAATGAAATACCAGGCAATGCCTCTCTGAACAAGAGAAACGGCAAAACCCCAGACGTACGTTTCGGCCTAGTGTGGGCCTCGTCAGTGAGGTGCAGACATATCCCTGTAGGCACACTGATGCGGGAATCCAGACGTGGACCCGTTGCTCAGTGTGCCTAGAGGGATATGGCTGCACCTTACTGACGAGGCCCACACTAGGCCGAAATGTACATCTGGGGTTTTGCTGTTTCTCTTGTTCAGATTGGGATTGCCTGGTATTTCGGGGCTGGACTCAGTCAGGATCAGACTGATATGCTCTCCCTAAGAGTGATGCGGGAATCCAGACGTGGACCCGTTGCTCAGTGTGCCTAGAGGGATATGGCTGCACCTCACTGACGAGGCCCACAATAGGTTGAAACGTACGTCTGGGGTTTTGCTGCTTCTCTCGTTCAGAGGGGGATTGCCTGGTATTTCGGGGCTGTACTGTACTGTGAAGTCAGAATCAGACTGATATGCTTCAGGAAAGTTCTTCTTTGTGAAAGGCACATGTTGAGCAAAAAGAGGCTGCTTCTTGGGTGGTAACTAGCCATAGAACAAGCTATTATGCTAATGTTTGTTTCCAGGTTGAGCGCTTCTCTCTTTTTATTTATGCAAATTATGACACTTAGGGAAGTCTCCCTAAGTGTGATGCGGGAATCCAGACGTGGACCCGTTGCTCAGTGTGCCTAGAGGGATATGGCTGCACCTCACTGACGAGGCCCACAATAGGCCAAAATGATCAGCTGAGGTTGCTTCTCGGGCCTTTGGCTTGGATCAAGTGCAGTTTTCTGTGCTTGGTCTTGGTTGAAAGATTTGCTGCCTGGAGACCTGCTCCTTCGGCCTGGGGTCCTTTCCCTTTGGGGTTTGGGCTCCTGCTGCTATTGGGGGGGTGGCTACTCCTTAGGCATAGAGCAAGTGGATAGTAGGGCCGTCCCCTTGGCCTTGTGGCATAGTCCCTGGACTTCAGCCACATGCTGCTTTTGGGGGGGCGCTCTGAAATCCAGCCTAAAGAGGCAATAGGGCAAATATGGCTACCAATGTGCCAAATGTTCCCCATACACTTCGGGTGTTGATTTCTGAGGACTTTCGAGAGAAGATTGGTTTGGCTCATGTCCAGCAGGTGGTTTTGGAGGGTGTTTTGAAGATGCCAAGAGCAAGTTTGCATTGTGTTCAGTCATTCCCTTCAAGAGGGATTTTTGATTCTTTCACCGATGAGCATTATTTACAGACCTGCTATCAACGGACTATTGATATGGCTGCTGCTCCAGAGTTGGTTGGCATGAAATTTGTTGCCTGTGTGCAGAGGGAGAGAAGAATCCCGGTGACAGTACATATGTACAACCCTTGGGTCACTGATGTGGAACTTCGTCTGTTTCTTTGTCGCTACTTTGATGATGTTCAAGGAGGTAGCAAGCTGAAGAATCAGTTTGGGACTTTCAATGGAAAGCGCAGGTTCTGGGTGCGGTTTGTGCAAGATGAATTAGGTATTGGTGGAAAGAAACGCCCTCCACAGACTTTCGCCATTGGTGGAAATAGAGGTTTCCTATACTATGATGACATGCCTCTTTTTTGCCGTAGTTGCAACCTGTTTGGTCACATTGCTGAAAATTGCCCAGGTGCCAGATGTCGAAATTGCGGTGAGGAGGATCATCTTGTTGCCCACTGTAGTAAATGCCGGACCTGTGACCTGTGTGGTTCTTCAAGTCATCTGTTCAGGATGTATCCTTTGATGATGTTGCAGGGGCTTGATAGAGTGAAGCCTTCCTATGCTGATGTTGCAAAAAAAAATCTTCAGTTGCAGTTGAGCCATCTGTGAATGAGGAGGAGGTCTCTGATGAGGCATTGAACTCTATATTACCTCTTTTGTGTAAGAAATCTGCAGTTGGGGTCCCTGTTGGAGAGGTGTCTGATGCTCCTGTGGTGGTTCCTGTGGCTGAGAAGGTGGAGGAAGCCTAATCTCATCTTCAGGAGGTGGATCTTGCTACATCTAATGTGATAGCTGCTTCAGATGTTCTTGAAGCCCTGTTGCCCAATTCTGTGGATGATACTGGTGCTGTTCCTGGGACAGAGAATTTTTCCTTCACTGAGTCATCTTGTGATCCTGCTCCTGATGCTGTTCTTGGTGAAGGGGAGAACATTGATTGGTTTACTGTTGTGTCCTCTAGTTCTGAGGAGGATATGGACACTGAAGGGAAAAAATCTGCCTCCAAGCGAAAAAAAGATGCAGATTCTGATGGATGGGAGAGTCCTGATTTGGATCTTCCAGTAGTTAAGGGTGCAGATCCAGATACTACAAGTGATGCTGACTCTTTAATTTCAGAGTTTCCTTCTGTCTCTACTAAAGACGTTCCTTCTAACTCAAGCCAGTGTATAGGTGACGTTTCTGATGCCTCTTCTGTTGGGTATCTAGATAAAAGAGATGTGAACCAACTTGCTGAAGTTACTGGTTATGAGGCTGGCAAGGGGGAGCCTAGGAGGTCGGAACGTCACAGAGGCAGATTTAAAGGATCTCCTTTGAGTCCTAAGAAAAAGAAAGGAAAGAAGAAGTCCTGATGTTATTGTTTTTTGTTTTTCTTTAATTTATTTTTGTGATGTTTCTGACCATTTCTTCCCTTAATGTCAGGTGTATGACAACTATAGCAAGGAGAGCTGCAATTTTTAAATTATTATCTGTATGTTCTGCTAATATTTTTTGTTTGCAGGAATGTGGACTCTCTGAACATCCTAAATGTGCTGACTGGGAATATGGTCCTAAAGTATGATCTTGTTCTTCTGATAGGAATGGGGGGGGGGGTGAGTTTTGTTTAAGGGGTTTAGTTTTTCTATCCTTAATGTAGTTCATATTGTCCCAGGTCGGGTACTTTTGGTTAGTTTTAGTTTTTGTGGGACTGTTTTTCGTTTGTTTAATGTATATGCTTCTCCAAATAGGGTAGAACGTTTGCTTAATTTTGAAGCTTTAAAGTTTTTTCTGCCAGGTTGAGAGCCAACTTTTTTGGTTAGGGATTTTAATTGTATTATTAAGAATGGGGACAGAGCGGGTGGGAGTGATTGTAGGGTGGATAGCTCAGGGAAGTTTTTACTTGATTTGCTTAAATCTTTTGGTTTGAAGGATGCCTTTGGGTCTGTTTCTTTCTCAGGGGAGGGTTTTACTTTCTTTAGTGATAGTGGTGGGATAAAATCCTCAAATTGATTTTTGTTTTTTATCTAAATTTTTATGTGTTGATGATTTTTCTTTAAAGCGGATGCCCTTTACGGATCATGCCCTTTTGATGTGTAAGGTGAATTGTGATTTGAAGATTAAGTATGGTAAAGGTGTTTGGAAACTGAATGTGGATTTGTTAGAAGATGAGATGATTAAGCGTCAGTTTGTTTGGATGTATGAGAGGTGGCGTGAAAGAAAATGTGATTTTAGTAATGTGCTTATGTGGTGGGAATGGTTGAAGGTGGAAATAAAGAGGTTTTTTATTAAGAAAGGCTGTGAGAAAGCTAGAATGGAAAGGGAGTTGTATGATAAATGGTATCTGAGGTTGTTGTATTTGTATGAATTGAGAAATTGTGGTATTGATGTGCATGAGGAAATTGCTGAAGCAAGAAAGATAATTAAAAAGTGTATGCATGAAAAAGGAAAGAAAATTGTTTTTATGGCAAAATTGGAGAAAATGGAAAAGGATGAGTCTTGTAGTAAATATTTTTTTAAGAAAGCTTTTGAAGGAAAGACTGGTTTTGTTAGTGTTTTTGATAAGGTTGAGTGTGAAGTTAATGGTACGGATGGTGTTTTGCGTGAAGTTCATGAGTTTTACAGTGAGCTGTATAAAGAAAAGACAAGAGATGTTTTATTGGAAAAGGAGTTGTTGGAAGACATTGAGGTTAAGTTGGAAAAATATGATAATGATTTGTTAGAAAGGGATCTAAGTTTGGATGAGATTGCAGAGGTTGTTAGGAGTTTTAAGAATGGGAAGGTACCTGGTTGTGATGGTTTGCCTGTTGAATTTTATACTTGTTTTTGGAATTTTATTGGGGTGGATATGTTGGATGTTTGTAAGTTTGTTTTTAGAATGAATGTTTTGCCTGTTTCAATGAGGAAAGGTTTGATTGTTTTGTTATTTAAAAAGGGTGATAAGAGAGATTTGAGGAATTGGAGGCCGATTACGTTGTTGAATGTTGACTATAAGGTTATTGCAAAGGTGTTGGCAAATAGAATGCGTGGAGTGATTGGTAAGGTTATGGGTGAAGAGCAAGTGTGTGCTGTTCCTGGGCATCAGATTTCTGAAAGTTTGTTGTTACTACGCAATGTACTGTGGTATGTGAGGGAGAGGATGAGGTCTGTTGCTGTTGCTATTGTGGATTTTGAAAAAGCGTATGATAGGGTAGTGCATGATTTTATGTTTCATGTTTTAGAACGTTTAGGTTTTTCTGGTAAGATTATTGGATGGTTTAAATGTTTGTATTGTGATATTGTGAGTCAAGTTCAGGTTAATGGTTTTTTTGACTGAGGAATTTTGTGTTAAATCTGGAGTGCGTCAAGGATGTCCTTTGTCTCCTGTGTTATTTGTATGTGTCATTGAGCCATTATTAACTAGTCTGAGGAAGGATAAATTAGTTAGAGGTGTGAGTGTTCCTGGTAGTAATGGAAGGTGTTTAAAAGTGATTGGGTATATGGATGATGTGGGTGTGGTATGTGAGACTCAGGCTGGTTTGAGGAGGGTGAAAACTTTAGTTGAATGTTTTTGTATGGCAAGTGGTTTCAGAGTTAATTGGAATAAGTGTAAAGTTAAAGTTTTTGGTAATGATAGGGAGATTGATTCCTGTGGATGGCCTGTGACTGAAGGTGCAATTAAGGTGTTGGGTGTGAAATTTGATGTGGATATGAAAGGCTTGGAAAGTTGGGAGAATGTTTTTGATAAAGTGAGTAGAAAACTTCAGTTTTGGTCTTTAAGGACTTTATCTTTGGAAGGAAAAATGTTAGTTATTAAATCGGTTTTGATCCCTATTATATTATATTTGGCGTTAGTTTTTCCGCCACCTGAGAGGATTTTTTGGAGAATTTTGAGAGTGTTGTTTTCTTTTTTTCTGGAGTTCTGGTATGGAGCGTTTGAAAAGAGATGTTGTTGTTAAGAGTAAGAATGTTGGTGGTAAGGGTTTTCCAAATGTGGAGAGATTTTTGGCTGTGAAATATGTTAGTAGGTGTGTGGTTCTGAGTGGTAAGGATAGCATGGCTGGTTGTATGGTAAAGTATGCTTGTGGAAATGTTTTAAGACAATATGGTTTATTTGAGATTGATAGAAAGAAACCGGTATGTTTTGCTGTTCCGTGGTTTTATGTAAGGGTGGAATGTTGGATTAAAAAATATGGTTTGGAGAATGTTAGTAGGGAGATGTGGTGTGCAAACAGAATGGTGTTGAAAATGTTGGAGAAGAAGGAAGGTCTTGAGTTAATTGGGGGTTTGAATGAAAATGAATGTGTGTTGGTATGGAAAAATGTGTGTAATAAGTATTTGATGAATAGGCAGAAAGATATTAGTTGGATGAGTGTGCATAAGTGTTTGCCAACAAGGGATTTTCAGAGAATGCGTCGTTTAGTGGCTTCAGAAGTGTGTCCTAGAGATGGTTGTTGTCAAAGTGAGAGTGTTATTCATTTGTTTTGGAATTGTGAGTATGCTAGCGATGTTTGGAGAAGTTTGAAAAGGATGATTAAGGGTTTGACTGGAGTGCAGTTTTTTACTTTTAATATGATGATGTATGGTTTGTGTGGAAGTGGTGTGGAAAAGGAGAAAGCAAGATTGATATGGTTGTTGGCATGTTGTGTGAAGGAGGTGTTGTGGGATGTGCGTAATATTTTGATTTTTAAGAAAGAGGTAGTTACTGTAGGTAATTGTGTGGGTATGATCTGTGGGAAGTTGTTTTTGTATTTTTCTTTTGACAGGAGGCGATATGGGGAATTAGATTCTGAAGGCATCTGGAAGACAAAGAAGTGGAAGGATTGGATTATTTAGTTTTTTTTTTGTTTTGTTTTTCTCCAGTTTGTTTTTGTCTGTATTTGAAATATGTTTAATTTTATTTTGTGTGATTATTTAAGTTTAATGTTTGCATTTTGATTTTTTTCTGATGACAAAAATTTGGGTCAATATTTCAGTTTTGTAACAAGAGATATTTTGTTTGCATTTGTTATTATGATTTTATTTTGTATATATGCATATATGATTATTTTTCTAATAAAAGAATTACGAAATGTACATCTGGGGTTTTGCTGTTTCTCTCGTTCAGAGAGGGATTGCCTAGTATTTCGGGGCTGGACTGTACTGTGAAGTCAGTATAAGACTGATATGCTTCAGGAAAGTTCTTCTCTGTGAAAGGCACATGTTGAGCAAAAAGAGGCTGCTTCTTGGGTGGTAACTAGCCATAGAACAAGCTATTATGCTAATGTTCATTTCCAGGTTGAGCGCTTCTCTCTTTTTATTTACTTTTAAGGATATGTTGCAGGTGCTCCAGGAGGCGCAAACTCACCATCTGCTCCTGCACCATCTGCTCCTGCACCATCTTCTCCTGGACCATCTGCTCCTGGGCCTCCTCCATCTTCTCCTCTGCCTCAATCTCCTCCACAGCCTGGTGATCCCTTAACCACTCACAGTACTCCTCCTCCCCTTCTTCCCCAACATCTCCTATGAGAACTCGTCGGAGGGGGCAGTTGCCCACCCCAAAGCCTTAGTCTCATGGGAAGAGGGGAAGGAAGAGGACGTAATTTTGTATATATTGTTATTTATTTAATGTGTAAAGGATAGGTATGTGATGATGTGGTCTTCTTACACTTGTGGAGCACACTCTGTATTTAATAGGCTTCTATGGGACCGGGTCCATGGAGGCAGATTGTTTGCAGAGTGTGTTTTACAAGTGTGTGGACACCACATTATAATTATTATCAGGTATTTGTAGAGCGCCAACAGATTCTGCAGCGCTGGTCATCACATGCTGTCCTTGTTGATTACATTGGTTGTTTTTTGCGATGTGATGTCCAAATTGTTCTCCTAATCTCAAACAAAATGACCATTACAATTATACATGATGGCATATCACTGTTTTGATGCCAACAACACAGCTTAAAGGGACAGTCATAACATCAATTATTGTTGGTTACAAAGAAAACACTTTATTACGCATTATCAAGTTTGGAATAACAAGACTGTTATAGAAATACACGTTTTACTTCTGTGATTAACCTTGTATATATGCCTCTGCAAAATGACCCATTATTTCTGTTCTTTTGACAGACCTGCATTTCAGCCAATCACTGATCACTCCAGGGTAACTATACTGCATGAGCTCAATGTTTTCTATATGAAACACATTAACTAATGTCCTCTATGCATTCAGATTAGATGCACTTTTTAAGGTCTAAGAAATGAGCATATGAACCTCCTAGGTTTAGCTTTCAAATAAGAACACCAAGAGAACAAAGATAAATTGGGGATAAAAGTTTAAGAGACATTTGAAGAAAATTGCATTCTTTCATATTTAAATCATTAATGTTTTGCTTGACTTGACTGTCCCTTTAAACAATAACATATGCTAACATATACTAATCCTTAGGGCTTGTTGGTATATCTACACGTATATATAGAATGCAAGCTCAATCCTATTGGCTGATTGGATCAGCCAATAGGATTGAACTTCAATCCTATTGGCTGATTGCATCAGCCAATAGGATTTTTTCTACCTTAATTCCGATTGGCTGATAGAATTCTATCAGCCAATCGGAATCTAAGGGATGCCATCTTGGATGACGTCACTTAAAGGAGGATGCTCCGCGTCTGATGTCTTGAAGATGGACCCGCTCCACGTCCGATGGATGAAGATAGAAGATGCCGTCTGGATGAAGACTTCTGCCTGTCTGGAGGACTACTTCGCCCAGCTTGGATGAAGACTTCTCCCGGCTTCGTTGAGGACTTCGACCCAGTTGGATGAAGACTTCTGCCACTTCCTTGAGGATGGATGTCCGGTCTTCAGAACAGTAAGTCAATCTTCAGGGGGTTAGTGTTAGGTTTTTTAAGGGTGTATTGAGTGGGTTTTATTTTTAGGTTAGGGTTTGGGCTGCAAAAGAGCTAACTGCCCTTTTAAGGGCAATGCCCATCCAAATGCCCTTTTCAGGGCAATGGGGAGCTTAGTTTTTTTAGATAGTATTTTATTTGGGGGGGTTGGTTGTGTGGGTGGTGGGTTTTACTGTTGGGGGGGTTGTTTGTATTTTTTTTTTACAGGTAAAAGAGCTGATTACTTTGGGGTAATGCCCCGCAAAATGCCCTTTTGAGGGCTATTGGTAGTTTAGTTTAGGCTAGGTTTTTTTTTAATTTAGTTTATTTAATTATAGTGTAGTGTTAGGTGTAATTGTAATTTAGGTTTTATTTTACAGGTACTTTTGTATTTATTTTAGCTAGGTAGTTAATAAATAGTTAATGACTATTTAATAACTATTCTACTGAGTTAAAATAAATACAAACTTGCCTGTAAAATAAAAATAAACCCTAAGATAGCTACAATGTAACTATTAGTTATATTGTAGCTAGCTTAGGGTTTATTTTACAGGTAAGTATTTAGTTTTAAATAGGAATAATTTAGTTAATGTTAGATTTCTTTTAATTATATTTAAGTTAGGGGTGTTAGGGTTAGACTTAGATTTAGGGGTTAATAACTTTAATATAGTGGCGGCGACATTGGGGGCGGCAGATTAGGGGTTAATAAATGTAGGTAGGTGGCGGCAATGTTAGGGACGGCAGATTAGGGGTTAATAATATTTAACTAGTGTTTGCAAGGCGGGAGTGCGGCGGTTTAGGGGTTAATATATTTATTATAGTGGCGGCGATGTCCGGTTCGGCAGATTAGGGGTTAAAAAAAAATCTTGCTCTAAAAGGGCATTCAGCTCTTTTAAGATTGCCCAAACCCTAATCTAAAAAATAAAAACACCCCAAAAAACCTTAAAAAAATCTAACAGTAACCCCTCTTTAGGTACTCACAGTTGCTGAAGTCCGGCTTGAACGATCTTCATCCCAGCGGCTCCATCTTCATTCAGACGGCTCCATCTTCATCCATCGAGGGACCGGCATCTTATTCATCCCTGCGGAGGCAGAGCGGTTGTTGCGCGGAGGTCCAAGGTGGAGGTCCAGACGGAAGTTCATCGATCCAACGTGGAGGTCCTCTTCATGCGATCGTCCGCCGCACACTGAGAATTCAAATGCAAGGTACCCCTTTTATAATGGGAGTACCATTGCATTCCTATTGGCTAATTTTTTTTAAATCAGCCATTAGAAATTAGAGCAGCTAAAATCCTATTGGCTGTTCAAATCAGCCAATAGAATTTAATCAGCTCTCATTCCTATTGGCTGATTTGAACAGCCAATAGGAATGAGAGCTGCTTAAATCATATTGGCTGATTTGAACAGCCAATAGGAATTAGAGCTGAGCAGCCACCTCAGCACGAGACAGCTTCAGGAGCTGCATCCTGGTGGATTCCAAAAATGGCATGGTGGTGAAAGAATCCACCTTGATGCAGTGTAAGCTGCATCTAGGTGGATTCTTTCACCTTCCTGCCATTTTCGGAATCCACCTGGATGCAGCGTAAGCTGCATTCAGAAAATGGCAGGGTGGTTCCGTCACTACAATAGACTGCCCTTCCAAAAATGGCAGGGTGGTTTGGGAGTTATGTCACCACAATAGACTGCCCTCTGGGCAGGCTTTCCCACTAGTATATAATAATAATAATAATAATAATAATAATAATAATAATAATAATAATATAATATAATAATAATAATATATGGTTGCCAAATAGTGGCATCAAATATACCAAAATGGGCCTAGTTCAACACCTTGGGTTATATACTTTAAAAAAAAAGGAAGGGGTTTGTGGACCCCGAAACATCACTATGATTTAAACAATAAATTTGTATTATTTATCACAAATCCAGTGAGTGCAGTCTATTTGCATACTATTGAAATTTAACTTTGACTAAGCACCCTGGTTGATGACTTTGCAGCATCATAAGTAAAACATACAAAATAAAGGCTCTATTTCTGTTTAAACAAAGTGATAGCAAAAATGCTACAAATTCTCTTGTACTTTGGGCATGTTTTTCTCTGAATCTCCCGGTAGCAAAGGGGTTAAATTGATAGAAAGGTCAAAATTAAAATGTGTAGGGGTGCATTTCAAAGTTAAAGGGATACACAGAGCCTACAATTTTAAACAACTTTCTAATTTACTCCTATTATCATTTGTCTTTGTTTTCATTCTATCTTTATTTAAAAAAAGCAGGAATATAAGCATAAATATTCCTTTCATGATTTTGAAAGAGCATGCAATTTTAAACAACTTTCTAATTTACTTTAATTATCTAATTTGTTTAATTCTCTTGTTAGACTTTGCTGAAAAGCATATCTAGATATGCTCAGTAGCTGCTGATTGGTTGCTGAACATAGATGCCTCATGTGATTGGCTTACCCATGTGCATTGATATTTCTTCAACAAAGGATAGCTAAAGAATGAAGCAAATTAAATAATAGAAGTAAATTAGAATGTTGTTGAAAATTGTATTCTCTACTTGAATCATGAGAGATTTTTTGGGGTTTAGTGTCCCTTTAAAGTAAAAGTCAATCCTAACGTTTTACAAATGCTAGGATTGACTTTTGAAACAAATAAAGGGGACTTTTATTCATGAAGTAAAAGCTACTTCATGTAGAAAGCTACTTTATTTGTTACAATTGATCGTCATTCTTAGCTGCTACAGCAGCCCACGGCTAAAAAATTTGTTTGCTAAGAGATGACATTTTCCCCTCTTAGCCAATAGCAGAGCGGTAAATCTGGCTCCCATGGGCGCCAAGCCGGATTTAAAGAACAGCTATTGGCTAAGAGGTGAAAATGTCACCTCTTACCAAAACATTTTTTAGCCGTGGGCTGCCGTAGCAGCTAAGAACGCCGATCGATTGAAACAAATAAATGAGTTTTCTACATTAAAGGGCCACTAAACCCAAAATCTTTCTTTCATGATTCAGATAGAACATACAAATTTAAACAACATTACAATTTACTTCTATTATTTATTTTGCTTCATTTTTGAGATATCCTTATTTGAAGAAAAAGCAATGCACATGGGTGAGCCAATCACATGAGACTTCTATGTGCAGCAACCAATCAGCAGCTACTGAGCATATCTAGATATGCTTTTCAGCAAAGAATATCAAGAGAATAAAACAAATTAGATAATAGACGTAAATTAGAAAGATGTTTAAAAATGCATTCTCTTTCTAAATCATGAAAGAAAAAATGTGGGTATCATGGCCCTTTAAGTATCTTATAATTCATGAATGAAAGTGCCCTTTATTTGTTTCAATAGTCAATCCTAGCGTTTGTAAAATGCTAGGATTGACTTTCAATTTAAGAGCCGGCCCATTTTTGGTTCAGACACTGGGTAGCACTTGCTGATTGGATGCTAAATGTAGCAAACCAATCAGCAAGCGCTACCCAGGTCTGAACCAAAAATGGTCCGGATCCTAACCTAATATTCCTGTTTTTTCAAATAAAGATAGCAAAAGAACAAAGAAAATTGATAATAGGAGTAAATTAGAAAGTTGCTTATAATTGCATGCTCTATCTGATTCATGAAAGAAATAATTTGGGTTTAACATCCCTTTAAATAAAAACATTGTTGCAATATACTTCCATTAGCAAAAATATATCTAGTGAAAGTTATTACTGTTTTTCAGCAGCATATGTACATATCCTGTAAGGGCCCGTGCACCAGTATTCAAACACTATGCTTGCTCAGAGAGCTGGCTGTGGTGTGTATAGTCTGAAGAAGTAATTTGTGTCATACAAGCTATGGATGACCCTCTGAGAAGGTGTGGTGTTTGAATACTGGTATATGAGCCATCACGGGATATGTGAGTATGCTGCAGAAAATCAGTAATACATTTTATTAATAGCATTTTTGCTAATGGAAGTATATAAAAAATGCTTCTATTCCAAATTGAAATGCACCTATGCACATTTATATTTTGCTCTTTTTGTCCCTTTAATACATTTTGACAGCATTTAATAAATGTTTCCTATACGATGTGACTTTCTAATCTGCATAATCTGGTTATCCCAGGTCCATCTAAATAAAGTGTGACAATACTAGTGAGATTTTTTGAATGCACATTTGCTCGTAGACAATCAGAGTGTATGGGGTTTCATTTAAAAAAAATGATTTAGAATATAACTGTCAAATTCAGCCATGATAAATTTATTTTTTTAGGAACAACTTGAGTATATTACACGTCTTTTTTTTCTAAATTAGCAATACCAGTACACTTCCACCACGGGGTGCTGTACAAGAAACCGACCATTTAGTTAAACTTCGCCACCTAGTGGCCATTAACCACAACAAATCTGCTCGTTTTCGTTCTCAATCGCCTTGTACACAGTGCGTAATAACCAATCAGCAGTTGCAATTCTTGGTCACATAGCGCTGCCTGGACCAATCCATAGGAAAAGGCCGAGCTGCTTACACGGCCGCCATTAAAGAAAGGAATCTGTGAATTCAAATGGGAAACCTATCCTGACCCTAATCCCATTATTTATTGATACTCATATTTTCATTTTCCCCCCACTACAAACCGGTGCGGAAAATTGGGATAAGAACACGCACCACACGGAATTGTGTCTACTCAGGAGAAGGAGGGGAGAAAATGGCGAACCTTTGAGGAAAATAATAGATAAACGTCAGGAATTGTTTCCACTCTGATTGCATTTTTCTTTATTTCTACTTTTTAGTAAAACTTTGTATTTTGGGCCTTCGGTGTCTAAACGGTTCCCGCCATGCTCTGCGCCCCTAGCCGGGGTAACAGCGGCGGGGGAGCGAGGACTGAGACACCACCCGGACGCCAATGGTGCTAAGACCCAGTTTTTACCTTCAAGAGACCACGGAACGCTAAAGTGCTCCGCGTTCTGTGAGCTATAAGCAGCGGAGTGTGAGGATATATCCGTTTTGTGCCCGGACCTCCCCTCTGTGACACCCAGCTCACACACAGGGCTGAGCAGCAAGTAACTCTTGATGTTAATCTATTAGTTATTTTATTTGTATCATAAACCACAATGAATTGACCTACAGACCTATCTCCACCCTAAATCCTCTGGAGTTGTGGATTTTTTTTATTGTATTCGGTGTCTCCTTTCTGGTGACTTGGATATATTTTATTACAGTGCTACTTGTAGTTTGGTGGCTGTGCAGCAGCAGCTGCTGTGTGTTTTTCTTCTCTCGTTTGGGGTGGGATAATGGCGTGTGTTCTCTGGCTGTGAGGATGAGTTCATGTTTTGTGCCGAACGGGGCCAGTCTGGAGGATTGCCACTCCAACCTCTTCTATCTGGTGAGTATATAAATACCTGAGCTTATATGTGTGGACATGTGCACAGTCACACTCACGTCAGTGTCTGGTGAATTCACATATGGGTAGGCGCAGAGCTTGTGTACACAACGTGATGTCTAGATTTGTGCTTGACTTTTATATGCATGTTTTGGCACTGCTGTAAAACTACCTTTTCACTCTTTGCACTTCCACAAATCTTTAATTGTAAAGTCCGCGACTACAACAATGCATACATAAACACACAGGCATGGGTACTCACACAATCTGTCAGATTACCACGGACGCCAAATCATTAGGCTTTACACATATATCTTCTATGGCCACCTCAATGTCTACTCTTAACAAATGTACTTGTTTATACTTTCGATATATACCATGTAAAGTTTTCTGTTCACAATTTACTGATACTTTTTTTTTATTATTATTATTGAAATCATCTGTGTAGTGCAGGCTACATAAGTAGCGATACACAATTGCACTAATTTTGTAGTAAAAAGAGTAACACATTAAAAACACAGAAGGAGAAAACTTTTGCCTATTATGACAAAGTAACTCATGTTTTTGTAGACCTGGAAATAACCTTTCAAAACTTGATATGTATATTTATACCTGATATTAAATACCGATTACCCACTTGTTACATTATATACTACATCATTTGTGAATGCAACACTAGTCATGTAGTGTAAACTCTTTCCTTATCTCCAGGTATATTTTGCTATCACGTTTTTTAAGTAGTTGAAGTTTATTTTTTCGTATGTGTCCTAAGTGCATGTGGACTGAAAGTATTTGATGCTGTTTGTGCCTTTCTTGCTTTTTATGCATCCTCCTATCACTTCTAGGTTAATGTGTTGCACAGCTGTACTTCTAAACTCAACCCTGTGTTTGTTAGCATTCAGAGCCTCTGTCCTTTCTTTTGATCTTGTTTTTATAGTCTTACTCTATAAAAGTGAAGCCTGGAATACAAGAAGCAGCCATTTTCCTGGCTGTCCCGCTGGGCTTGGCCCTGGCCCTGTCTTATAGGATCCACAACCCTCTACTTCAAATGTTTTCTCCTCCCCTTTCTGTGTCCCAGCTGTTCTCACCTTCTTGAATTCCTTACTGTTTTATCCATTCAGCACTTTCATCTTATTTTGTTTCTTTTTTGCTTTTCTGTCAGGCTTTTTTTTTTTTTTTTTTTTTTTTTTTCCACCCATACTTGATTGGTTCATTCTCATTAATCCATACTTCATGCAAAGGATTTTATTACATTTTTTTTTTTTTTTGTGAATCATGGTGAGTTCTCTAATAAAGTATAAGGCTGTGCTTAGACAGTGCAATGCAAAATAGTTTTTTTCCCTTCATGTTTTCAGTGACTTGTTATACCAGCTGCAAAGTATAAAATATTATACATTTATTTTTGTACATGAAATAGCTGATTCTGTGCTTGTAGGTAAATCGGATCTTCTTTTATCATTTTCTGTACACACACATGCTTTTTTATCTTATCCCCTCAATGACGGAATAATTCCATCATGGAACTATTGAGCAAACTGAAGCTGTGTTCTTAAAGGGACAGTCTAGTCCAAAATAAACTTTCATGATTTAGATAGAGAATGTAATTTTAAACAATTTTCCAATTTACCCTTTTCACCAATTTTGCTTTGTTCTTTTGGTATTCTTAGATGAGGTTCATATGCTAATTTTTAAGCATTTGAAGGCCGCCTTTTCTCTCGGGGCATTTTGACAGTTTTTCACCAATAGAAGGTGTTAGTTCATGTGTGTCATATAGATAACACTGTGCTCACGCATGTGGAGTTAAGGTTGAGCCAGCTCTGATTGGCTAAATGGATGTCTGTCAAAAGAACTGTATTAAGGGGGCAGTTTGCAGAGGCTTAGATACAAGGTTATCACAGAGGAAAAAAGTGTATTTATATAACTGTTGGTTGTGCAAAATTAGGGAATGGGTAATAAAGGGTTTATCTATCTTTTAAAAATATATAAATTCTGGTATAGACTGTCCCTGAATATGTCTGTATTCCAAAGAATAATACTTAAACAGAACAATTGAATATTAAAATGTTATTACTAGGGCTGCAAATAACTTATTTTCATAATCGATTAATCGGCCGATTTATTTTTTCGATTAATCGACTAATTGGATAAAAAGAAAATCAATAATTGTTTTCTATGTTTTAAGTAAAATCCACATAATGAGTGTTACAAATATAAACTTAAGACTAAAACTTTACATTAACACAACTGTTTCTTCAATTTTTAAGCAGCAGAGCACAGTTTTATAATTAAACAAAACAAAACCACAAACTGTTTGAAAAGAGGTAGAACTAGAAAGAGTTAGACTATCACTGTTAATAACATTTTGTTATTCACTCTTTCTGAAACTTTGCATTGAAATGCAAAAATCTCAACATGTCCACATGATTCTGGCTAAGGCTGCTGGTTCTCTGCAACTGTATTTCCTGCAGCAGAGAAAAGGCTGTTGAGGTGTATAAGTAGGGTTTTGCCAATTTTACCAAAGTGGGATATTTATCTTTTTTAGCTCTTCACCAATGCTAAGTGTTTTCTACCTTGGCAAGGGGCTTTTCAATAAAGTAACCATTGACTTCATTCTAACATAAAAATATCTTGAATATCTATATGCAATGGTAAATAACCAGCTATAAGGTTAGGGGAAATATCTAGTCCGCTCTAAAAATAACGAATATATACTTTTAAAGGTTAAATCTGGTACATATTATCACAATTTATTAAAAAAATAACAAAATCAGAAGCGCTAAGGTCTGTATTTCAATAACAGGACAAAGCCTTACACATTTATTTATACAGTACATATAATCGGCAATACGCTAATAATTGTGCAAACAGATAATAGTGCACATCAATTTAAATAACTCCCATCAATCTAGGGGCTAGGTGTAAACAACAAGCTCAGCACTATATCATGAAAAGCATAGTTCCAAATCACCAGATTTAATATAAAAAATCCAAATGATGACTATTCTATCTGGGTTGCACATAAGCCAGGGGTAGTTGTAAACTTATACTGTCCTGAAAAAGTGAAAAGTAGATGTCCTTTAGGCTAAGGACATAACCATAAAACACAATACCATGTGCAGGAGCTCATTGGAGTGAAGCAGCTAGTGTTGTGCACAGACCAACTAATTGCAAACCAATTAATCAATTAT
Source organism: Bombina bombina (assembly GCF_027579735.1). NCBI lineage: Eukaryota > Metazoa > Chordata > Amphibia > Anura > Bombinatoridae > Bombina > Bombina bombina. Next base: position 634,591,672 of record NC_069501.1, read on the forward strand.
GACGATTAGTTGTTGCAGCTCTAGTTATTACTTTTCTCATAACCCCTGCTGGGAGTGTAATTTATTCTGCTGGCTATTTTTACACTGCATTTTTTTTATAGCTAATTCAAACGTATACAATCTTTCACTGGATACCATAGGCAAAATCAGCTATTTGTAAACAATGTCATACATTGCATTCGTTAAAGGGGCAGTCTAGTCAAAATTAAACTTTCATGATTCAGATAGGGCATGTAATTTTAAACAACTTTCCAATTTACATCTATTATCTAATTTGCTCAGTTCTGTAGATATCCTTTGTTGAAGAAATAGCAATGCACATGTGTGAACCAATCACACAAGGCCTCTATGTGCAGCAACCAATCAGCAGCTACTGAGCATATCTAGATATGCTTTTCAGCAAGTGATATCAAGAGAATGAAGCAAATGAAATAATAGAAGTAAATTAGAAAGTTGTTTAAAATGACATGCTCTTTCTATATCACAAAAGAAAAAAATTGGGTTTCATGTCCCTTTAACCTCTTAAGGACATATGATGGAATTTTTCTGTCATAAAACAATTGAGCAAACTGAAGGCTGTGTCCTTAAAGGGTTAAAATAAATAATTGGAAACACATTAAAGGGGCAGTTTACTTATTTTCTTTTACCCTTTTATAATTTGTTCCCAATGATCCACTTTACCTGCTGGAGTATATTCAATTGTTTACAAGTATTTCCATTACCCTTATATTGGCATTTGAAATAGTTGATTTAGCCTGTGGTATCCCCACCTATCCTGAAAGAAGAAATTACACTCCCAATGGGGTATAGAAGAGAGAAGGTAATATGCTAATTTTCCGTTGTTTTCTCCAAATATTGGTGATTGTTTTACAGACATATATAAGATAAGAAGCAGGTATAAGTACACAATGTGATAAAGTAATGAGATCTGATTACACCTACAAGCTCAACCCATTTTTTTTTCTTTTTTCCATTAAGATATTTATTGAGGTTTTTATACAATTTTAATATATAACAAGATATATGTTCTGTCACATATACAACAATTGCAGGAATGCATATTACAATAATACAGGTTTGAACAAGTTTATCTGCATTTCCAACTAAACATATAGCCACAAAACCTCATTTGTTTTGGTTTTATACACCTCTTGACTGGTCTTTAGGCCACTCTTGGACCTATACCTAATAGCTTGTATCACTGGAGGGAACTAGGGTGATATAGAGCCACTCTTGGGCATGATGAATGAATATATATATATATATATATATATATATATATATATATATATATATATATATATATATATATATATATATATATATATATATATATATATATATATATATATATACATACATACCCTTTCTAGTGCTCCTAACAGCCCCACCATCCAGGCCATAGCTACGCTTTACATTTGCACTTTCATTTATTTGCATTGCCTATTGCTGTTTTTACGATTACGCTATTACTTTTCAATAAAGTGGATTACGTGTTTTGAGCTGGTGTCCGGACCTCTTTTCTTTGAGAGAGTGTATGTATATATGTATATATATGTATGTGTATATGTATGTATATATATATATATATATATGTGTGTGTATATATATATATATATATATATATATATATATATATATATATATATATATATATATATATATATATATATATATATATATTTTACTTAGCCAATTATTATGTTGTTTATATTAGGATGAATCCACCTTTGGACCCTAGCAATTAATTATAGTATGGAAACAAAATGTAATATTTAGCGGGTAATCACCACTTTTCAGACTTGTGGAAGTACACTCGACTAATCAACACTCATACTATTTCCTTCTCTTATAATATGTATAATCTCTTATTGGGGTATAGTCTAATTCCAATGTTGCTCCAACTCCACGTGTGTGAGCACAGTGTTATCAATATGACACACATGAACTAACACCCTCTAGTGGTGAAAAACTGTCAAAATGCCCTGAGAGAAGAGGCGGCCTTCAAGGGCTTAGAAATTAGCATATGAACCTCCCTAGGTTTATCTTTCAACTAAGAATACCAAGAGAACAAAGCAAAATTGGTGAAAAATTCTAGAAACTGATATTGCCATAATAGGTGTCTCCATATATTGCCACTATTGTGGTATATTAGGTCTCTATAAAGTGACCTCCCCATACGCAATTCTAATATAAACAGTCCAAGAACAGTACTAAACTTTACCTCAAATGCCACAGCAAAGGTGAGATTAGGATTAAATCATTTGCTATGTGCAAACTGTATACTATCTTTTTAATAACTTTTAACAGTACTTAGTGTAAAACAAGTTCAAGGTTTGGTAACAATGGAGAAATAAGTGGCATTCCTCTTCTGTCCCAATGGCAATTCCTCAGCCTATGCTGCGCGGGTCATGAAGGCACAGTAGAAGAACCTCTGCTAGTGGGGTAGCTAAACGGAGCATGAGTAGCCATGCAATCATCCCAATAGAATTCCAGAGGGCTATATAACCCAGGGAAAGCGACATCTCAAGCAAGGTACTATAGAAAGAAATTGGAGCAAAGTCTTTCACGGTCTGGAAAAGCACCTTCAATAGTTGCTATATTAGGAGCCGTTATATTCCGATCTGGTATCAGACTATAACAGCAGCCCCCAGGGATGCCGTCCGCACCTCCCTCAAGAGCCACTGAAAGTCTTTCACCTTTCCAGAAACGATCTCTGCTTCTTGTCATTGTTTGCTGTATATCGTCAGATCTAGGTCCCATTAGTATACGCTTCGTCATAGGTGAGTAAGCTGTTATCTGTGCAGTGACCACCTTGTCAGGATCTGGCCCCCCTGAAGTCGGAGCGGGATCCTCTGCTTCTTCCCCTTGGATTAGCGACACAAGATTATTAAAATGGCGGAACAGGTTCCGTTCTCAGCAGTATTTCTATGGATCTGCGCAGCTTACTTAAGATCATTTAGTTGCCTTGTTAAAAAGATAGGATGCTTAGCTGAAGTAGTGGATTATCAGAGTCTTTGCCGGAGCCTTAGTTTATGTGACTGCTCATGGCCTCTGCCTAGGCACGCCCCCAGCTTTATAAGGTTATGGCTTCAAACCACAAAATCAGCTAATTCATATACACAAATAAACCTTAAAAACAAATCTCATACATTTTATGCTCTGCAGCTGGTAAAAAAAAAAAAAGTAATTGGAAACACATTAAGGGAAAACAATTTTATAGTATACTGTCCCTTTTAAAGGGGGGAAAACTTTAGGGTACACTGTCCCTTTTAATTGGTTACTAGTTAAAACCACATATTTTAAAGATATTTCAATGCTATACATAGGACTACATTGACATTCTCTGTTCTTGTGCAATTGATTGTGCAGGAGTGGGGGGGGGGCAGCATTGCAATATAAACTTCTTGTGCAATGTTTAAATATTGCCATGCAATGCTGCTGCATCGCAAGTGGCAATTACAGGAAAACAGGTTCACTAATTGCGAACCTGTCTCCCTGCTATAAGTTGTGGTCATACTGTAGGTATAGTAATGCAAAAATTAGATTATCTATAACAATTCAGACAATGTAATTTTTTGTTTTGTTAAGACTATTTGAAGATGCAATAAACAACTTGTAATTACAAAACATTTCTTTTCTCATACTAAAGAATAACATAAATCAAGTCTAAACCTTTTTTTAAAACAAAGCTGTTTTTCAGTAGCCAAACTCTACCACCTACTTGCCTCATTTGGAGGAGCCAATCTGTCTTTAAGTCTGCAGCTGACAAGGCTACGGTCTGGCACCTAAATATTTTTACTGGGTTCTAAATTTTAAACAGATTTGTTGAGTTTAAATTGCCTAACAGTGAGAGGATAAAGCTAATGTTAGTACTGCCACTTGAGTAGCCAAAATAATACTTAATGGGAAATAAAAATCCTTAGTAAAATGCTATTATGCATCTGAACATTTTATGATTGCATTATTACTTGTCCAGAACTGTATATTTAACTCACAAAGGGGTTAAATACACAGTTAGCTTTGTAAACACAGCATGCTGCAATTCCAGAGCTGAACATGGCTATGTGCATAGCCACCAATTGGTAGTGTTGAGCACACAATAAGGCAAAAATAAAAAGCTCCAACCCAGTAGAGAATTTTATTGTGGCTTTTTACGTGCCTTTAATCGCATCCAGAAATAAAAATAAAATTTGCATTTATATAAAATATTTACTTTGAAAGTTTGTTCATATATCGATGTAAACCGTGCTGGCTGTCAATGTATGAACCTGGCAGGTAAATGCAGTGATCCTGTACTTTGCTGGCTCTCCAGGGGCAGATTGGCAGAAGACGTATCATATTAACGTAACAAAGTACTTGGTCCCTAGACATACAATTTGCAGCCACCTTGCATTAGGCTGCAGCAAGTTGACATAGAAGAGTTCTTGATTCTGGGGAAGAGACATTGTGGGGACCAGCGAGTAAGGACACGCGTGTCTAGTGCTTGCTGTCCAGCCTTCAGGTGTGCAGAACACTAATTATTATAATAATAATACATTTATTATTTTCCTTCTTAATATGAGGTGAGTCCACGGCATCATTCCTTTCTGTTTGGAAATACTGAACCTGGCCATTAGGAGGAGGAAAAGACACCCCAGCCAAAAGGCTTAAATACCCCCCCCCCCCCACTTCCCTCATTTCTCTTGTAAGGTGTATCCAGTCCACGGATCATCCATTACTTGTGGGATATTCTCATTCCCAACAGGAATTTGCAAGAGGACACCCACAGCAGAGCTGTAATATAGCTCCTCCCCTAACTGTCATAGCCAGTCATTCTCTTGCAACTCTCAACAAGCAAGGACGTTGTAGGAGAGAGTGGTTAAATATAGCTAGTTTATTTTCTTCAATCAAAAGTTTATTTTTAAATAGTACCGGAGTTGTGCTATTTTATCTCAGGCAGTAAATAGAAGAATCTGCCTGAGGTTTCTATGATCTTAGCAGGTTGTAACTAAGATCCATTGCTATTCTCACATATGTCTGAGGGGATTACACAGATGAGGTAACTTCAGCGAGAGAATGGCGTGCAGTTTATTCTGCTATCAGGTATGTGCAGTTATAATTTTTTCTAGAGATGGAAAACACTAGAAAATGCTGCTGATACCGGATTAATGTAAGTTAAGCCTGAATACAGTGATTTAATAACGTCTGGTATCATGCTTACTCCCAGGGGTAATACCCTTATGATATTTACAATATAAAACGTTTGCTGGCATGTTTAATCATTTTTATATATGCTTTGGTGATAAAACTTTATTGGGGCCTAGTTCTTTCCACATGGCTGGCTTAAATTTTGACTAGAAACAATTTCCACTGTTGTAGTATAAAAGTTACAGTTGGTGCAGTTAAAATTACAAACTGTGACATCCAGCTTCCCTCAAAGGCCCTCTGAATGCTATAGGACATCTCTAAAGGGCCCAAAGGCTTTCCAAAGTCGTTTATTGGGGAAGATAGGGCCACAGCTTGCTGTGGCAGTTGGTTGTGACTGTTAAAAAACGTCAATTTCGTTTTTTTGATCCGTTTTTTGAACTAAGGGGTTAATCATCCATTTGCAAGTGGGTGCAATGCTCTGTTAGCCTATTATACACACTGTAAAAATTTCGTTTGATTTACTGCATTTTTTCACTGTTTTTCAAATTCTGACAAAATTTGTTTCTCTTAAAGGCACAGTACCGTTTTTTATATTTGCTTGTTAACTTGATTTAAAGTGTTTTCCAAGCTTGCTAGTCTCATTGCTATTCTGTATAAACATGTCTGACATAGAAGAAACTCCTTGTTTATTATGTTTAAAAGCCATGGTGGAACCCCCTCTTAGAATGTGTACCAAATTTACTGATTTCATTTTATGCAATAAAGATCATTTTCTGTCTTTAAAAAATTTTTCACCAGAGGAATCTCACGAGGGGGAAGTTATGCCGACTAACTTTCCCCACGTGTCAGACCCTTTGACTCCCGCTTAAGGGACTCGCGCTCAAATGGCGCCAAGTACATCTAGGGCGCCCATAGCGTTTACTTTACAAGACATGGCGGCAGTCATGGATAATACACTGTCAGCGGTATTAGCCAGACTACCTGAATTTAGAGGTAAGCGAGATAGCTCTGGGGTGAGACAAAATGCAGAGCATACTGACACTTTAAGAACCATGTCTGATACTGCCTCACAATATGCAGAAGCTGAGGAAAGAGAGCTTCAGTCAGTGGGTGATGTTAATGACTCAGGAAAGATACCTGATTCTAATATTTCTACATTTAAATTTAAGCTTGAACACCTCCGCGTGTTGCTTAGGGAGGTTTTAGCTGCTCTGAATGACTGTGATACCATTGCAGTGCCAGAGAAATTGTGTAGACTGGATAAATACTTTGCAGTGCTGGTGTGTACTGATGTTTTTCCAAATACCTAAAAGGTTTACAGAAATTATTAATAAGGAATGGGATAGACCAGGTGTGCCGTTCTCTTCCCCTCCAATTTTTAGAAAAATGTTTCCAATAGACGCCACCACACGGGACTTATGGCAGACAGTCCCTAAGGTGGAGGGAGCAGTTTCTACTCTAGTAAAGCGTACTACTATCCCTGTTGAGGACAGTTGTGCTTTTTTTTTTTTAGATCCAATGGATAAAAAATTAGAGGTTACCTTAAGAAAATATTTATTCAACAAGGTTTTATCCTACAGCCCCTTGCATGCATTGCCCCTGTTACTGCGGCGTACTGGTTTGAGTCTCTGGAAGAGGCTTTACAGGTAGCGACTCCATTGGATGACATATTTGGCAAACTTAGAACACTTAAGCTAGCCAATTCTTTTATTCTGATGCCATTGTTCATTTGACTGAACTAACGGCTAAGAATTCTGGTTTTGCTATACAGGCGCGCAGAGCGCTATGGCTTAGATCATGGTCAGCTGACGTGACTTCAAAATCTAAGCTACTTAACATTCCCTTCAAGGGGCAGACCCTATTCGGGCCTGGTTGAAGGAGATTATTGCTGATATCACGGGAGGAAAAGGTCATGCCCTTCCTCAGGACAGGTCCAAATCTAGGGCCAAACAGTCTAATTTTCGTGCCTTTCAAAACTTCAAGGCAGGTGCAGCATCAACTTCCTCTAATAATAAATAAGAGGGAACTTTTGCTCAATCCAAGATGGTCTGGAGACCAAACCTGACCTGGAAAAAAGGTAAGCAGGTAAAAAAGCCTGCTGCTGCCTCTAAGACAGCATGAAGGAACGGCCCCCTATCCGGGAACGGATCTTGTAGGGGGCAGACTTTCACTCTTTGCCCAGGCGTGGGCAAGAGATGTTCAGGATCCCTGGGCGTTGGAAATTATATCCCAGGGATATCTTCTTGACTTCAAAGCTTCCCCCCCCAAAAAGGAAATTTCACCTTTCACAATTATCTGCACACCAGATAAAGAGAGGCATTCTTACACTGTGTACGAGACCTCCTAGTTATGGGAGTGATCCATCCAGTTCCAAAGGAGGAACAGGGACAGGGTTTTTACTCAAATCTGTTTGTGGTTCCCAAAAAAGAGGGAACCTTCAGACCAATTTTGGATCTAAAGATCTTAAACAAATTCCTCAAAGTTCCGTCGTTCAAGATGGAAACTATTCGTACCATCCTACCACTGATCCAGGAGGGTCAATATATGACTACAGTGGATCTAAAGGATGCTTATCTTCACATTCCGATACACAAAGATCATCATTGGTTTCTCAGGTTTGCCTTTCAAGACAGGCATTACCAGTTGTAGCTCTTCCCTTGGGATTAGCTACAGCCCCAAGAATCTTTACAAAGGTTCTAGGGTCGCTTATGGTGGTCCTAAGGCCGCGGGGCATAGCAGTAGCCCCTTATTTAGATGACATCCTGATACAGGCGTCAAACTTCCAAATTGCCAAGTCTCATACGGACGTAGTACTGGAATTTCTGTGGTCGCATTGGTGGAAAGTGAACAAGGAAAAGAGTTCTCTATCCCCACTCACAAGAGTTTCCTTTCTAGGGACTTTGATAGATTCTGTAGAAATGAAAATTCACCTGACGGAGTCCAGGTTTTCAAAGCTTCTAAATTCCTGCCGGGTTCTTCATTCTATTCCGCGCCCTTCGGTGGTTCAGTGTATGGAAGTAATCGGCTTAATTGTAGCGGCAATGGACATAGTGCCGTTTGCACGCTTACATCTCAGACCGCTGCAACTATGCATGCTCAGTTGAACGGGGATTACACAGATTTGTCCCCTCAACTGAATCTGGACCAAGAGACAAGGGATTCTCTTCTCTGGTGGCTATCTCTGGTCCATCTGTCCAAAGGTATGACCTTTCGCAGGCCAGATTGGACAATTGTTACGACAGATGCCAGCCTTCTAGGTTGGGGTGCAGTCTGGAACTCCCTGAAGGCTCAGGGATCGTGGACTCAGGAGGAGTCTCTCCTTCCATTAAACATTCTGGAACTAAGAGCGATATTCAAGGCTCTTCAGGCTTGGCCTCAGTTAGCAACTCTGAGGTACATCAGATTTCAGTCGGACAACATCACGACTGTAGCTTACATCAACCATCAAAGGGGAACGAGAAGTTCCCTAGAGATGTTAGAAGTTTCAAAAATAATTCGCTGGGCTGAGATTCACTCTTGCCACCTATCGGCTATCCATATCCCAGGTCTAGAGCACTGGGAGGCGGATTTTCTAAGTCGTCAGACTTTTCATCCGGGGGAGTGGGAACTCCATCTGGAGGTATTTGCACAACTGATTCATTGTTGGGGCAAACCAGAGCTGGATCTCATGGCGTCTCGCCAGAACGCCAAGCTTCCGTGTTACGGATCCAGGTCCAGGGATCCCAAGGCGACACTAATAGATGCTCTAGCAGCGCCCTGGTCTTTCAACCTGGCTTATGTGTTTCCACCGTTTCCTCTGCTCCCTCGACTGATTGCCAAGATCAAGCAGGAGAGAGCATCAGTGATTCTGATAGCACCTGCGTGGCCATGCAGGACCTGGTATGCAGATCTAGTGGACATGTCATCCTTTCCACCATGGTCTCTGCCTCTGAAACAGGACCTTCTACTTCAGGGTCCTTTCAACCATCCAAATCTAATTTCTCTGAGGCTTACTGCCTGGAGATTGAACGCTTGATTTTATCAAAGCGTGGCTTCTCCGAGTCAGTTATTGATACCTTAAGACAGGCACGAAAGCCTGTCACCAGGAAAATTTACCATAAGGTATGGCGTAGATCTCTTTATTGGTGTGAATCCAAGGGTTACTCATGGAGTAAGGTCAGGATTGCTAGTATATTATCTTTTCTCCAAGAAGGTTTGGAAAAAGGATTGTCAGCTAGTTAAGCGTCTGGCAGATGTTCCAGACGTTCAGGCATTTTGTCAGGCTTTAGTTAGAATCAAGCCTGTGTTTAAACCTGTTGCTCCACCATGGAGCTTAAACTTGGTTCTTAAGGTTCTTCAAGGAGTTCCGTTTGAACCTCTTCATTCCATAGATATCAAGCTTTTATCTTTGAAAGTTCTTTTTTGGTAGCTATTTCCTCGGCTCGTAGAGTCTCTGAGCTATCTGCCTTACAATGTGATTCTCCTTATCTGATTTTTCATATGGATAAGGTAGTCCTGCGTACCAAACCTGGGTTCTTACCTAAGGTGGTATCTAACAATATCAATCAAGAGATTGTGGTTCCATCCTTGTGTTACACAATCTGGACGTGGTCCGTGCTTTAAAGTTTTACTTACAAGCTACTAAAGATTTTCGTCAAACATCTGCTTTGTTTGTTGTCTACTCTGGACAGAGGAGAGGTCAAAAGGCTTCGGCAACCTCTTTTTCTTTTTGACTAAGAAGCTTAATCCGCTTAGCCTATGAGACTGCTGGACAGCAGCCTCCTGAAAGGATTACAGCTCATTCCACTAGAGCTGTGTCTTCCACTTGGGCCTTTAAAAATGAGGCTTCTTTTGATCAGATTTGCAAGGCGATGACTTGGTCTTCGCTTCATATTTTTTCAAAATTTTACAAATTTGATACTTTTGCTTGTTCGGAGGCTATATTTGGGAGAAAGGTTTTACGGGCAGTGGTTCCTTCCATTTAAGTACCTGCCTTGTCCCTCCCTTCATCCGTGTACTTTAGCTTTGGTATTGGTATCCCACAAGTAATGGATGATCCGTGGACTGGATACACCTTACAAGAGAAAACACAATTTATGCTTACCTGATAAATTTATTTCTCTTGTGGTGTATCCAGTCCACGGCCCGCCCTGTCATTTTAAGGCAGGTAATTTTTAAATTTAAACTACAGTAACCACTGCACCCTATGGCTCCTCCTTTCTCGGCTTGTTTTCGGTCGAATGACTGGCTATGACAGTTAGGGGAGGAGCTATATTACAGCTCTGCTGTGGGTGCCCTCTTGCAACTTCCTGTTGGGAATGAGAATATCCCACAAGTAATGGATGATCCGTGGACTGGATACACCACAAGAGAAATAAATTTATCAGGTAAGCATAAATTGTGTTTTTCCAGTCATTCTTTGCCTTTCGTCACAGTAGGTTAGCAGAGAAGTGTCAGAAGATTCGGAGTAGTTCCTTATGAAGGATTCCGGTAAGATCGTTTCATTTTTTTATACACATATAACTCAAGAAGACAGGGTCACAGTGTGGCTCCTTTTATCTGTATGGAGTCAAGGGTTAATATCTCCGGAGGGGGATTAATCACATACGTTTATTTGATTTATGCTGCGACATGTGTAAGATGAGGCTCAGGCATTTGTTGGAATGTACAGGGTTTTACTTTCGTTTTAAGAGCTGCGCAGCCTGAAAGGCTTGGCGCTTTTTTTTTTCTATTATAGCAGGGGCAGTCTTGCATTGCGCACCACATGACTGGGTGTGGTCACACTTATTTCCTATTTCCTGACCGTGCGGTTTACCGGAGAAGAAGAGGTTTCTCTGTTTGGCCTGGGTCATAGGAGGTGGTGCGTGCCCCAGCCATTGGGGGTATAAAGGTGACGGGTCCCCTTGATGTGATCCAGAAAAGAATTAAGGCCTTAAGGGTAGCTTATTCTTTTATTTGTGATGCAAATATGCAAATTATTTGCCTGAATGCTAAGGCTTCAGGTTTTTCTGTTCAAGCCCATAGGACACTCTGGCTGAAGTCCTGGTCTGCGGATATGACTTTGAAGTCCAGACTTCTTTCCCTCTCCTTTAAGGGAAAGATTTTATTTGTTGCAGGACTGGACTCAATTATCTCCACGGTTACTGGAGGCAAGGGTTCCTTTTTACTGCAGGATAAGAACAAGCCTAAGGGACAAGGTCCTAATTTTCGTTCTTATAAAACGTCAGCAGCCCTCCGCAAAAGCCAGAGCTATCCAAGGTGACTTGGATGCCGGCTCAGTCCTGGAATAAATCTAAGCTGAGCAAGAAGCCCGCCGAGACAAAGTCGGCATGAATGGGAGGCCCCCGATCCGGCTCTGGATCGTGTAGGGGGCGGGGCAGACTGTCGCTCTTTTTAGACGCTTGGTTTGGGAACGTGCAAGACCCGTGGGTCCTGGAGGTCATTGCTCAGGGATACAAGATAGGTTTCAAGCCTCATCCACCCAGGGGCAGATTCCTCCTATCAAACCTGTCTTCCAGGCCAGAAAAGAGAGAACGAAAGTAATTACTAAAGAGGGCGCTAAAAAGCTAGATGTAACAAACACATTTTATTCTTAGATATCTAGTCGGATACGTATAAAATACAATGTACGAAGATTAAACGCTAATAACATTCTTAATAGCAAAATGTTTACCTAAACAAACAATATTGTATAAGGGACGTCTCCCTATGTGTGTTTAAAATGCAAATTGCAGAATTTACATACACAAATTTATAGAAAAACAGGCGTAGCAAATGCAAGCATTGAATAGATAAAATATAGAGACAGATTGGTTTCCCAAACATTATTTAAAATACATTAAGAGAAAAAAATATATATTGAAAAAATAAAAAAAATAAACCCAGAATATTTTCTGTAATGAACGTGTCCTCAACCTTATACCAGGGAGATAATTATAGCTTCCAAATCAAATGTCCGTGTTTTCAGACAGAAGATGTTATCACAAATATCATTGGGTTATTAGTATGGCCACAATGTAGCAAATATTCCACTGGGTAGAGAGAACTTCAAAACCAAATTGTCCGTAACTTCAGACAGGGGAAGTGTTATATGACCACAAGTTAGCAAATATTCAACTATGTGAAGATTTGTATAGTTTGCTCCTAATATATATACATGAAATGAAACAACCCGCTCTTAGCGTGTATTACGTGTGGGTTACTAGGTACCTAGTGGAAAAAAATGCAGGACAGCATCTTAGCTTCTACGCATTTCACCCGTGGTAGTGGGCTTTTTCAAGATCTTTTTTTCCACTAGGTACCTAGTTACCCGCGCGTAATACACGCTAAGAGCGGGTTGCTTACTTTAATCAAAATATACAAATATATATACATATATATTTGTGTATATATACAAAATAACTCAGTTAAGGAGATAAATTAAACCTTCTTGAGACGGTCTTATAATACACCACACCAAATCAAGGTTAACAACCTGACAGAAATTGAAGCACTGCTCGCCTTCTGGAGACAGTTGAAGCAATATCACTCACCCCTCTTCCTCCAAGTAACTGCTTCTGTTTCTAGGTTGAAACTCAGTTCCGGTGCGTATGATTACCGAAAAAGGACCCGGCAGCTATAATGTTTGCAGTCCAATGCTTGATGAAATTAAACAACCCGCTCTTGGCGTGTATTACGCGCGGGTTACTAGGTACCTAGTGGAAAAAAGATCTTGAAAAAGCCCACTACCACGGGTGAAATGCGTAGAAGCTAAGCTGTTGTCCTGCATTTTTTTCCCACTAGGTACCTAGTAACCCACGCGTAATACATGCTAAGCGTGGGTTGTTTCATTTCACATATATATAGGAGCAAACTATACAAATCTTCACATAGTTGAATATTTGCTAACTTGTGGCCATATAACACTCTGATGAGTTACTAGGTATCTAGTGGAAAAAAAGATCTTGAAAAAGCCCACTACCACGGGTGAAATGCGTAGAAGCTAAGCTGTTGTCCTGCATTTTTTTTCCCACTAGGTACCTAGTAACCCACGCGTAATACACGCTAAGCGTGGGTTGTTTCATTTCACATATATATAGGAGCAAACTATACACTCTGATGATATTTGTGACAATATCTCCTGTCTGAAGTTACGGACAATTTGGTTTTGAAGTTATCTCTACCCAGTGGAATATTTGCTACATTGTGGCCATACTAATAATCTGATATTTGTGATAACATCTGTCTGAAAACACGGGCATTTGATTTGGAAGCTATACTTATTTCCCTGGTATAAGGTTGAGGACACGTTCATTACAGAAAATATTCTGTTTTTTGTTTTTTTCTTCAATATATATATTTTTTCTCTTAAGGTGGTATATTTCTTAATGTATTTTAAATAATTTTTGGAAAATCCAATCTTTTTCTATATTTGATCTATTCAATGCTTGCATTTGCTATGCCTGTTTTTGTCTAAATTTGCGTATGTACATTCTGCAATTTGCTTTTTAACACATAGGGAGACGTCCCTTTATACAATATTGTTTGTTTAGGTAAACATTTTGCTAATAAGAATTTTTTTTAATCTTCTTACATTGTATCTTATACGTATCCGACTAGATGTCTAAGAATAAATGTGTTTGTTACATCTAGCTTTTTAGTGCCCTCTTTTGTAATTACTTTTTGTAATCTTTTTCCATGTTCCACTTTTAGGTAGGTGGTTAGGTGTGGCAAGTTGTAACTTTAAGCTCAGCGCTTTGTTTAAATCTCTGTCTCCAGAAAAGAGAGAAACCTTTCTGGGGTGTGTGAGGGATCTCTCCTCCCTAGGAGTCATTGTCCCAGTACCTCTTGCAGAAAGAGGTCTGGGGTACTATTCAAACCTTTTTGTGGTCCCAAAGGAGGAGGGAACTTTCCGCCCAATTCTGGACCTAAAGTGCTTAAACAAATTCCTATCTTTCCCCTTGTTCAAAATGGAGACGATAAGTTACATCCTTCCCTTAGTTCAGGAAGGACAGTTCATGACCACTATAGATCTGAAGGATGCTTACCTTCTCATTCCAATCCACAAGGAACACTTCAAGTTCCTAAGGTTTGCTTTCCTGGACCAGCACTTCCAGTTTATTGCACTTCCGTTTGGTCTAGCTACTGCTCCAAGAGTTTTTACGAAGGTTCTAGGGGCTCTGCTAGCAGTTGCCAGAACCAGAGGTATAGTAGTAGCTCCATACTTGGACGATATTCTGGTTCAGGCACCATCTTGTTGCCTGGCAGTAGGCCATTCAAAATCTCTTCCTTTTTCTTCTTCAATCTCATGGGTGGAAGATAAACTTAGGAAAGAGATCTTATTCCTAATTCCAGGGTGGAATTCCTGGGTACTATAATAGACTCCATATCCACGAGGATATTCCTTACAGACCAAAGAAGTTACAAGCTAACTTCTGCTTGTCTTGCCCTCCAGACCTCCTTAAAGGCACACTGAACCCAATTTTTTTCTTTCATGATTCAGATAGAGCATGCAATTTTAAGCAACTTTCTGATTTACTCCTGTGCATGCAGAGACAGTGGAACGGCGATCATTCGGATCTGTCTCAACAGATTTCTCTGGACAACCGGTCAAGAGAATTGCTCTCCTGGTGGCTCTGTCCAGATCACCTGTCCCAAGGGACATCCTTCTTGAGACCCTCCTGGGAGATTGTGACTACGGACGCAAGTCTATCAGGATGGGGAGCTGTTTGGGGTTCCAGGAAGGCACAGGGCCTGTGGACTCGAGAGGAATCTCTGCTCCAGATCAACATTTTGGAACTTCGAGCAATCTTCAATGCTCTAAAGGGTTGGCCTCTTCTGGGTTCATCCCAGTTTATGAGATTCCAATCAGACAACATAACCTTGGTGGCTTATATCAACCATCAGGGGGAACGAGGAGCTCCCTAGCAATGAGGGAAGTATCTCGGATTCTGGAATGGGCAGAGGCCCACAACTTATCGCTGTCGGCGATCCACGTTCCGGGTGTGGACAACCGGGAAGTGGATTTCCTCAGCAGGCAATCCTTTCATCCGGGAGAATGGTCTCTCCATCCCGAGGTGTTTGCAGAGATTTGCAACAAATGAGGGACGCTGGAGAGAGATCTCATGGCGTCCTGGCTCAATTCCAAGCTACCTGGATATGGGTTGTGGCTGTGAAGGATGTGGTTCGTGGACCTGGTGGGGATGTCCTCATCTTCTCCTTTTTAAGTTACCTTGTCGTAGGGATCTGCTAGAACAGGGTCCTTTTGTTCAACAAAATCTAGATTCTCTGAGGCTGACTGCATGGAGATTGAACACTTAGTCTTAGCCAAGAGAGGTTGCTCTGAGAGGGTTATTGACACTCTCATTCAGGCTCGTAACCCTGTTAATCGTTTCATCTATCATAAGGTGTGAAGAGCGTGGTTTAGCCTGGCATAAGGTTAAGGCTGCCAGGATACTTTTCTTTCTCCAGGAGGGTCTGAGGAAGGGCCTTCTGCCAGTTCCCTGAGGGGACACATTTCGGCCCTTTCTGTTTTGCTGCACCGGAGGCTCGCTGAGCTCCCTGATGTGCAAACAGACCTGTGTATAGATCTTACACTCCACCTTGGAGTTTTAATCTTTCTTAAAGGGACAGTCTACACCAGAATTTGTATTGTTTTAAAAGATAGATAATCCCTTTATTACCCATTTCCCAGTTTTGCATAACCAACACAATTATAATAATATACTTTTTACCTCTGTGATTATCTTGTATCTAAGCCTCTGCAAACTGCCCCTTTTTTCAGTTCTTTTGACAGACTTGCAGTCTAACCAGTCAGTGCCTGCTCCCAGATAACTTCACGTGCACGAGCACAGTGTTATCTATATGAAATATGTGAACTAACACCCTCTAGTGGTGAAAAACTGTTAAAATGCAATCTGAAAGAGGTGGGCTTCAAGGTCTAAGAAATTGGCATATGAACCTTTTAATTGGTGATAAAAGTAAATTGGAAAATTGTTTAAAACTACATGCTCTATCTGAATCATGAAAGTTTATTTTGGCCTAGACTGTCCCTTTAAGTTTTTGCAACGGGCTACGTGTGAGCCTAGGCATTCGGTTTACATTAAATTGTTGTCCTGGAAGGTTCTCTTTCTATTGGCTATTGCGTTGGCACGCAGAGTGTCTGAAATGACTGCCTTGCAATGTGAGCCTCCTTATCTGGTGTTACACACTGATAAGGCTGTCCTATGTACCCGCTTGGGTTTTCTACCTAAGGTGGTGTCTGATCGTAACATCAATCAGTATTACTTCATAATCTGAATGTGGTTCTAGCTTTGAAGTTTTTATCTTCAAGCTACCAATGATTTTAGCCAAACTTCTTCCTTGTTTATCTACTCTGGGAAGCGTAAGGGTCTGAAGGCTTCTTCGACTTCCTTATCTTTTTGGTTGAGGAGTGTTATACGCTTAGCTTACGAGTCCGCGGGACTTAGACCTCCTCAGAGGGTTACGGCTCATTCCACTAGAGCTGTGTCTTCCTCTTGGGCCTTTTAAGAACGAGGCCTCTATGGATTAGATTTGTTAGGCGGCTACCTGGTCCTCCTTACATAAAAAAAAAGTTTGATGTTTTTGCTTCAGCTGAAGCAGCTTTTGGGGGAGAGGTTTTGCAGCCTATGGTGCCCTCAGATTAGGGTCCGCCTTTCTTTTACCCCTCCCGTTATCATTCAGTGTCCTCTAGAACTTGGGTATAGTTTTCCCAACAGTAAGGAATTATGCCATAGACTGTCTTCATGTTAAGAAGGAAAACATAAATTATGCTTACCTGATAATTTCCTTCTGTATGAGGAGAGTCCACGACCCCTGCCCGTATACTCCGATGGGCGGACCAAAATTAGTTTTAGTCTTCTGGCACCATTTATACCCTGATATTTCTCCTACTGTTCCTTGTTCCCTTGGCAGAATGACTGGGATAATAGGGAAGTGGGGGGAGTATTTAAGCCTTTGGCTGGGGTGTGTTTGCCTCCTCCTGGTGGCCAGGTTCAGTATTTCCCAACAGTAAGGAATGATGCTGTGGACTCTCCTCATACAGAAGGAAATGAAATTATCAGGTAAGCATAATTTATTGTTCTCATTTATTTGTATAGCGCTGCCAAATTCTGTAGCGCTGGATGCCAGTGTCTATGCAGGTCCATAGGCACTGGCATTAATGGCACTGCAATTTAACTGTACCTCTCCTTTGGTCATATGGCATCCTGAAAGTTTTAGATGCCTAAAGGTGCTGCTGCTGAGCAGCATGTCAGTACTATCAGGACTCGCAAACCAAGGCCCAGTTTAAGTGGCTTTGGGCACTCGGGTGAATGGATTTCCCCTCCCTCCATATAAAAAATGTGCACAAGTACTTTATAAAGACACACACCACATCAGTAAAGCAGTGCCTATGATTACCCAAAAACTCCTCTTGCCCATTAGACGAGTAAATGACATAACTTACCAGCCCTCAAACGTTTCTACATGTAGTTTGTATATATCTTATTTAAAAAGGCAAAATAAATAGTGGTATTGCAATTTCACAAGCATTGCAGACAGAGGTCCCAATTTGAATGCCCTACAAGCTGCTTAATATTTGAGGCCTGTGCATTAACGAAAAAAAAGTTTTAACTTTAGAAAATATTTTTCTATCACCAGGTAGAAAAAAACAGGGATATTATCTTGGTAATACTATATGTACATCCTGACTTTTTCCCTCTAGGGGAAAAAAAGGTTATAACTTAGTTTTCTTTTTTTGTTTAATCTTTGCTTCAGCGGGGGTTTACGATTATGTATGCTGCCACCCTTTCAACCTGTAGCACACTGAGAGCGGTACTGCATTTAGCTGGACAGTGAACAGTGATATAACAAGCATGTTTTAAAAAAAAAAAAAAAAAAAAATTCCCCCCGGCTGCCTTTAAACTACTAGCGCGACTGTTCGTGCCGTGCTAGCAGATTTGACTGGCTACATGGAGATCGAATATTATTCGAAGTGCCAAGGTCAGTTTTTGGAGCATCAATAGCGATCAGGAAAATTGTACAGTGCATTATATTGTTAGCTTACTCATGTACAGAGGACCCTGGAGTACTTCAGCACAATGTACATAAGCTGATTACCATAACTTTACCCATACTTAATTCACACACACAGAAAAACACTCGCCGCTCTAATATGATGTCTTCCCCCACAGACAACCTTGGGGGTTGGGAAGTAGCAACTGGCAAGGGGAGATCAAGTGCCATGGAGATAAGGGGAGGTTGTTTTTTGCTTTTGACAGAACCTCCCCTTTCTTCTGTGTTTGCATATGTGGGGGGCAATTTGACTGACAACCCTTTTTTTTTTTTTTTTTTTTTTTTTTTTCTTGCTACTGAGGTCGCCGTTTGGGTTGGTAACTTAAACATTTTACTTGCCCACAAGAAATTTACGTTGGATTTGGCGACCAGTCTGGTCTACCTAGGTTTACTCTTCATCAGGGAAAACCAAGAGGACAAAGCGTTTAGATAATAGAAGTAAATTGAAAAGTTGTTTAAAATTGTATGCGTTATCCTGAATCATGAAAGTTTAATTTTGACTATACTGTCCTTTCAGTTGTTGTATGTTACTGGTAGGCAAAGGGTAAATATATTCTTGGTTGCCTGTAAAATAGCTTAGTCAACCCCTTGCTCGCAACAATCAAACCTGGTATGATTAAAGAGACTTTCTAATACAAAAATGACATGCTCTAAGACCTAAGTCACCTGGACATGTTAGTTTTGTATTACTGATGCCAGCAACACAGGATTTGTTACTTCTGTATGTATATAAGTCCTGCAACTACCAAGAGCAGTTGTAGTCTCCTCTCCTGGACAAGACTCCATGTCCACAAAAACCAGCTGCCTTTAATTTGCAGTTACATGCTGTTGTAAGGGCAGTTTGATGCTAGTGTTTCCCAGCGCTGCCCTAGCTTTTCCTAAATCCAACTGCTGCTACTTTTGGCAGGGTAATGCTGCTGGCGGAGTCCACTGGGCTTGATAGCAGCTAACACTAAATATGACTTATCACAGTGATGGGTCAAAATTTGTAAAAACTAAGAATAGATTTTGCATGTTAAACATCCCCACCTCACTCCTTTATCCACAATGCTGCAATTTTGTCCCAGCAATACAGAGTTGGAGGTATAGGATGGCTTGCAGTATTTTTGTAGCTTCAGGGTTTACACATCTTGACTTTGGGCTATTTGTAAGATACAGTGGTAGCTCTTGTACATGATAAATATTAAGGACATTTTGAAATATTAAGAAGGCAGTCACACAATCTTAGGAACTCTGGAAGGTTTATATAATATCAGGGGTTGATGAAATGGAATTTGTTAAGCCCTGGAATAGAAGAAACCTTTTGCACACATTTTCGTTATGCATATAGAAAAGCAAAAATTAAACTCTAAAATGTTTGTAATATAATGTTAATTCAAAGCAAATTAAATCTAAATTGGGAACTAGCAGCATATGCATTTTTCATGCCTAGATATGCTGTATACTTAAAGCTTTCTGGTACAGTTCCCTCAGCTTGACTTGGTGCATAGTGAGTTGCAACAGGTTGGTTCAACACATGGATCTGATTTTAAAAAGAGCCAAAAAAACCTTCAAAATAGATTTTTAGATATAAGTATTTAGTATTCCTTTAATGGGACATGAAAGTCAAAATTTAACTTTCATGGTTTTAGTAGAGCATGGCTCGACAATCCAGGGCGCCACTTGCTGCTGCTTGCCACACGAGACATTTATCTTGCTATGGATGAATCCTTTATAGGCCACGCGACTGGGCTGTTATGTTGGGGCAGTATTTGGGAGCTCTAGTATAAAAGGGTGCAGAATTGTAGTGCCTGGGGAAGTGGATTGGGTAGCTGCTAGGGGATGGGGGTGGCTTGTCACCACTATTGCTCAAAGAAAAATTTGAGGAGCATCAGGTTGTAGATAAAATAAAACTGACTTTTATTCAAATCATTTTAAAACGTGCAGCAAAACAGTAGTGCCCATATCTTTAAGGGAACCACTAGCTTAAGCGTTTCGGAATCCTGCTGTACTCATAGCTTGCTTGCTTACTTAACCCTTAAACACACCGGCTATTTAAAAAGGCTGATACCATCCTATTGGTTCTCCCCAATAGGTGTGTGAAGTGGGCTGGTCACTGAACTAGATCTAAAAAAGTAGATAGTACAAAGTAGTTGTGACCTTTACTCAAATGTTCAAATTCATTCTATTAATACATAAGTTATGCTGCAAAACGAATTATACTAAATTGCAAACATCAATGAAAACAGTCTGTATATGTAATGTTATACTATGCTATTCATTATATTTACTGTAATTGCGACATGTTGTAAAACTATGTCCACAAAAATCCCTCATATGCAGTAACTTTATATATATATATATATATATATATATATATATATATATATATTCTCACAGAAAATGCAAAAACACAAAAAGTGCATACTTAAATATGTAACCGTTTCCTTCAGACTTTCCAATGAGATGTATCTGTTTAACCACTATAGTGAAATTCTTATCATTTTACAATTATAATACATAGGTTACATTATGGCAGGGCCTATGATTACCCAAAAAATTAACTCGAGTAACTGATAAAAATGATCAGCCCGCAAGAAAATTTACTCGCCCGTGCGTATCTGCATGTGTGTACATTATACATTAAAAAGGACAAAGTACACCTTTTGTTGTTATAATCTCACAAACTGGTATTCTTTATTTTTGTATACACTCCTGACATTGGTCCAATTATACAATCATTAAGCAACGGAATAGTGCAAAATTAGACTTTTAGTGAACTAGTATTGATATATTTTAAGCAAATATTGAAAATAAAATTGATAACCGAGCCTGTTGTATTGAAGTCAATACAGAAAGTACCTGATCTATGCTGTGCATGAAACATTGTTGACCTCATTAAGTCTTGACACCTCACTCGTCTGCTTGTTCCTCATCATTTTCAAGATGAACAAAAGGGATTGGAACCTCTGCAACCTCAGCAATTACTAAATTTGATGTTTCATTTGTAGACCTTTTGTATGTGACATTTCTCTTTCGTGGCCCTGCTGTTGTCCATTGCCTTACTGCGTCACTTAGATCAAATTGATTACTGGTGCAGAATGAAGGTTTTCAATCATTAAATTTGACAATGTTTAAGTTATGAGGCAGGGGTGCCAGTTACTTGATCATCTTCATTTTGGAAAAGCCCCTTTCACATTCTGATGTGCTGACTAGCAAAGTTAGGATCAAGTCCATCAAATTTAGAAGATGGCCACATTTTATCTGAGTTCAGGCCAGGTGACCGTTTTCAGCTTCTCCCAGTCATTCTTGTTATATAAACTTGTCTTAAGAACTGTCCATTCATTCTCAATTTTCCAACAATTAACACCCTGTGCCTCTAGTACTGGTTGAAACTGGCTGATCAGAGTTCCAATGTCTTCATTGCCAAAGTCTGGAAGAGAGAAAAAATAAAAATTCCTTGCAAACACGTTTGACGCATATTTTTTTGTTCTGCTAAAACTATACTAAATGTTTTTGTTTAATATGTCCTAATAGTATTTTACATTAGAGAATCTCTAGTTAAAGGGACAGTATACACTCATTTCTCCAACATAGGTGTGTCCGGTCCACGGCGTCATCCTTACTTGTGGGATATTCTCTTCCCCAACAGGAAATGGCAAAGAGCCCAGCAAAGCTGGTCACATGATCCCTCCTAGGCTCCGCCTTCCCCAGTCATTCTCTTTGCCGTTGTACAGGCAACATCTCCACGGAGATGGCTTAGAGTTTTTTGGTGTTTAAATGTAGTTTTTATTATTCAATCAAGAGTTTGTTATTTTAAAATAGTGCTGGTATGTACTATTTACTCTGAAACAGAAAAGAGATGAAGATTTCTGTTTGTAAGAGGAAAATGATTTTAGCAACCGTTACTAAAATCGATGGCTGTTTCCACACAGGACTGTTGAGAGGAATTAACTTCAGTTGGGGGAAACAGTGAGCAGACTTTTGCTGCTTGAGGTATGACACATTTCTAACAAGACTTGGTAATGCTGGAAGCTGTCATTTTCCCTATGGGATCCGGTAAGCCATTTTTATTAAATAAGAATAAAGGGCTTCACAAGGGCTTTAAAGACTGGTAGACATTTTTCTGGGCTAAAACGATTGATTTATAAGCATTTTTAATAGTTTATAGCTTTGAGGAGTTATTTTATTCTTGGGAATTATGTTAAAGAAACGGCAGGCACTGTATTGGACACCTTTTTCTCTGGGGGCCTTCTCTAATCATAGGCAGAGCCTCATTTTCGCGCCACTAATGCGCAGTTGTTTTTGGGAAGCAAGGCATGCAGATGCATGTGTGAGGAGCTCAGATACATAGAAAAAGCTTACTGAAGGCGTCATTTGGTATCGTATTCCCCTCTGGGCTTGGTTGGGTCTCAGCAAAGCAGATACCAGGGACTGTATAGGGGTTAAATATAAAAACGGCTCCGGTTCCGTTATTTTAAGAGTTAAAGCTTTCAAATTTGGTGTGCAATACTTTTAAGGCTTTAAGACACTGTGGTGAAATTTTGGTGAATTTTAAACAATTCCTTCATACTTTTTCACATATTCAGTAATAAAGTGTGTTCAGTTTAAAATTTAAAGTGACAGTAACGGTTTTATTTTAAAACGTTTTTTGTACTTTATCAAGTTTATGCCTGTTTAACATGTCTGAACTATCAGATAGACTATGTTCTGTATGTGAGGAAGCCAAGGTTCCTTCTCATTTAAATAGATGTGATGTATGTGACAAACAATTTAGAGAAAATGATGCCCAAGATGATTCCTCAAGTGAGGGGAGTAAGCATGGTACTGCATCATCCCCTCCTTCGTCTACGCCAGTCTTGCCCACACAGGAGGCCCCTAGTACATCTAGTGCGCCAATACTCCTTACTATGCAACAATTAACGGCTGTAATGGATAATTCTATCAAAAACATTTTAGCCAAAATGCCCACTTATCAGCGAAAGCGCGACTGCTCTGTTTTAGAAAATACTGAAGAGCATGAGGACGCTGATGATAATGGTTCTGACATGCCCCTACACCAGTCTGAGGGGGCCAGGGAGGTTTTGTCTGAGGGAGAAATTTCAGATTCAGGGAAAATTTCTCAACAAGCTGAACCTGATGTGATTACATTCAAATTTAAACTGCTTAAGGAGGTGTTGTCTACTCTGGATGATTGTGACAGTTTGGTCATTCCAGAGAAATTATGTAAAATGGACAAGTTCCTAGAGGTCCCGGGGCCCCCCGAAGCTTTTCCTATACCCAAGCGGGTGGCGGACATTGTAAACAAAGAATGGGAAAGGCCCGGCATACCTTTTGTCCCTCCCCCTATATTTAAGAAATTGTTTCCTATGGTCGACCCCAGAAAGGACTTATGGCAGACAGTCCCCAAGGTCGAGGGGGCGGTTTCT
Source organism: Bombina bombina (assembly GCF_027579735.1). Classification (NCBI taxonomy): domain Eukaryota; kingdom Metazoa; phylum Chordata; class Amphibia; order Anura; family Bombinatoridae; genus Bombina; species Bombina bombina. The sequence goes on from NC_069501.1 coordinate 634,615,242, forward strand.
ACTCTAAACAAACGCACTACTATCCCTATAGAAGATAGTTGTGCTTTCAAAGATCCTATGGATAAAAAATTAGAGGGTTTGCTTAAAAAGATGTTTGTTCAGCAAGGTTACCTTCTACAACCAATTTCTTGCATTGTTCCTGTCACTACAGCAGCGTGTTTCTGGTTCGATGAACTAGAAAAGTCGCTCGATAAAGATTCTTCTTATGAGGAGATTATGGACAGAGTTCACGCTCTTAAATTGGCTAACTCTTTTACTTTAGACGCCACTTTGCAATTAGCTAGATTAGCGGAGAAAAATTCAGGGTTTGCTATTGTGGCGCGCAGAGCGCTTTGGCTAAAATCTTGGTCAGCGGATGCGTCTTCCAAGAACAAATTGCTTAACATACCTTTCAAGGGGAAAACGCTGTTTGGCCCTGACTTGAAAGAGATTATTTCAGATATCACTGGGGGTAAGGGCCACGCCCTTCCTCAGGATAGGTCTTTTAAGGCTAAAAATAAACCAAATTTTCGTCCCTTTCGCAGAAACGGACCAGCCTCAAGTTCTACATCCTCTAAGCAAGAGGGTAATACTTCTCAAACCTAGCCAGCCTGGAGGCCAATGCAAGGCTGGAACAAAGGTAAGCAGGCCAAGAAACCTGCCACTGCTACCAAGACAGCATGAGATGTTGGCCCCCGATCCGGGACCGGATCTGGTGGGGGGCAGACTTTCTCTCTTCGCTCAGGCTTGGGCAAGAGATGTTCTGGATCCTTGGGCGCTAGAAATAGTCTCCCAAGGTTATCTTCTGGAATTCAAGGAGCTACCCCCAAGGGGGAGGTTCCACAGGTCTCAATTGTCTTCAGACCACATAAAAAGACAGGCATTCTTACATTGTGTAGAAGACCTGTTAAAAATGGGAGTGATTCATCCGGTTCCATTAGGAGAACAAGGGATGGGATTCTACTCCAATCTGTTCATAGTTCCCAAAAAAGAGGGAACATTCAGACCAATCTTAGATCTCAAGATCCTAAACAAATTTCTCAAGGTTCCATCGTTCAAAATGGAAACCATACGGACAATTCTTCCTACCATCCTGGAAGGTCAATTCATGACCACGGTGGATTTAAAGGATGCGTATCTACATATTCCTATCCACAAGGAACATCATCGGTTCCTAAGGTTCGCCTTTCTGGACAAGCATTACCAGTTTGTGGCACTTCCATTCGGATTAGCCACTGCTCCAAGAATTTTCACAAAGGTACTAGGGCCCCTTCTAGCGGTGCTAAGACCAAGGGGCATTGCAGTAGTACCTTACTTGGACGACATACTGATTCAAGCGTCGTCTCTACCACAAGCAAAGGCTCATACGGACATTGTCCTGGCCTTTCTCGGATCTCACGGGTGGAAAGTGAACGTAGAAAAAAGTTCTCTATCTCCGTCAACAAGAGTTCCCTTCTTGGGAACAATAATAGACTCCTTAGAAATGAGGATTTTTCTGACAGAGGCCAGAAAATCAAAACTTCTAAGCTCTTGTCAAGTACTTCATTCTGTTCTTCTTCCTTCCATAGCGCAGTGCATGGAAGTAATAGGTTTGATGGTCGCGGCAATGGACATAGTTCCTTTTGCGCGAATTCATCTAAGACCATTACAACTGTGCATGCTCAGTCAGTGGAATGGGGATTATACAGACTTGTCTCCGACGATACAAGTAGATCAGAGGACCAGAGATTCACTCCGTTGGTGGCTGACCCTGGACAACCTGTCACAAGGGATGAGCTTCCGCAGACCAGAGTGGGTCATTGTCACGACCGACGCCAGTCTGGTGGGCTGGGGCGCGGTCTGGGAACCCCAGAAAGCTCAGGGTCTTTGGTCTCGGGAAGAATCTCTTCTCCCGATAAATATTCTGGAACTGAGAGCGATATTCAATGCTCTCAAGGCTTGGCCTCAGCTAGCAAAGGCCAAATTCATACGGTTTCAATCAGACAACATGACGACTTTTGCGTATATCAACCATCAGGGGGGAACAAGGAGTTCCCTGGCGATGGAAGAAGTGACCAAAATAATTCAATGGGCGGAGACTCACTCCTGCCACTTGTCTGCAATCCACATCCCAGGAGTGGAAAATTGGGAAGCGGATTTTCTGAGTCGTCAGACATTTCATCCGGGGGAGTGGGAACTCCATCCGGAAATCTTTGCCCAAATAATTCAATTGTGGGGCATTCCAGACATGGATCTGATGGCGTCTCGTCAGAACTTCAAGGTTCCTTGCTACGGGTCCAGATCCAGGGATCCCAAGGCGACTCTAGTGGATGCACTAGTAGCACCTTGGAGCTTCAACCTAGCTTATGTGTTCCCACCGTTTCCTCTCATTCCCAGGCTGGTAGCCAGGATCAAACAGGAGAGGGTATCGGTGATCTTGATAGCTCCTGCGTGGCCACGCAGGACTTGGTATGCAGATCTGGTGAATATGTCATCGGCTCCACCATGGAAGCTACCTTTGAGACAGGACCTTCTTGTTCAAGGTCCGTTCGAACATCCGAATCTGGCCTCACTCCAACTGACTGCTTGGAGATTGAACGCTTGATTTTATCAAAGCGAGGGTTCTCAGATTCTGTCATTGATACTCTTGTTCAGGCCAGAAAGCCTGTAACTAGAAAAATCTACCATAAAATATGGAAAAAATATATCTGTTGGTGTGAATCTAAAGGATTCCCATGGAACAAGATAAAAATTCCTAAGATTCTATCCTTTCTTCAAGAGGGTTTGGAGAAAGGATTATCTGCAAGTTCTTTGAAGGGACAGATTTCTGCTTTATCTGTTTTACTTCACAAAAAGCTGGCGGCTGTGCCAGATGTTCAAGCTTTTGTTCAGGCTCTGGTTAGAATCAAGCCTGTTTACAAACCTTTGACTCCTCCTTGGAGTCTCAATTTAGTTCTTTCAGTTCTTCAGGGGGTTCCGTTTGAACCCCTACATTCCGTTGATATCAAGTTATTATCTTGGAAAGTTTTGTTTTTGGTTGCAATTTCTTCTGCTAGAAGAGTTTCAGAGTTATCTGCTCTGCAGTGTTCTCCTCCTTATCTGGTGTTCCATGCAGATAAGGTGGTTTTGCGTACTAAACCTGGTTTTCTTCCGAAAGTTGTTTCTAACAAAAATATTAACCAGGAGATAGTCGTGCCTTCTTTGTGTCCGAATCCAGTTTCAAAGAAGGAACGTTTGTTGCACAATTTGGATGTAGTTCGTGCTCTAAAATTCTATTTAGAGGCTACAAAGGATTTCAGACAAACATCTTCCTTGTTTGTTGTTTATTCTGGTAAAAGGAGAGGTCAAAAAGCAACTTCTACCTCTCTCTCTTTTTGGCTTAAAAGCATTATCAGATTGGCTTATGAGACTGCCGGACGGCAGCCTCCTGAAAGAATCACGGCTCATTCCACTAGGGCCGTGGCTTCCACATGGGCCTTCAAGAACGAGGCTTCTGTTGATCAGATATGTAAGGCAGCGACTTGGTCTTCACTGCACACTTTTACCAAATTTTACAAATTTGATACTTTTGCTTCTTCTGAGGCTATTTTTGGGAGAAAGGTTTTGCAAGCCGTGGTGCCTTCCATCTAGGTGACCTGATTTGCTCCCTCCCATCATCCGTGTCCTAAAGCTTTGGTATTGGTTCCCACAAGTAAGGATGACGCCGTGGACCGGACACACCTATGTTGGAGAAAACAGAATTTATGTTTACCTGATAAATTACTTTCTCCAACGGTGTGTCCGGTCCACGGCCCGCCCTGGTTTTTTAATCAGGTCTGATGATTTATTTTCTCTAACTACAGTCACCACGGTATCATATGATTTCTCCTATGCAAATATTCCTCCTTTACGTCGGTCGAATGACTGGGGAAGGCGGAGCCTAGGAGGGATCATGTGACCAGCTTTGCTGGGCTCTTTGCCATTTCCTGTTGGGGAAGAGAATATCCCACAAGTAAGGATGACGCCGTGGACCGGACACACCGTTGGAGAAAGTAATTTATCAGGTAAACATAAATTCTGTTTTTCATATAACTGCATGTAATAGACACTACTATAAAGAATAAAATGCACAGATACTGATCTAAAAATCCAGTATAAAACTGTTTAAAAACTTACTTAGAAGCTTTCAGTTTAGCTCTGCTGAAAAGGTAGCTGGAAAGCCCACTGAAAGTGGGAAATAAGACACTCCCCCCATCCCCCTTCTTTTGCATATGAAAAGACCCTTTATACAAGCAGGAGCAAGCTGGAGAAGGTAGCTGACGGTATTCTCATAAAACTTTGGGGCTTGGTTAGGAGTCTGAAAATCAGAGCAAGTTTATTTAAAAATAAGCAAAACTATAAAAAAAATTAAAAAACAACTTTATGGGCTATATAAATCTACAAAACATTTATGCAAAGAAAAAATGAGTGTATAATGTGCCTTTAAATTTTAAATGTAGAAATACCTTCTGAGTTTTCTTTGTCAGGCCATGTTTTGAAGGATGTCACTAATGTTGCCTGAAGAACTCCTTCAATGTCTTCAAAGCTGGACTGTATTGCTTCCAGAAACTTATTTTTTGAACTCTTGAAGGCATCCTTCTTTCCTCTCAACTCCTTCAAACCTAGCTGTGCCTTTTTTGTCATACTGAATAGATTGAAGAAGTGACCCAGGTACAGGCCTGGAACATATATGAACATAAGATCAAAACCTCTTATAGAACAAAACCAAACAAAACAAAAAAAAAGTACATACCTCTTTCAGAGTGATCAGTCTTTTTTTGTCACTTCCAAACTATTGTGGACATCTGCAACACTTGCATTTCAGTTCTGAAGAGTGTTGGACAAGTTGCATAGCTGTTAAAGCACATCTTACATGATGCAAGCATACTGGACCATTGACAGACTTGTAGCAGCTCTGTAAAAGCATCTGGCCTTTGCTTGCTGTTCAACTCTCACACCTTTTCTCTTTCTCTCTTTTTCTTTCTCTTTCTCTCTCTCTTTTTCTCTCTCTTTATGTTACTGTAGGAACTAAGCTGCCTGAACACAATTCTACCAAAGCTAAGTGTGTGTCGTAAATTACCTGAACTTTCTTCTTCAACTCAAATATGTGGCACTTGTTATGAAAAGTTATTACTTGCTGATAATGTTTCTATAAGTACAAATACATCTACTGTTAAACCTTCACAGTCTAATGTACATGATATTCCTGTAGATATAAAAGATATTTCTGCAGCCATAGAGAAGGCTATGACTGCTAGTCCGCCTTCAAATAAACATAAAAGGTCTCTCCTAAGCTCTCATAAATCTGATGAAGCTTGTATTGATAGATGGCATACTGAAGTATTTTCTGCTGATGAGGATTTCTCTGGCTCAGAAGATCCTACTTCAGAGACTGAAATTGATAAATCAACCTTTCTTTTTAAGATTGAATATATTTGTTATTTATTAAATAAAGTATTGTTTACTTTGGGTGTTGAGGAATCTAGTCCTCCTGATAACAAGAATAACAAACGTTTGAATTCTGTTTTTAAAACTTCTGATTTTACTCCTGAAGTTTTTCCTATTCCAGATGCTGTCTCTCATATGTTTACTAAGGAATGGTCTAAACTTGGTACTTCTTTTAACCCTGCTTCTAGGTTTAAAAAGCTTTATCCTTTACCTGTGGCTAATTTTAGAGTTTGGGAAAAAGTCCATGAGCTAGTGACGTATGGGATATACAATCCTACCAGGAGGGGCAAAGTTTCCCAAACCTCAAAATGCCTATAAATACACCCCTCACCACACCCACAATTCAGTTTTACAAACTTTGCCTCCTATGGAGGTGGTGAAGTTTGTGCTAAGGTTTCTACGTTGATATGCGCTTCTCAGCATTTTGAAGACCGATTTCCTTTCTGAGTACAGTGAATGTCAGAGGGATGTGAAGGAAGTATCGCCTATTGAATGCAATGGTTTTCCTCACTGGGATCTATTTCATAGGTTCTCTGTTATCGGTCTTAGAGATTCATCTCCTACCTTGCTTTTCAGATCGACAATATACTCTCATTTTCCATTACCTCTACTGATAGCCAAACCAGTAATGAAACGGTTATCTGCTATATGTGGATGGGTGTCTTTGGTAAGTATGTTTTCATTTACTTAAGACACTCTCAGCTATGGTTTGGCACTTTATGTATTTATATAAAGTTCAAAACATATGTATTGTACTTATATTTGCCATGATTCAGGTTTCAGTATATTTACTTTTGCAGGCTGTCAGTTTCATATCTGGGAAATGCATATTTTTTTTTTTTTGGAAAATTGTATTTCTTACCTGGGGTATAGTCTTTTTGCAATTGACTGTCATTTTATATTTGCGGGCAGAATTAGGTTCGCGAGGGCGCAAAATGCCAAACTATTGCGTCATTTTTGGCGCAAGATTTTTTTTTGCGAGGTTACCGGCATCTTTGTCAACGCCGAGTCCTTTCACAAGGTTGCGTCTTCAATGACGCGAGTGTGTAATTTCCGGATGTTGCTAGCTTTTCTGTTTGTTTTCATAATATTTTCATAATTTAAACCACATTCCTATGTGCCTCTTGCCTTTTTTCTCTCTGCTGTTTTTTTCCCATTCCTGAAACTGCCATATAAGGAAATTGATCATTTTGCTTTATATGTTGTTTTTTCTCTTACATTTTGCAAGATGTCTCAATCTGTTCCTGTCTTAGAAAACACTGTTGGAATCCTGCTGACTGATAACAGTTCTACCAAAGCTAAGTACATTTGTTGTAATCTTATGGAGATTATATCTCCAGCTGTGGTTTGTAATAAGTTGTCATGATAAACTTTTACATGCAGAGAATGTGTCCATCAGTAATACATTGCCTGTTGCTGTTCTTTTAACATCTAATGTACAAGATATACCTGTGAATTTATAAGAATTTTTTGCTGATTCTATTCAGAAGGCTTTGTCTGCCATCCCGCCCTCTAATAAATCTAAAGGTCTTTTTTAAACTTCTCATAAAGTTGATGAAATTTCAAATGACCGACAACATACTGAATTGTCCTCTTCTGATGAGGATCTATCTGATTCAGAAGATCCTTCCTCGGATATTGACACTAACAAATCTACTTATTTATTTAAAATGGAGTACATTCGTTCTTTGTTGAAGAAGTGTTGATTATATTGGACATTGAGGAGACTAGTCCTCTTGATTTTAACGCTAGTAAACGTTTAAATTCTGTTTATAAACCTCCTGTGGTTATTTCAGAGGTTTTTTTCAGTTCCTGGTGCTATTTCTGATATGATTTCTAAGGAATGGAATAGGCCTGGTACTACTTTTATTCCTTTTTTAAGGATTACAAAATTGTATCCTTTGCCAGCAATTCGACTGAAGTTTTGTGAAAAGATCCCCTAAATTGATGGGGCTATCTCTACTCTCTAAACATACTACTATTCCTACGGAAGATAGTATTTCTTGTTAAGATCCTTTAGGTAAGAAACTTGAGTCTTATCTAAGGAAAGCTTATTTATTTTCAGGTCTTCTTCTTAGGCCTGCAATTTCTTTGGCTGATGTTGCAGTTGCTTCAACATTTTGGTTGGAAACTTTAGCGCAACAACTATCGAATTATGATTTGTCTAGCATTGTTAACTTCATTCAACATGCTAATAATTTCATTTGTAATTGCCTTTTTTTGTTATCATCAAAATTGATGTTAATTCTCTGTCTTTAGCTAAAAGAGCTTTGTGGCTTAAATCTTGGAATGCTGATATGACTTCTAAGTCCAGATTGCTATTTCTTTCCTTCCAAGGTAATAAATTATTTGGTTCAGTTGGATTTAATATTTTCAACTGTCACTGGGGGGAATGGAGTTTTGCCTCAAGATAAGATCTAAGGGTAAATTTAAAGCTTCTAACCGTTTTTGTCAAAATTGATGTTAAATCTAGGTCTTTAGCTATTTTAGCTAGAAGAGCTTTGTGGCTTAAATCTTGGAATGTTGATTTGACTTCTAAGTTGAGATTGCTATTTCTTTCCTTCCATGGTAATACATGATTTGGTTCACAGTTGGATTCAATAATTTCAACTGTCACTGGGGGAAGGGAGTTTTTTTTTTTGCCTCAAGATTAAGATCTAAGGGTAAATCTAAAGCTTCTAACTGCTTTCTTTCTTAAATAAGGAACAAAACCCTAATTCTTCCCCAAGGAATGTTTCCAATTGGAAGCTTTCTTCAAGTTGGAATAAATCCAAGCTATTTAAAAGATCAAAGCCAGCCCCTAAGTCCGCATGAAGGTGCGGCTCTTATTCCAGCTCAGCTGGTAGGGGGCAGATTAAGATTTTTCTAAGATGTTTGGATCAATTTAGTCCAAAATCATTGGATTCAGACTATTGTCTATCAGGGGTACAGAATAGGATTCAGAGTAAGACCGCTTGTGAGAAGATTTTTTTTATCTCACGCATTCCAGCAAACTCGGTAAAGGCTCAGGTTTTCCTGCAGTGTGTTTCATACCTGGAGTTATCTGGGGTAATCATGCCAGTTCCGTTTCAGGAACAGATTCTGAGGTTTTATTCAAATCTATTCATTGTCCCAAAGAAAGTAATTTCATTCAGACCAGTTTTGGATCTAAAAATTTTGAATCGATATGTAAGTGTACCAACTTTCAAAATGGTGACTATAAGGTCTATTCTGCTTTTTGTTCAGCAAGGGCATTATATGCCCACAATAGACTTACAGGATGCATATCTTCATATTCCGATTCATCTAGATTGCTTTCAATTTCTGAGATTCTCTTTTTTAGACAAGCATTACCAATTTGTTGCTCTTCCTTTTTGGCTTAGCGACAGCTCTTGGAATCTTTTCAAAGGTTCTTGGTGTCCTACTCTTATCAGAGAGCGGGGTGTTGCGGTGTTTCCTTATTTGGACGATATCTTGGTACTCGCTCAGTCTTTACGTTTTGCAGATTCTCACACGATTCAACTAGTGTTGTTTTTTCAAAAACATGGTTGGAGGATCAGTTTACCAAAAAGTTCCTTGATTCCTCAGACAAGGCTCACCTTTTTAGGTTTCCAGATAGATTGTGTCCATGACTCTGTCTCTAACGGACAAGAGACGATTTAAATTGGTTTCAGCTTGTCGGAACCTTCAGTCTCTTATTCCCTTCAGTAGCTATGTGCATGGAAGTTTTAGGTCTTATGACTGCAGCATCGGACGTGATTCTCTTTGCTCGTCTTTTTATATGAGACCTCTCCAGCTTTATATGCTGAATCAATGGTGCAGGGATTATACAAGTGTATCACAATTAATATTCTTAAATCCCAGTGTTTGACTATCTCTGACTTGGTGGTTAGATCACCATCGTATAGTTCTAGGGGCCTCTTTGGTTCGTCCAACCTGGACTGTGATCCCAACAGATGCAAGTCTTTTCAGGTTGGGGAGCTGTTTGGGGATCTCTGACAGCACAAGGGGTTTGGAAATCTCGAGGCAAGATTACCAATCAATATTTTGGAAACTCCGTGCGATTCTCAGGGTTCTTCAGTTTTGGCCTCTCTTGAAGAGAGAACTGTTCATTTGTTTTCAGACAGACAATATCACAACTGTGGCATATGTCAATCATCAGGGTGGGACTCAGTCCTCAAGCTATGAAAGAAGTATCTCGGTACTTGTGTGGGCGGAATCCAGCTCCTGACAAATGTCTGCGGATCATATCCCAGGTATAGACAATTGGGAAGCGGATTACCTCAGTCGTCGGACTTTACATCCGGGAGAATGGTCTGTCCACCCAGATGTGTGTTCTCAAATTGTTCAGATGTGGGGACTTCCAGAAATAGATCTGATGACATCTCATCTAAACAAAAAACTTCCCAGGTACCTGTCCAGGTCCAGGAATCCTCAGGCGGAAGCAGTGGATGCATTGACACTTCCTTGGTGTTATGAGTCTGCTTATATTTTCCCGCCTCTAGTTCTTCCAAGAGTGATCTCCAAAATCATCATGGAGCAATCGTTTGTGCTGCTGGTAGCTCCAGCATGGCCTCACAGGTTTTGGTATGCGGATTTTGTTTGGATGTCCAGTTGCCAACCTTGGCCACTTCCATTAAGTCCAGACCTTCTATCTCAAGGTCCGTTTTTTCCATCAGGATCTCAAATCATTAAATTTGAAGGTATGGAAATTCAACGCTTAGTGCTTAGTCATAGAGGTTTCTCTGACGCCGTGATTAGCACTATGATACAGGCTCATAAGTCTGTTTCAAGGAAAATGTATTGGGTTTGGAAAACCTATATTTCATGGTGTTCCCCTCATAGTTATTCTTTAGGATTCTTTCAGAATTCCTAGGATTTTAGTTTCTTCAGGATGGTTTGGATAAGGGTTTGTCTGCAAATACTTTGAAAGGACAAATGTCTGCTCTTTCTTTCTTATTTCATTAAAAGATTGCTAAACTTCCTGATATTCACTGTTTTGTTCAGGCTTTGATTCATATCAAACCTGTTAATAAATCTATTTCTCCTCCTTGGAGTCTCAATTTTGGTTTTAAAGATTTTACACACTCCTCCTTTTGAGCCCATGCATTCTCTGGATATTAAATTACTTTCTTGGAAAGTGTTATTTCTTTTGGCTATCTCTTCTGCTAGAAGAGTTTCCAAATTGTCTGCTCTCTTGTAAGTCTCCTTATCTGATTTTCCATCAAGATAAAGCTGTTTTGTGGACTTCATTTACATTTTTGCTAAAGTTGTGAATTCTTACAAAATTAATAGGGAGACTAAATACACACAGAGAGAAATGCACTCACAGGAACGAACAACCAGCTCGATACCATTGTTAGCCTGTTCTATGGCGATTTACCACCTGGGTGCAACTTCTTTTAGCCCAGCAATGCTTTTCACAGAGTAGAACTTTCCTGTAGTATATCAGTCTGATCCCGCCTATTACGGTCAGTCCAGCGCCGAAATACCAGGCAATACCTCTCCGAACAAGGAACACGGCAACCCCAGACGACCGTTTCGGCCTTCATTGGGCCTCGTCAGTGAGGTGTAGCAGTATTCCTCTAAGCACACTGAGCAAGGAGTCCACGTCTGGTTTCCCCTTTTTCCCATAGGGAGACTAAATACACACAGAGAGAAATGCACTCACAGGAACGAACAACCAGCTCAATACCATTGTTAGCCTGTTCTATGGCGATTTACAACATTAATAGGGAAATTGTTGTTCCTTCTTTGTGTCCTAATCCTAAGAATACTCTTGAAAGATCTTTGCATTCTTTGGATGTGGTAAGAGCTTTGAAACATTATGTTGAGGCTACTAAAGATTTCAGAAAGACTTCTAGTCTATTTATTTTTCTCTTGTTAAGTGTGTTCAGTCCACGGGTCATCCATTACTTATGGGATATATTCTCCTTCCCAACAGGAAGTTGCAAGAGGATCACCCAAGCAGAGCTGCTATATAGCTCCTCCCCTCACATGTCATACCTAGTCATTCTCTTGCAACCCTCAACAAAGGAGGTCGCGAGAGGAGCTGGACTTTTTACTTATCTATTCTTCAATCAAAAGTTTGTTATTTTAAATGGCACCGGAGTGTGCTGTTTTTCCTTCTCAGGCAGTATTTGGAAGAAGAAACTGCCTGCGTTTTTTTTTCTATGATCTTAGCAGGCGTAACTAAGATCCACTGGCTGTTCTCGACATTCTGAGGAGTGGGGTAACTTCAGAAACTGGGGATAGCATGCGGGGTCCTCTGCAAAGGAGGTATGTGCAGTACTTTATTTTCTGGGAATGGAATTGACTAAGAAAATACTGCTGTTACCGTATGATGTAAGTACAGCCTTAAATGCAGTAGTGGCAACTGGTATCAGGCTGATAAATGTATGCGCAGTAGAGTTATTTTCTAGGGACTAGAATTTGACTGAGAAAATGCTGTTAAAACTGAAATAATACTTAAGCCTTATCTGCAGTGGTAGCGACTGGTAGCAGGCTTAGCGATAAATTTGCATGACATTGGAAAATGTTGTTTTTTAATAAAACGTTTACTGGCATGTTATTCGTTTTTGTGAGGTACTTTGGTGATCTCTTTGGGCATGATTTTTTTCCACATGGCTAAATATTTTTCTGCATAGAAACCGTTATATCAGGGCTCCCACTGTTGTGATAGGAGTGGGAGGGACCTTGTTTTTAGCGCCTTATTTCGCAGTTAAAATTCTAGCACAGTCTTCCTGCTTCTTCCTCTTTGATCCAGGACGTCTCTAGAGAGCTCAGGGGTCTGCAAAATTCATTTGTGAGGGAGTTAATCAGTCACAGCAGATCTGTGACAGTGTGCTTAACTGTGATTAAAAACGTTAAATCTTAATTGATATCGGTTTTATCCGTTTTGGGTATTGAGGGGTTAATCATCCTTTTGCTAATGGGTGCAATCCTCTGCTAATAATACACTTCTTGTTAAGAATTGTTTAATTATATCTGTATTTTTGAAGCGCTGCAGCGTTTTTTATATTGCTTGTAAACTTATTGAAAGTGATTTCCAAGCTTGCTAGTTTCATTGCTAAGTCTGTTTAAACATGTCTGATTCAGAGGAAACTGTTTGTTCATCATGTTCAAAAGCCAATGTGGAGCCCAATAGAACGATGTGTACAAATTGTATTGATATTGCTTTGAATAAAAGTCAATCTGTACCGATAAAGAAACTCTCACCAGACAACGAGGGGGAAGTTATGCCGCCTAACTCTCCTCACGTGTCAGTACCTGCTTCTCCCGCTCGGGAGATGCGTAGGATTGAGACGCCAAGTACATCTAGGCCCTTACAAATCACTTTACATGATATGGCTAATGTTATGAAAGAAGTATTATATAATATGCCCGAATTAAGGGGCAAACGCGATAGCTCTGGGTTAAGGACAGAGCACGCTGATGACACGAGAGCCATGTCTGATACTGCGTCACAATTTGCAGAACATGAGGACGGTGAGCTTCATGCTGTCGGTGACTGTTCTGACTGTTTCAAATTTTAAATTTAAGCTTGAGAACCTCCGTGTGTTACTAGGGGAGGTATTAGCGGCTCTGAATGATTGCGACACGGTGGCAATTCCAGAGAAATTGTGTAGGTTGGATAGATACTATGCGGTACCGGTGTGTACTGACGTTTTTCCTATACCAAAAAGACTTACAGAAATTATTAGTAAGGAGTGGGATAGACCCGGTGTGCCTTTTTCCCCTCCCCCGATATTTAGAAAAATGTTCCCTATAGACGCCACCACACGAGACTTATGGCAGACGGTCCCTAAGGTGGAGGGAGCAGTTTCTACGTTAGCCAAGCGTACCACTATCCCGGTGGAGGATAGCTGTGCTTTCTCAGATCCAATGGATACAAAATTAGAGGGTTATCTTAAGAAAATGTTTGTTCAACATGGTTTTATATTGCAGCCTCTTGCATGCATTGCGCCTGTCATGGCTGCAGTGGCATTCTGGTTTGAGTCTCTGGAAGAGGCGATTCGCACAGAGCCATTGGATGAGGCTTTGAGCAAAGTTAGAACCCTTAAGCAAGCTAATGCGTTTGTTTCAGATGCCGTAGTACATCTAACCAAACTTACGGCTAAAAATTCCGGATTCGCCATACAGGCGCGCAGAGCGCTCTGGCTTAAATCCTGGTCAGCGGATGTAACTTCCAAATCTAAGCTACTTAACATTCCTTTCAAAGGGCAGACCTTATTCGGGCCCGGCTTGAAGGAAATTATTGCTGACATTACGGGAGGTAAGGGCCACGCCCTTCCCCAGGACAGGGCCAAACCAAAGGCTAAACAGTCTAATTTTCGTGCCTTTGGTAACTTCAAGGCAGGAGCAGCATAGACTTCCTCCGCTTCAAAACAGGAAGGAACTACTGCTCGTTACAGACAGGGTTGGAAAGGCAATCGGTCATGGAACAAGGGCAAGCAGGCCAGAAAGCCTGCTCCCGCCCCTAAGACAGCATGAAGACAGGGCCCCCTATCCGGAGACGGATTTAGTGGGGGGCAGACTTTCTCTCTTCGCCCAGGCTTCGGCAAGAGATGTGCAGGATCCCTGGACGTTAAAGATTATATCTCAGGGATACCTTCTGGATTTCAAAACCTCTCCTCCACAAGGGAGGTTTCATCTTTCGAGGTTATCGACAAACCTAGTAAAGAGAGGCATTTCTACAATGCGTACAAGACCTCTTAACCATGGGAGTGATCCACTCAGTTCCACGAGCGGAACAGGGACAAGGATTTTACTCAAATCTATTTGTGGTTCCCAAAAAAGAGGGAACCTTCAGACCAATCTTGGACTTAAAGATCTTAAACAAATTCCTAAGGGTACCATCGTTCAAGATGGAAACTATTCGAACCATCCTACCCATGATCCAAGAGGGTCAATATATGACCACAGTGGACTTAAAGGATGCTTACCTTCATATACCGATTCACAAAGATCATTATTGGTACCTAAGGTTTGCCTTTCTAGACAGGCATTACCAGTTTGTGGCTCTTCCCTTCGGGTTAGCCACGGCCCCGAGAATTTTTACGAAGGTTCTGGGCTCACTTCTGGCGGTACTAAGACCACGAGGCATAGCGGTGGCTCCGTACCTAGACGACATTCTGATACAAGCGTCAAGTTTTCAGAATGCAAAGTCTCATACAGAGATAGTTCTAGCATTTCTGAGGTCGCATGGGTGGAAAGTGAACGTGGAAAAGAGTTCTCTGTTACCACTCACAAGGGTTCCTTTTCTAGGGACTCTTATAGATTCTGTAGAGATGAAGCTTTACCTGACGGAGTCCAGGTTATCAAAGATTCTCAATACTTGCCGTGTCCTTCATTCCGCTCCAAGCCCATCAGTAGCTCAGTGCATGGAGGTAATCGGCTTAATGGTCGCGGCAATGGACATAGTGCCATTTGCGCGCCTGCATCTCAGACCGCTGCAACTATGCATGCTCAGTCAATGGAACGGGGATTACTCAGATCTGTCCCCTTTGCTAAATCTGGACCAGGAGACCAGAGATTCTCTTCTCTGGTGGTTGTCACCGGTTCATCTGTCCAAAGGAATGACCTTTCGCAGGCCAGATTGGACGATTGTAACAACGGATGCCAGCCTCCTAGGCTGGGGAGCAGTCTGGAATTCCCTGAAGGCTCAGGGATCGTGGACTCAGGAGGAGAAACTCCTTCCAATAAACATTCTAGAATTAAGAGCAATATTCAATGCTCTTCTAGCTTGGCCTCAGTTAGCAAAACTGAGGTTCATCAGATTTCAGTCGGACAATATCACGACTGTGGCTTACATCAATCATCAAGGGGGAACCAGGAGTTCCCTAGCGATGTTGGAAGTCTCGAAGATAATTCGCTGGGCAGAGTCTCACTCTTGCCACCTGTCAGCGATTTACATCCCGGGCGTAGAGAACTGGGAGGCGGATTTCCTAAGTCGCCAGACTTTTCATCTGGGAGAGTGGGAACTTCACCCGGAGGTATTTGCTCAACTGATTCGTCGTTGGGGCAAACCGGATCTGGATCTCATGGCATCTCGCCAGAACGCGAAGCTTCCTTGTTACGGATCCAGGTCCAGGGACCCGGGAGCGGTGCTGGTAGATGCATTAGCAGCCCCTTGGGTTTTCAACATAGCTTATGTGTTTCCACCATTTCCGTTGCTACCTCGACTGATTGCCAGGATCAAACAGGAGAGGGCATCGGTAATTCTGATAGCGCCTGCGTGGCCGCGCAGGACCTGGTATGCAGATCTAGTGGACATGTCGTCCTGTCCACCATGGTCTCTTCCTCTGAGGCAGGACCTTCTAATTCAGGGTCCTTTCAACCATCCAAACCTAATTTCTCTGAGGCTGACTGCCTGGAAATTGAACGCTTGATTCTATCAAAGCGTGGGTTTTCGGATTCGGTTATTGATACATTAATACAGGCTCGGAAACCTGTGACCAGAAAAATTTACCATAAGATATGGCGTAAATATTTATATTGGTGTGAATCCAAGAGTTACTCATGGAGTAAGGTTAGGATTCCTAGGATATTGGCTTTTCTATAAGAGGGTTTAGAAAAGGGCTTATCTGCTAGTTCGTTAAAGGGACAGATTTCAACTCTGTCTATTCTTTTACACAAACGTCTGGCAGAGAATCCAGACGTCCAGGCCTTTTGTCAGGCTTTGGCTAGAATTAAGCCTGTGTTTAAAGCTGTTGCTCCTCCGTGGAGCTTAAACTTGGTTCTTAAAGTTCTTCAGGGTGTTCCGTTTGAACCCCTTCATTCCATTGATATTAAGCTTTTATCTTGGAAAGTTCTGTTTTTGATGGCTATTTCCTCGGCTCGAAGAGTCTCTTGAGTTATCGGCCTTACATTGTGATTCTCCTTATCTGATCTTTCATTCAGACAAGGTAGTACTGCGTACTAAACCTGGGTTTTTGCCTAAGGTTGTTTCTAACAGGAATATCAATCAAGAGATTGTTGTTCCAGCATTATGTCCTAATCCTTCTTCTAAGAAGGAACGTCTTTTGCATAATCTGGACGTGGTCCGTGCTCTGAAGTTCTACTTACAGGCAACTAAAGATTTTAGACAAACTTCTTCTCTGTTTGTCGTTTACTCTGGACAGAGGAGAGGTCAAAAGGCTTCGGCTACCTCTCTCTCTTTCTGGCTTCGTAGCATAATACGTTTAGCCTATGAGACTGCTGGACAGCAGCCTCCTGAAAGAATTACAGCTCATTCCACTAGAGCTGTGGCTTCCACCTGGGCCTTTAAGAATGAGGCCTCTGTTGAACAGATTTGCAAGGCTGCAACTTGGTCTTCACTTCATACTTTTTCCAAATTTTACAAATTTTACACTTTTGCTTCTTCGGAGGCTGTTTTTGGGAGAAAGGTTCTACAGGCAGTGGTTCCTTCTGTTTAATGTTCCTGCCTTGTCCCTCCCATCATCCGTGTACTTAGCTTTGGTATGGGTATCCCATAAGTAATGGATGACCCGTGGACTGAACACACTTAACAAGAGAAAACATAATTTATGCTTACCTGATAAATTTATTTCTCTTGTAGTGTGTTCAGTCCACGGCCCGCCCTGTCTTTTTAAGGCAGGTTCTAAATTTTAACATTAACTCCAGTCACCACTGCACCTTATAGTTTTCTCCTTTCTCGTCTTGTTTCGGTCGAATGACTGGATATGACATGTGAGGGGAGGAGCTATATAGCAGCTCTGCTTGGGTGATCCTCTTGCAACTTCCTGTTGGGAAGGAGAATATATTCCATAAGTAATGGATGACCCGTGGACTGAACACACTACAAGAGAAATAAATTTATCAGGTAAGCATAAATTATGTTTTTCTGACTCCAGGAAAGGTCAGAAAGCCTCTATTTCTTTGGCATCTTGGTTGAAACTTTTGATTCACAAAGCTTATTTGGAGGCGGGGCAGTCTCCACCTCAGAGAATTGCAGCTCATTTTACTCGATCAGTTGCCACTTCTTGGGTTTTTAATAATGAAGCTTCAGTTTATCAAATTTGAAAAGCTGCAATTTGGTCTTCTTTGCATACTTTTACCTAATTTTACCATTTTGATGTGTTTGCTTCCTCGGAAGCAGCCTTTGGTATAAAGGTTCTTCAGGCAGTTGTCTCAGTTTGATTCTAATGCCTTTTGATTTTTTTTTTTTTAAAGAAAACTTAATAATTTTGGATTTAATTTCTCAGGGGATTTAGCTGCAATTTTATCCATTCCTCTTGTAACTTGTGGATTTCCACATCTTGGGTATTATATTCCATACGTTACTAGCTCATGGACTCTTGCCACTTACATGAAAGAAAACATAATTTATGTAAGATCTTTCCTGATAAATTAATTTCTTTCATAGTGGCAAGAGTCCATGAGACCCACCCTATTTTTTTGTGGTTATGTTTTTTTGTATAAAGCACTTTATTTTTTTCCAGTTCCTCTCTTTGTATGCTTTTTAATCCTTTTACACCTCACTTCTTGGCTACACGTTAAACTAAGGTATGAGTGAGGTAGGTGAATTTATAGGCATTTTGAGGTTTGTGAAACTTTGCCCCCTCCTGGTAGGAATGTATATCCCATACGTCACTAGCTCATGGACTTGCCACTATGAAAAAAATTAATTTATCAGGTAAGTTCTTACATAAATTGTTTTCTCCTGAAGGGGTTCTCCTCTCCATAGATGCGGGACAGCTTCCACCACCCCATGAAGAGGTTGGCGTAAGAGGGTGCGAACTTCGCACCCATGGCTGTCCCGCATCTCTGGAGATAGAAAACCCCCTCAAAGGAGAAATAATTGTGTCAAAAGAAAACGGCAGTTCTTAATATGAACTTTACATATTCTCTCTGATACCCAGTATTTCTATCCAGGAAGAATTCCAGGGCTTCCAAAATCTTGTGGGGAATGGAAGAATACAGGGCCTTGACATTGATGGTGAGCCAAAGGTTACCTTCTTCCCATTCCATAATGTGAGGTTAAGTACATGTGTAGTGTCTTGCGGGTAGCTCATAAGGTCAGATACCACCATTGTGAGATTCTTTCCAAAATGGACCCTATACCGCTGACTATGGGTCTACCTGTGACCCCCTCCAGGGACTTGTACACTTTCAGTAAGTGATTAAAGAGTGATAGGGTTATCCACCAGGAGGAAGTCACAGGTAGACTTATTAATAAAGCCCATCTCTTTTCCATCATCTAGAATCTGCTTAAAATCCCTGCTATATTTTAGTGTAGGGTCCCCACAAAGTTGTGTAAATTGTGATTCTGCATGTTATTGTCTATCCGCTTCTAGGATAAATTGTGACCTGGACATGACTACAACCGCCCCTCCTTTGTCGGCATTCCTTATCACTAGCTCAGAACTCTCTTGTAGGCTTTAAGAACAACCTGTTCTTTCTTACTTAAAGGGACAGTCAAGTCCAAAAAACTTACATGATTTAAATAGGGCATGTAATTTTAAACAATTTTCCAATTTACTTTTATCACCAATTTTGCTTTGTTCTCTTGGTATTTTTAGTTGAAGACTAAACCTAGGAAGTTTATATGCTAATTTCTTAGACCTTGAAGGCCGCCTCTGCATTTAACAGTTTTTCACCACTAGAGGTTGTTAGTTCATGTGTTTTATATAGATAAAATTGAGCTTATGCACGTGAATTTACCAAGGAGTGAGCACTGATTGGCTAAAATGCAAGTCTGTCAAAAGAACTGAAATAAGGTGGCAGTATGCAGAGGCTTAGATACAAGGTAATCAGAGGTAAAAACTATTAATAGAAGCGTGTTGGTTATGCAAAACTGGGGAATGGATAATTAAGGGATTATCTTTTAAAACAACAAAAATTCTGGTGTTGACTGTCCCTTTAAATTGTATCTTGCTACTGGAGTAGTCTGATGTAGTAAGGTTAGATCCTGTTCTATCCTCTTCTGAAAAGTCTCTAGATTTGCTCCTCTATAGAGTAAAATTTTGACTTGTTTCTAAACCTAGGATAAGAAATATTTAATGGCTTGTCAGATACGCATCCTTCTTGGAATAACATTTGTAGGTCACAATTCTCACTGAAGTTCATAATATCCCTTGTTTGTGACTCTATGGCTGGGAAATCATCTCTGACGTTGTCAGTAACCTGTATATTGTCTTCACCAGTAAAGTATTTCCTAAGTGCGAGTTCCCTAATCAATTTGTTCACATACAACATTGTGTTAAATAAGTTAAACTTGTTGGATGGCACAAAGCCTAAGCCTAAACAGAGTACTTTTTCTTCCATTTTTGTTAAGGGATACTGTGACAGATTAATGACACTTAGTTATTGATACTTGCCCTGGTGTCTCCCTCTCCTGACTGGGTATCTGTTCTGGCCCTGATGAAAGCCTGGTCATTCTCTCCCCCCCCCCCCTTCTGTGTTTTTTTTTTTTGGGAAGGGAAAAAACCTGCTCTAAATTTTGTTTGTCCTCCATATTCATGGAAGACCCAGGGTTTCTGTCATCGTAATTACTAAATGGGGATTGTCAGGTGTGTATTTAGACCCTCCCTATTTCTTTAAGATGGGCGGACCCCCTTTGCTGGTTATTGCCTTAGGTCTTACCACTAGGGGCATTTCAGGGACCTTTGGGGTAGTGGGTTCAATAATTGGTACATTATCCTCTCCACCTGATGCAGAGTTTTCATCATAGGACTCACTATCTGAAAATGTCACCTTTTTCATGTTTTTGTTAGTACTGTTTTGCAATATATTTGTGTTGTTGTGCCATCTCCCTCTACCCGCCCATTGGACCTATTGTAAGACCTCCTGCTCTCAAAGCGTTCTCTCCTATTCCAAACATATACTTTTTTTTGTTATCGTAATCTGCCTGGTCCCTTAAGTATTTACGGTGTTTAGTATCCATCAGCAGGGCTTTAGCATCTGCTATTGATTTCTTTAGTATGCTATCATATTTAGGGTCGCTAAAAGAGAAGGTATAAGGTGCGCAAATCTGTCCCCTGCACAGACACTAATCTGTTCCCATAAACCAGATATGTTAGACAATATTAAAATATAAGAAAGTGTGTGTGTGCGCTAACAGCTACGGGGATCCCCGTAGCTGTTAGCGCACACACACACACTTTTTCTTATATTTTATTATCATATTTAGGGTACTCTATAGCAGTACTTCTTAAATTCAGTTCAACCTGAATGACTTCTGTTTGTTTGCTTATGGTGTCTAAAGCTTTGTATTTGAAGTTAACCAGTAATGCAATTGGCCTCAGGGAAAACTCGGACAAAATATCATTCCATTGATAGATGAAATCTCTATCTATAGTTTGAAAAGTGGGGAATTTGTTGAGCCGTAGGCCCCTAGGTACAATTCCCAATGCATAATATGTATTTAATGTCCAAATGTCCCATCTGAGCTTGTTCTTTCATCAAGAGGAACTACATATCTTCAAATAATTTCCCAAGTGGGAATCTGGTCCTGCAAAAAATACCATCAAAGTCCTGTGTACTGTTCTTTCTTGTAGTGATTTCAATGAAAAGAAAGTTCAGTTATCCAGACTGGTGTCCATTTCAGTGGAATTGTATTGATGAAATGTGATCCTTTTACTATCATGAGCCCAGGATAGCACAAGGGTGCGTAGGTTCAGAGGTACAAAGAAGATATCTGGAGCCGCGGGGGCTTCAGGAGGCTTTCTAGACTGGGCACGTTGCAGTCTTTGAAGAGAGGTGTTAAGTTGAGTAACCACACAGGAGGGGGGTATGATGTGTTCAATAGGAGCGTCAGAGTAATCTCTTGACTGAGGAAACTGTCGGGAAAGGGTGTCAGCCTTTTTATTCTTGGTCCCAGGAAGATAAGAGACCACAAAGTTAAAACGGAAAAGAACAAAGCCCACCTGGCCTTTTGAGGATTGAGTCTATGAGCAGTCTCAAGGTACGTCAGATTCTTGTGGTCACTGAGAATCTGAATGGGATTGGCGGTTCCCTTTAGCCAATGACTCCTTTCAGTTAGAGCCATCTTAATGGCTGAGTTCATGATTAGCCACGTCATAGTTCTTCTCTGCAGGAGTAAAGCGCTTGGAGAAAAAGGCTACAGGGTGCAGCTTGGAGGATAAAGGATCCCTTTGGGTTAGGACTGCTCCAGCTCTAATCTCGGAGGCGTCAAACTCTAAAGTGAATTGCAGGTCAGGATCAGGATGGCGGAGAACAGGAGCAGAACAAAAGGCCTTTTTCAGGTGAGAGAAGGCATCCACGGCTTCAGGAGGCCAGTTTTTGCAGTCTCTGTTCCATTTAGTTAACTCAGTGAGGGGAACAACTATTTGGGACGACAAGCTTTTTTATAAACTTGCGGTAATAATTAGAGAACCCCAAGAATCTCTGTAGTTCCTTTAATGAAGTGGTTTAAGGCCATTCCAGGACTGCGGTGAGCTTAGAAGGATCCATGGCAAAACCCTCCGAGATAACGTAGCCAAGGAACTAGATTTGAACTTGGTCAAATTCACATTTCTCCAGTTTGGCTACAAGGGAATTGTCTCTGAGGCGAATAAGTACCTGTCTTACATGTTCATAATGCTCATCAAGGGTGGAGGAGAAAATAAGGATGTCATCCAGATAGACAATGACAGTGCGATTTGAGGAGGTCACAAAAGAAATCGTTAACAAATGCCTGGAAGACAGCAGGGGCATTACACAGCCCAAAAGGCATTACAAGGTATTCGTAATGCCCTGATCTTGTGTTGAAGGCAGTCTTCCATTCATGCCCTGGGAATATACGAACAAGATTATATGCCCCATGTAGATCCAACTTAGTGAAGTAGCAAGCATTCTGGACTGAATCATAAAGTTGTGATTAACGGAATTGGATAGCGATTCTTGATAGTGATGTTGTTAAGGGCTCTGTAGTCGATACAGGGTCTGAGCCCACCATCCTACTTACTGACAAAAAAGAAGCCAGCCCCGGCAGGAGAAGAGGAAGAGCGAATAAAACCTTTAGCTAGGTTCTCTTGAATATACTCCTCCATGGCGTTGGTTTCAGCTTTGGAGAGTGGATAAGTCCTCCCTTTAGGAAGTGGGGCTCCAGGAAAGAGGTCAATCTTGCAGTCATAAGGACGGTGGGGTGGCAGCACATCAGCTGCTTTCTTTTCAAACACATCAGTAAAATCGGCGTAAAACTGAGGGAAGGCTTGAAGGGGTCTGTAGGCTGGCAATGGGGGTGTGGCGTAATGGAGTAACTTTAGCCAGACAGGAGTGAAAGCAGAATGTACCCCAGGAGGCCAACTGTCCCTCAGTCCAGTCGAACTGTTTATTGTGTATACGGAGCCAAGGAAGACTAAGGATTACTGGGTGTGTTGGAGAATGAATGACATTGAACTGTAACTGTTCGATATAAAGGACTCCCACAGTCATGGTTAGGGGTGCTGATTCAAAATGGATTAAACCTGAACCAAGGGGAGTGCCATCCAGAGCAGTTATTTTAAGATAGTGTTTTTTCTGCAGATGAGGTAACCCTGTCTGAATCAATAAAGGCCTGAGTGCCGACAGAATTCTTAAGAAAGGAGAGGATAACCGGTACCAGGATTCGAGAAGATTGAGGGGATTTAGTAGTGACCATCCTTAGAAGTACCACAGTTTTATACTCTTAGCATTGGCTTTTCCCAGCAGGATATCACTTTTTTTTTTTTTTTTAGCTGGTGTGAGTTAGAACCACAGTAGAAACAGTCTCAATCTCTTTCTTCTGTCTTTCAGATTCTGTGGGGTTGAGGGAGGAGATATCCATGTGTTCCTCTACTTAGGTAACTGGAGGTGCAGAAGGGGTAGAGGCTAGATTAGAGACCGGATGAGTAGGAGGATGGGAAGGAAGGATTCTACGAGTTCTGTCTCTCTCAGCTTGTCTCCTGAAAGCGAGAGTCCAGAGTAATACAAAGTGCTATGTATTCACCCAGGGAAGTATGGACATCACAATAGGTAAGCTCGTCCTTGATGCGTTCATGCAAACCTCTCCTAAAGGCCACCTTGAAAGCACTGCCACCCCAACTGGTCTCGAGTGCCAAAGAGCGAAACTCAATGGCGTATTTTGCGACAGTTCTATTACTCTGGCGGAGATTCAAGAGAGAGTACACTGCAGCAGTGAAGGCATCACCATCGTTCAGGAGTTGAGCGTTCTGTTCCAGAAGAGGAGAGACCCAGGCTAGGGCCTTGTCTTTCAGTAAGGAAATAATAAAAGTGACCTTTGACTGATGAGACTGGAAGATTTGGGGGTCATTGCGAAAGGTGCAGCCTGCACTGATTCAGGAAACCCCTACAGTCGGCAGTACCATCATACTTGTCAGGCAATGGTATCCGGGGTATACTTCCAGATGCAGGGGAAGGAGCTGCAGCATTAGCAGTAGGTACTGGCTGTGTAACAGTAGCAGCGTTCTTTCTTTCATGTAATTGGCAAGAGTCCATGAGCTAGTGACGTATGGGATATACAATCCTACCAGGAGGGGCAAAGTTTCCCAAACCTCAAAATGCCTATAAATACACCCCTCACCACACCCACAATTCAGTTTTACAAACTTTGCCTCCTATGGAGGTGGTGAAGTAAGTTTGTGCTAAGATTTCTACGTTGATATGAGCTTCTCAGCATTGTTGAAGCCCGATTCCTCTCAGAGTACAGCGAATTTCAGAGGGACGTGAAGGGAGTATCACTTATTGAATACAATGATTTCCCTAACGGGGGTCTATTTCATAGGTTCTCTGTTATCGGTCGTAGAGATTCATCTCCTACCTCCCTTTTCAGATAGACTATATACTCTCAATTTACCATTACCTCTACTCATAACTGTTTCAGTACTGATTTGGCTATCTGCTATATGTGGATGGGGTGTCTTTGGGTAAGTATATTTTTATTTCTTAAGACACCTCAGCTGTGGTTTGGCACTTTATGCATTTATATAAAGTTCTAAATATATGTATTGTACTTATATTTGCCATGAGTCAGATTCATGTATTTCCTTCTGCAGACTGTCAGTTTCATATTTGGAAAATATAAACATCTTTTAAAGAAATTTTTTTCTTACCTGGGGTTTAGTCTCTTTTCAATTGACTACTTTCAATTGCGGGCGGCATTAGGCCCGCGGGTGCGTCAAATGCTAAACTTTATTGCGTCATTCTTGGCGGGAAAATATTTTTTGCGCGGTAAAATACGTCTGACGCAACTTTGTCATTTCCGGCGTCATACTTGACGCCGAGACCTTTCACACGGTTGCGTCATTAGTGACGCGAGTGTGTCATTTCCGGTTATTTTTGGCGTCAAAAAAGTTAACGTTAAGTTTGTGCATCATACTTGGCGCCAAACTTTTTCATTATTTCAATAACCCATTGATGTTTGCCTCTTGCTTTTTTCTCTATCAGAGGCCTATGCTATTTGCATTTTTTCCCATTCCTGAAACTGTCATATAAGGAAATAGATAATTTTGCTTTATATGTTGTTTTTTTCTCTTACATTTTGCAAGATGTCTTTATCTGATCCTGCCTCAGAAGTTTCTGCTGGAACATTGCTGCCTGACATCGGTTCTACCAAAGCTAAGTGCATTTGTAGTAAAATTGTTGAAATGATTTCACCGAATGTCATTTGTAATAGTTGTCATGATAAACTTTTACATGCAGATAGTGTATCCATCAGTAATAGTACATTGCCAGTTGCAGTTCCTTCAACTTCTAATGTGCATGATATACCTGTAAATTTGAAACAATTTGTTTCTGATTCTATCTTGAAGGCTTTGTCTGCATTTCCACCTTCTAATAAACATAAAAGGTCTTTTAAAACTTCTCATTTAGCTGATGAAATTTCAAATGACCAACAACATAATAATTTATCCTCGTCTGAGGATCTATCTGATACAGTAGATCCTTCCTCAGACATTGACACTGACAAATCTACTTATTTATTTAATATAGAGTATATGCGTTCTTTATTAAAAGAAGTGTTAATTACTTTGGATATTGAGGTAACCAGTCCTCTTGACGTTCAGTCTAATAAACTTTAAAATGCTGTTTTTAAACCTCCTGTGGTTTCTCCAGGGGTTTTTCCTATTCCTGATATGATTATTTCGGATATGATTTCTAAGGAATGGAATAAGCCAGGTACTTTTATTCCTTCTTCAAGGTTTAAAAAATTGTATCCTTTACCAGCAAAATCTATAGAGTTTTGGGAAAAAATCCCCAAAGTTGATGGGGCTATTTCTACTCTTGCTAAACGTACCACTATTCCTATGGAAGATAGCACTTCCTTTAAGGATCCTTTAGATAGGAAGCTTGAATCTTATCTAAGGAAGGCCTATTTATATTCAGGTCATCTTCTTAGACTTGCAATTTCTTTGGCTGATGTTGCGGCTGCATCAACTTTCTGGTTGGAGAATTTAGGCAACAGGAATTGGATTCTGACTTATCTAGCATCATTCGCTTACTGCAATATGCTAATCATTTTATTTGTGATGCCATTTTTTATATTATCAAAATTTATGTTAGATCCATGTCTTTAGCTATATTAGCTAGAAGAGCTTTGTGGCTTAAATCTTGGAATGCTGATATGACATCTAAATCTAGATTACTATCTCTTTCTTTCCAAGGTAATATTTTATTTGGTTCTCAGTTGGATTCTATTATTTCAACTGTCACTGGGGGAAAGGGAGTTTTTCTGCCTCAGGATAAAAAAACCTAAGGGTAAATCTAAGGCTTCTAACCGTTTTCGTTCCTTTCGTCAGAATAAAGAACAAAAACTCAATTCTCCCCCCAAGGAATCAGCTTAAAATTGGAAGCCTTCCTCAAATTGGAATAAATCCAAGCCATTTAGGAAACCAAAGTCAGCCCCTAAGTCCGCATGAAGGTGCAGCCCTCATTCCAGCTCAGCTGGTAGGGGGCAGATTATGGTTTTTCAAGGATATTTGGATAAAATCTGTTCAAAATCAATGGACTCAGAACATTGCCTCTCAAGGGTATCGAATAGGATTTAGAGTAAGACCTCCTGTGAGAAGATTTTTTTTCTCATGTATCCCAGCAAATCCAGTAAAAGCTCCGGCTTTCCTGAAGTGTGTTTCAGACCTGGAGTCTTCAGGGGTAATCATGCCAGTTCCTCTTCAGGAACAAGGTTTGGGGTTTTATTCAAATCTATTCATTGTCCCAAAAAAGGAAAAGTTATTCAGACCAGTTCTGGATCTGAAAATTTTGAATCATTATGTAAGAGTACCAACTTTCAAGATGGTGACTATAAGGACTATTCTGCCTTTTGTTCGGCAAGGACATTATATGTCCACAATAGACTTGCAGGATGCATACCTTCATATTCCGATTCATCCAGAACATTATCAGTTTCTGAGATTCTCTTTTCTAAACAAGCATTACCAATTTGTTGCTCTTCCATTTGGCCTAGCAACAGCTCCAAGAATCTTCTCAAAGGTTCTGGGTACCATACTCTCTGTAATCAGAGAACAGGGTATTGTGGTGTTTCCTTATTTGGACGATATCTTGGTACTAGCTCAGTCTTTACGTACTGCAGAATCTCACACGGATCAACTAGTGTTGTTTCTTCGGAAACGTGGTTGGAGGATCAATTTACCAAAACGTTTCTTGATTCCTCAGACAAGGGTCACCTTTTTAGGCTTCCAGATAGATTCAGTGTGCATCACTCTGTCTCTAACAGACAAGAGACGTTTGAAATTGGTTGCAGCCTGCCGGCACCTTCAGTCTGTCATTCCCTTCAGTGGCTATGTGCATGGAAGTTTTAGGTCTCATGACTGCAGCATCGGACGCGATCCCCTTTGCTCGTTTTCACATGAGACCTCTACAGCTTTGTATGTTGAACCTATGGTGCAGGGATTATACAAAGATATCACAATTAATATCCCTAAATCCCAATGTACGACACTCTGACATGGTGGATAGATCACCATCGTTTAGTTCAAGGGGATTATTTTGTTCGTCCAACTTGGACTGTGATCACAACAGATGCGAGTCTTTCAAGTTGGGGAGCTGTTTGGGGATCTCTGACAGCACAAGGGGTTTGGAAATCTCAAGAGGCGAGATTACCAATAAATATTTTAGAACTCCCTGCAATTCTCAGGGCTCTTCATTTTTTCCCTATGTTTAAGAGAGAACCGTTCATTTGTTTTCAGACAGACAATATCACAACAGTGGCATATGTCAATCATCAGGGTGGGACTCACAGTCCCCAAGCTATGAAAGAAGTATCTTGGATACTTGCTTGGGCGGAATCCAGCTCCTGTCTAATATCTGCGGTACATATCCCAGGCGTAGACAATTGGGAGGCGGATTATCTCAGCCGCCAGACTTTACATCCAGGGGAGTGGTCTCTCCATCCAGATTTATTTTCTCCGATTGTTCAGATGTGGGGTCTTCCAGAGATAGATCTCATGGCCTCTCATCTAAACAAGAAACTTCCCAGATACCTGTCCAGGTCCAGGGATGTTCAGGCGGAAGCAGTGGATGCACTTCCTTGGTGTTATCTTCCTTGGTGTTATCATCCTGCTTACATTTTCCCGCCTCTAGTTCTCCTTCCAAGAGTGATCTCCAAAATCATCATGAAACAATCATTTGTGCTGCTGGTGGCTCCAGCATGGCCACACAGGTTTTGGTATGCGGATCTGGTTCGGATGTCCAGTTGCCCGCCTTTGCCACTTCCGTTACGGCCAGACCTACTATCTCAAGGTCCGTTTTTTCCATCAGGATCTCAAATCATTAAATTTGAAGGTATGGAAATTGAACGCTTAGTACTAAGTCATAGGGGTTTCTCTGACTCAGTGATTAATACTATGTTACAAGCTCGTAAATCTGTCTCTAGAAAGATTTATTATAGAGTTTGGAAGATTTACATTTCATGGTGTTCTTCTTATAAATTCTCCTGGCATTCTTTTAGAATTCCTAGAATTTTACAGTTTCTTCAGTATGGTTTGGATAAGGGTTTTTCTGCAAGTTCCTTGGAAGGACAACTCTCCGCTCTTTCTGTTTTATTTCAGAGAAAGATTGCTATACTTCCTGATATACACTGTTTTGTACAGGCTTTAGTTTGTATTAAGCCTGTTATTAAATCAATTTCTCCTCCTTGGAGTCTTAATTTGGTTCTGAACGCTTTACAGGCTTTTCCATTTGAACCTATGCATTCTTTGGACATTAAACTACTTTCTTGGAAAGTGTTGTTCCTTTTGGCCATCTCTTCTGCTAGACGAGTTTCTGAGCTATGTGCTCTTTCTTGTGAGTCTCCTTTTCTGATTTTTCATCAGGATAAGGCAGTTTTGCGGACTTCTTTTACATTTTTACCTAAGGTTGTGAATTCTAACAACATTAGTAGAGAAATTGTTGTCCCTTCTTTGTGTCCTAATCCTAAGAATTCTTTGGAAAGATCCTTACATTCTTTGGATGTGGTAAGAGCTTTGAAATATTATGCAGAAGCTACTAAAGATTTCAGGAAGACTTCCAGTCTATTTGTTTTATTTTCTAGTCCTAGGAAAGGTCAGAAGGCTTCTGCTATTTCCTTGGCTTCTTGGTTGAAACTTTTGATTCATCAAGCTTATTTGGAGTCGGGTCAGGCCCCGCCTCAGAGAATTACAGCTCATTCTACTAGATCAGTCTCCACTTCGTGGGCTTTTAAGAATGAAGCTTCAGATGATCAGATTTGCAAAGCGGCAACTTGGTCCTCTTTGCATACATTTACTAAATTCTACCGTTTTGATGTATTTGCTTCTTCAGAAGCAGTTTTTGGTAGAAAAGTTCTTCAGGCAGCTGTTTCAGTTTGATTCTTCTGCTTTAGATTTAAGTTTTTTTCTTTCAATTATGAATATAAACGTATTTTTTGGGTTGTGGATTAATTTTTTCAGCGGAAAATGGCTGTTTTTATTTTATTCCCTCCCTCTCTAGTGACTCTTGCGTGGAGTTCCACATCTTGGGTATTGCTATCCCATACGTCACTAGCTCATGGGCTCTTGCCAATTACATGAAAGAAAACATAATTTATGTAAGAACTTACCTGATAAATTAATTTCTTTCATATTGGCAAGAGTCCATGAGGCCCACCCTTTTTTATGGTGGTTATGATTTTTTGTATAAAGCACAATTATTTCCAAATTTCCTTTGTTGATGCTTTCTACTCCTTTCTTTATCACCCCACTGCTTGGCTATTCGTTAAACTGAATTGTGGGTGTGGTGAGGGGTGTATTTATAGGCATTTTGAGGTTTGAGAAACTTTGCCCCTCCTGGTAGGATTGTATATCCCATACCTCACTAGCTCATGGACTCTTGCCAATATGAAAGAAATGAATTTATCAGGTAAGTTCTTACATAAATTATGTTTTTCAGCAACCAGTGAGGAGAGCAAAGCGGTTATAGCCTGTAGTTTTGAATCCACACTCTGCAATTGTGCAGTATTTGTTCCCAGCGTCAGACCCTGATGAGTAACTGCATTTGCTATCTCATCCATGGCCCAAGTATAATGTAATGCTTGTGGGATATTCCACTATCAGACCAAACTTGGCCAGTAGTCGTCTTATCCTGGCGTCAAGTGGCATGATAGGAAATATCCCAGAGCAGAGAGATTGTAAAATGAGGTAAGCAGTACTCACAGCAGGCAGGGCAGTACTCAGCAGCAACAGGGAGTTAATCCAGCAGTATGGCAGTTCAGGAGTAAACCAATAGAAGGACCGGTAACAGGCAGGAGTCAGCAACAAAAGGATATCCAGCAGTATAACAGTTCACGGGTAAACCAATAGAATGGTCAGACAGGCAGAGTTCATCAACAGTTAAGCAATCCAGCAATGCAGAGGTTAAGGCAAGCAGAGTAGTCAAGCAGGCAGAGTTCATCAACGGTAAATCAATACAGCAATTCAGCATAAAGATATACAGCACCCAGGAGCAC
This sequence comes from Bombina bombina, assembly GCF_027579735.1. Lineage (NCBI taxonomy): Eukaryota > Metazoa > Chordata > Amphibia > Anura > Bombinatoridae > Bombina > Bombina bombina. The sequence continues at coordinate 634,645,525 of NC_069501.1, forward strand.
ATGTAGTAACACCTATACTTGGGCACAGGTGAGAGAGACTGAGGCCTTTACATAGGAAAGACCGGGCGGTGATGTCATCACCGTGCTGCAGTTACACTGCCGTATCCCTAGCAACAGGAGTGCCTGTGTCCATGGCAAAGGCCACAGCAGAGCAGAGGAGCAGCGTGACAATCGGTGAGTGGTTAAGCTATACCTCCTGAAATTGGCTGCCGTGGGTGATGGGAGTAACGCCATCGCTTGGCGCAGTGTTTGGCCCATCCTGAGTGATGTTGCGGAGGATCCGTGTTGGCTGAGAGAGTGAGAGACTTGTTGAGCAGGAGCAGCTCCAAGCGAAGACCGGCCAAAAGGAGTCCCAGGATGGGTTTAGCCTGTGAGATGTGCTTTTCATAGCAGGTTTTCAAGCAACAGCCACACTAGGAGCCGCAAAGTGGGGGTAAGCTGCCTATTTCACACTTAACACCGTTTATCCAACAGTCGCTCATTGCGGATTTGAAATACAGACAAGTTGTTAAGTTCAATTGGGATAAAGTGGTGATTCATTGGGACTTTCTATGGACATTATATAATACAGCTTGGCTAAGGTGCACCCGTGGTCTCCCTAAGGGGATAATTGTCTTGTTTCACCACTATTACTTAACACAGATGGACATACAACTTTCAACTCCGTGGGACTGATATAGGCCTTCCTGCCATTCCAATCTGCTGGGGCCCAAATGCTGGGATGAACTTGAGGCCTGCTTGGAGTGAGTACAAAGTAAACGTTTTAGCAGGGAACACAAATTGGAGACTATTTGCCCCTAAACCTCTGGTGGGAGGCTGACAGATTTCCAGTGGGACTGACCAGGCATTACATATCTAGCCAAACCACCTTCTCTGAGAGGGTGCCAAGGGGGCCTTGTTATACAAGTAAATACGTAATCTTATTCACAAGAAAAATGCTGTGCCTGCTGCTATCTGTCTGCCCTCACATTTGTAACAAAAAGGTAACTTTAGTAGTAATGAGGGCAAAGGAGTGACGGGCTGGGGAGAGAGAATAAGGGGACTGCTGCTTGGGGGGGTCGGTATACATGAGCTTCCATTCAAATTCCTTATGGTCTACCCTATGTTTATTTTAGGCTCAAGTCTTCCAGGCACTATCCCTGGACTGGTCAGAGGACACCAGGTTTAACATGGTATTCTCTTGCAATGTGGTGCTGTAGATGGGTTTGGTGTCAAAATGAGGGCCCGGAGCCCGAAATAAATATAGGAGGACCTGCAAGAATAGTAACAGAGCTTTCTCTGGGTTGCTGTCTCTCTGCATGGTAGCAACTTAAAAAGGAGTTTAAAAATGCCCATATGGGATTAAAATAACATAAGTATAATCGTGTACCAGCATTTGTAATTGACATAAAAAAATGTATATACCATGTTGTCTTCATCTGTAATGAAAACTATGCCCATGTGCATGCTTTTGGAACTAAAATAAAAATAAATCAATGTCAAGTTGCCTGCATTTGATCTTAAAAAAATAATAATAATAATAAAAAAAAAATAATAATAAAAAATTGCCTGCATTGGGGGTTACATTTTAGGATGAGGATTAAAAACAAATTCTTGATGGCTTTAACCTGCAATTGCACTGCCTGTTAACTGTAAAGAGTTAAAAAAAAAAAAACAACAAAAAAAAAAAAACCCACCAGCGTTTTTTTTTATATTAACCCCCTCAAAAAAACAACAACCCGTTAACTGTTTTATTATGGCATACTATAAAAGATGAAGACTAACATTTTCTAATGAGATATATACATATCTCATTTGGATTCCTGCAAAATACCTGACGCCTAGATTTTTAATGTGGTGCTTAGATTTTGAACAAATTTGTCAAGCACTGTTGTAGCGTATGCAATTGTAAGAGACTTTTGAATTTGTCTTAAAAACATACATTTACTTTATGCTCCTTGTTATCCTTTTGTTTCAGTGCATACCTAGGTAGCTAGCTGATGATTGATGGCTGCACGCATATGCTTGATCTTTGTAGTGCATAGCTGCTTTGGAGCTGACTTTTTCTTTTGCAGAGATTAAACATAATTTCTTTTTTCCCTTTTTATATGGCTTTTTAAAAAAAATAAAAATCAAATAACAACATTTAAAACAAATGGATGCAATGATGCAGCATAGAAAAAGCATGAGTAAAAAATGTATATACATTTTATTTTTTTTCCCTTCTTTTTGAGGTGCTGTGGAGAAAGAGAGACGGTTTTTTGGGCATAACTATTATTTCTATGGATGAATGAATAATCCTTGTATTTTTGTTTCCAAATATGCAACAAATGTCTTCTATAGGTTACTAAACTGAGTTAAAGGGACACTGAACCCAAATTTTTTTCTTTCGTGATTCAGATAGAGCATGACATTTTAAGCAACTTTCTAATTTACTCCTATTATCAGATTTTCTTTATTTTCTTGGTATCTTTATTTGAAATGCAAGAATGTAAGTTTAGATGCCGGTCCATTTTTGTGAACAACCTGGGTTGTCCTTGCTGATTGGTGGATAAATTCATCCACCAATAAAAAAAGTGCTGTCCAGAGGCCTGAACCAATAAAAAAAAAGCTTAGATGCCTTTTTCAAATAAAGATAGCAAGAGAACTAAGAAAAATGAATAGGAATAAATTAGAAAGTTGCTTAAAATTGCATATTCTATCTGAATAACGAAAGAAATTTTTTTTGTGTTCAGTGTCCCTTTAACCCTTTAAGGACACAGCTTTCAGTTTGCTCAATTGTTTTATGACGGAAAAATTCTGTCATATGTCCTTAAGAGGTTAAGCAGCAGTGACCTGATTTTAGCAACATAATGATCTGAAAAGCCAAGCAGACTGAATTATGGCAGGGAGAATTATTGAAATTATTTAAAGGGACATGAAAATAATGCATTCATTTTTTAATAATTTTCTGTAGCTTCCATATGTTAAACCCAGAAAGAATGTGAAGGGTTGTATTTAAAGAGCATAACACTCCAAATTGGATTAGGGCAGCTTAGTTTTAGAATTGTTTTGTCCTTTTTTTTTTTTTTTTTTTTTTTTTTGCTTGTAAAATACAGCGCAATGGATTGGTGTAGAAAGTCAATTAGCTGCTCTGTATATTACATAATTGCTATTGGTGCATAATTAGATGATGAATTGGTAATAAGTTATAGAAGGGTGCATATGTATTATGCCATCTTTGATACATTTTTGGTTAACATTTTGCAGGGATTTTGTAATATCACAACGCTCAAAACAGCCTTTAAAATATTATATTATTTTTTTCTACTTTGGACACTTTGAGAAATATGTAAATAGAGTTCTGTACTGATATGAGCAGTCACTGTAGAATATAGATGGTCAGGCAGACCTAAAATCCTTTCTACTTTTCTTCCTTGAAAATTAAATTTTCACTCTGAAAGGGAAATTAAACTGTCATTTTTTGGTAAAAACAAATGTTAAATCATAGTAAACATAAAAAAAAGTGTGTAAAGATGCCTGTACTGAGCATGGGTAAATCTGACTATACATTTAATACTAAACCAGCTCTAGACGTTTTGACATTGTGCTAGATAAACCTTCCTGTAGAGACCACAGCCTCCTTGTAGGAATGTGGCAAGAAGTAATGGACACTGCACAAATGAAGTTTAAAAAAAAGAAATACAAGGTGAAATCCATTTTAAAATGAGTAATATGCATTGAATTGCCACTGCTTGGTGTTTTTTTTTTTTTTTAATTTTTTTTTACAACAATGAAACAGACTGTTTCATATCATTTTTAAGGACTTTATTTGACATTTCAAGGTCACACCTCTATCTGAAGAACATTGGACCCAATTTAAAATTTCAAAAGAATCATATGTCTACTTGTTAAAATATTTTATTATTATTACTTATTACTTGTTTGTAGCTGAGCAAAGTCACCTACTACACCCTCAAAACCTAACTTATTGTACATCTCTCTAAAATGGCCAAGGAACAGTGAATACTTCACTGACTGTAAAAACAAACATTAATTTTCCGCTATTTTAGTTATTCCTTTGGTTGTACTCAAAGTAGTTTTACCAGTAAACTTTTTAAACCCATATTAAATGTTTATGTAAAATATCCCATTTTTATGCTGAGCTATTTCACGTGCTTGTGGTGAAGCCATTTTAATCTTTTGTACTTATTGCATGTAAACATCTTTTTTTTTTTCATAATATGGGGAGAGTCCACGAGCCATCACATGGTATTAAAGGGACAGTGAACACCTTGAGATTTGTGTAATAAAATGTTTGTTTATGCATACTACTAATTGCAAATATTTTCATTATTTTGTACCCCTTTCATGTAATTTAGCTCTGAAAACTGAGCAATTTCTAATACTCTGGGATTCCACATGTGAAGTTTTGTAGACTCTCACCTGAGAAATGTGTTTCATGATGGTAAAAGTACACAAGACCCGTCCTTGTTTTTTCATTAAATTGGTGGAAGTAGCAGTTTGCACTTTTTTACCCTGCTTTTCCTTTCCTTTTCTCTTGGCCATATGTGTGACTAAGGAATCATGGGAAAGTGGGAGAGATTAAAGCTCTGGGGTGTTTTGCCGCCTCCTGTCAGACTGGACTTTAATCCCACTTGATGGCTCGTTCACTCTCACCATAATGAAATAAATGTAATTTATCAGGGAAGCATACATTTTTTTTTTCTTGAGCTTTTGCTTCATATACATTCAGGGGGGATTTGATATAAATCACTAGTCAGTAAGACAGATTTAAATCATGGTTTTCAATTTTAAAAATTTTCAGATTTATTTATTTTTTCCAGTTATATCAGACCATTACTGATTTGTTTATATATCATTAGATATGCATAGATAGGTAATTGAAGGAATTAAATTATTTGGAGGTGAACTATCTCCAGTTACATTTGATAATCATTCATATTTGATCAACTTTTCACCTGTACTTTATTGGAAGGAGAAAAATGATTGTTAATCATTGAAATAGTTTTATTTAACTAAAACGATAACATTATATTATTTTTAATGCTTGCCCTTCCCTCCTCACACTTGGGTCCTTGTGCAGATCTGTTCCACTTCACACAATCTTCTATTCAGTGAGCTTCTTGAAACTTAGTATGGGTTGATTCTGTGTACTGTACATATATTTGCAGGGGAGCAATGGCATTAAAGGGACAGTAAAGTCAAAATTAAATGTTAATGATTCAGAAACGGCATACAATTTTAAATAAATGTCACATTTACTTCTGTTATCTAATTTTGTTTTGTTCTCATGGTATCGTTTCTCTAGCCATGTCTGGGAAGTACAATTGCCAGCATTTCACGCAGCCAGAGCAGTATTCTGGTTAGTGTTAAGTGGCTGTTCTATCCTGCCTGCAAACACTGTCTATGTCCTCTTCTTGAAAGAGGTTCAGCAGAGCATGAGATCCCCAGGCAAACTAGCACCCTGGGGATATGTCATCTTTTTGGGAGCAACAATACTTCTTCTTCTAATTTTCTTGTGGCATGAAGGAGGGGAATATGTTCTTTAACCCCTTAATGACCACAGCACTTTTCCATTTTTTGTCCGTTTGGGACCAAGGCTATTTTTACATTTCTGCGGTGTTTGTGTTTAGCTGTAATTTTCCTCTTACTCATTTACTGTACCCACACATATTATATACAGTTTTTCTCGCCATTAAATGGACTTTCTAAAAATACCATTATTTTCATCATATCTTATAATTTACTATAAAAAAAATTATAAAATATGAGGAAAAAATGGAAAAAAACACACTTTTTCTAACTTTGACCCCCAAAATCTGTTACACATCTACAACCACCAAAAAACACCCATGCTAAATAGTTTCTAAATTTTGTCCTGAGTTTAGAAATACCCAATGTTTACATCTTCTTTGCTTTTTTTGCAAGTTATAGGGCCATAAATACAAGTAGCACTTTGCTATTTCCAAACCATTATTTTTCAAAATTAGCGCTAGTTACATTAGAACACTGATATCTGTCAGGAATCTCTGAATATCCATTGACATGTATATATTTTTTTTTTAGTAGACAACCCAAAGTATTGATCTAGGCCCATTTTGATATATTTCATGCCACTATTTCACCGCCAAATGCGATTAAATACAAAAAATTGTTCACTTTTTCACTAATTTTTTCACAATCTTTTGGTTTCTCACTGAAATTATTTACAAACAGCTTGTGCAATTATGGCTTAAATTATTGTAAATTATTCTCTGGGATCCCCTTTGTTCAGAAATAGCAGACATATATGGCTTTGGCATTGCTTTTTGGTAATTAGAAGGCTGCTAAATGCCACTGCGCACTACACGTGTATTATGCCCAGCAGTGAAGGGGTTAATTAGAGAGCATGTAGGGAGCTTTTAGGGGTAATTTTAGCTTTAGTGTAGTGTAGTAGACAACCCAAAGTTTTGATCTAGGCCAATTTTGGTATATTTCATGCCACCATTTCACCGCCAAATGCGATCAAATTAAAAAAAACGTTAAATTTTTCACAATTTTAGGTTTCTCACTGAAATCATTTACAAACAGCTTGTGCAATTATGGCACAAATGGTTGTAAATGCTTCTCTGGGATCCCCTTTATTCAGAAATAGCAGACATATATGGCTTTGGCGTTGCTTTGTGGTAATAAGAAGGCCGCCAAATGCCGCTGCGCATCACACTTGTATTATGGCTAGCAGTGATGGGGTTAATTATGTAGCTTGTAGGGAGCTTGCAGGGTTAATTTTAGCTTTAGTGTAGAGCTCAGCCTCCCACCTAAAACATCAGACCCCCTGATCCCTCCCAAACAGCTCTCTTCCCTCCCCCACCCCACAATTATCCCCGCCATCTTAAGTACTGGCAGAAACTCTGCCAGTACTAAAATAAAAGCTATTTCTCCAACATAGGTGTGTCCGGTCCACGGCGTCATCCTTACTTGTGGGATATTCTCTTCCCCAACAGGAAATGGCAAAGAGCCCAGCAAAGCTGGTCACATGATCCCTCCTAGGCTCCGCCTACCCCAGTCATTCTCTTTGCCGTTGTACAGGCAACATCTCCACGGAGATGGCTTAGAGTTTTTTAGTGTTTAACTGTAGTTTTTCATTATTCAATCAAGAGTTTGTTATTTTCAAATAGTGCTGGTACGTACTATTTACTCAGAAACAGAAAAGAGATGAAGAATTCTGTTTGTATGAGGAAAATGATTTTAGCAACCGTAACTAAAATCCATGGCTGTTCCACACAGGACTGTTGAGAGCATTAACTTCAGTTGGGGGAACAGTTTGCAGTCCTTTGCTGCTTGAGGTATGACACATTCTAACAAGACGATGTAATGCTGGAAGCTGTCATTTTCCCTATGGGATCCGGTAAGCCATGTTTATTACGATTGTAAATAAGGGCTTCACAAGGGCTTATTTAGACTGTAGACATTTTTTGGGCTAAATCGATTGATATTAACACTTATTTAGCCTTGAGGAATCATTTATTCTGGGTATTTTGATATAATTATATCGGCAGGCACTGTTTTAGACACCTTATTCTTTAGGGGCTTTCCCAAAGCATAGGCAGAGTCTCATTTTCGCGCCGGTGTTGCGCACTTGTTTTTGAGAGGCATGGCATGCAGTCGCATGTGAGAGGAGCTCTGATACTGATAAAAGACTTCTGAAGGCATCATTTGGTATCGTATTCCCCTTGGGTTTGGTTGGGTCTCAGCAAAGCAGATACCAGGGACTGTAAAGGGGTTAAAGCTTAAAACGGCTCCGGTTCCGTTATTTTAAGGGTTAAAGCTTCCAAAATTGGTGTGCAATATTTTCAAGGCTTTAAGACACTGTGGTGAAAGTTTGGTGAATTTTGAACAATTCCTTCATGTTTTTTCGCAATTGCAGTAATAAAGTGTGTTCAGTTTAAAATTTAAAGTGACAGTAACGGTTTTATTTCAAAACGTTTTTTGTACTTTCTTATCAAGTTTATGCCTGTTTAACATGTCTGAACTACCAGATAGACTGTGTTCTGAATGTGGGGAAGCCAGAATTCCTATTCATTTAAATAAATGTGATTTATGTGATAATGACAATGATGCCCAAGATGATTCCTCAAGTGAGGGGAGTAAGCATGGTACTGCATCATTCCCTCCTTCGTCTACACGAGTCTTGCCCACTCAGGAGGCCCCTAGTACATCTAGCGCGCCAATACTCCTTACTATGCAACAATTAACGGCTGTAATGGATAATTCTGTCAAAAACATTTTAGCCAAAATGAACCCTTGTCAGCGTAAGCGTGGATGCTCTGTTTTAGTTACTGAAGAGCATGACGACGCTGATATTAATATCTCTGAAGGGCCCCTAACCCAATCTGAGGGAGCCAGGGAGGTTTTGTCTGAGGGAGAAATTACTGATTTAGGGAACATTTCTCAGCAGGCTGAATCTGATGTGATTACTTTTAAATTTAAATTGGAACATCTCCGCATTTTGCTTAAGGAGGTATTATCCACTCTGGATGATTGTGAAAATTTGGTCATCCCAGAGAAACTATGTAAAATGGACAAGTTCCTAGAGGTGCCGGGGCTCCCAGAAGCTTTTCCTATACCCAAGCGGGTGGCGGACATTGTTAATAAAGAATGGGAAAGGCCCGGTATTCCTTTCGTCCCTCCCCCCATATTTAAAAAATTGTTTCCTATGGTCGACCCCAGAAAGGACTTATGGCAGTCAGTCCCCAAGGTCGAGGGAGCGGTTTCTACTTTAAACAAACGCACCACTATTCCCATAGAGGATAGTTGTGCTTTCAAAGATCCTATGGATAAAAAATTAGAAGGTTTGCTTAAAAAGATGTTTGTTCAGCAGGGTTACCTTCTACAACCCATTTCATGCATTGTCCCTGTCACTACAGCCGCATATTTCTGGTTTGATGAACTGATTAAGGTGCTCGATAGTGACTCTCCTCCTTATGAGGAGATTATGGACAGAGTCAATGCTCTCAAATTGGCTAATTCTTTCACTCTAGACGCCTCTTTGCAATTGGCTAAGTTAGCGGCTAAGAATTCTGGGTTTGCTATTGTGGCGCGCAGAGCGCTTTGGTTGAAATCTTGGTCGGCTGATGCGTCTTCCAAGAACAAGCTACTAAACATTCCTTTCAAGGGGAAAACGCTGTTTGGTCCTGACTTGAAAGAGATTATCTCTGATATCACTGGGGGTAAGGGCCATGCCCTTCCTCAGGATCGGCCTTTCAAGGCAAAAAATAGACCTAATTTTCGTCCCTTTCGTAAAAACGGACCAGCCCAAGGTGCTACGTCCTCTAAGCAAGAGGGTAATACTTCTCAGGCCAAGCCAGCTTGGAGACCAATGCAAGGCTGGAACAAGGGAAAGCAGGCAAAGAAACCTGCCACTGCTACCAAGACAGCATGAAATATCGGCCCCCGATCCGGGACCGGATCTGGTGGGGGGCAGACTCTCTCTCTTCGCTCAGGCTTGGGCAAGAGATGTTCTGGATCCTTGGGCGCTAGAAATAGTCTCCCAGGGTTATCTTCTGGAATTCAAGGGACTTCCCCCAAGGGGAAGGTTCCACAGGTCTCAGTTGTCTTCAGACCACATAAAAAGACAGGCGTTCTTACATTGTGTAGAAGACCTGTTAAAAATGGGAGTGATTCATCCTGTTCCATTGAGAGAACAAGGGATGGGGTTCTACTCCAATCTGTTCATAGTTCCCAAAAAAGAGGGAACGTTCAGACCAATCCTAGATCTCAAGATCTTAAACAAATTTCTCAAGGTCCCATCTTTCAAGATGGAAACCATTCGAACTATCCTTCCTTCCATCCAGGAAGGTCAATTCATGACCACGGTGGATTTAAAGGATGCGTATCTACATATTCCTATCCACAAGGAACATCATCGGTTCCTAAGGTTTGCATTCCTGGACAAACATTACCAGTTCGTGGCGCTTCCTTTCGGATTAGCCACTGCTCCAAGGATTTTCACAAAGGTACTAGGGTCCCTTCTAGCTGTGCTAAGACCAAGGGGCATTGCAGTTGTACCTTACCTGGACGACATTCTGATTCAAGCGTCGTCCCTCCCTCGAGCAAAGGCTCACACGGACATCGTCCTGGCCTTTCTCAGATCGCACGGCTGGAAAGTGAACGTGGAAAAGAGTTCTCTATCCCCGTCAACAAGGGTTCCCTTCTTGGGAACAATTATAGACTCCTCAGAAATGAGGATTTTTCTAACAGAGGCCAGAAAGACAAAGCTTCTGGACTCTTGTCGAATACTTCATTCCGTTCCTCTTCCTTCCGTAGCTCAGTGCATGGAAGTGATCGGGTTGATGGTAGCGACAATGGACATAGTTCCTTTGGCGCGCATTCATCTAAGACCATTACAACTGTGCATGCTCAGTCAGTGGAATGGGGACTATACAGACTTGTCTCCAAAGATACAAGTAAATCAGAGGACCAGAGACTCACTCCGTTGGTGGCTGTCCCTGGACAACCTGTCACGAGGGATGACATTCCACAGACCAGAGTGGGTCATTGTCACGACCGACGCCAGTCTGATGGGCTGGGGCGCGGTCTGGGGATCCCTGAAAGCTCAGGGTCTTTGGTCTCGGGAAGAATCTCTTCTACCGATAAATATTCTGGAACTGAGAGCGATATTCAATGCTCTCAAGGCTTGGCCTCAGCTAGCGAGGACCAAGTTCATACGGTTTCAATCAGACAACATGACGACTGTTGCGTACATCAACCATCAGGGGGGAACAAGGAGTTCCCTAGCGATGGAAGAAGTGACCAAGATTATTCTATGGGCGGAGTCTCACTCCTGCCACCTGTCTGCTATCCACATCCCGGGAGTGGAAAATTGGGAAGCGGATTTTCTGAGTCGTCAGACATTGCATCCGGGGGAGTGGGAACTCCATCCGGAAATCTTTGCCCAAGTCACTCAACTTTGGGGCATTCCAGACATGGATCTGATGGCCTCTCGTCAGAACTTCAAAGTTCCTTGCTACGGGTCCAGATCCAGGGATCCCAAGGCGGCTCTAGTGGATGCACTAGTAGCACCTTGGACCTTCAAACTAGCTTATGTGTTCCCGCCGTTTCCTCTCATCCCCAGGCTGGTAGCCAGGATCAATCAGGAGAGGGCGTCGGTGATCTTGATAGCTCCTGCGTGGCCACGCAGGACTTGGTATGCAGATCTGGTGAATATGTCATCGGCTCCACCTTGGAAGCTACCTTTGAGACGAGACCTTCTTGTTCAGGGTCCGTTCGAACATCCGAATCTGGTTTCACTCCAGCTGACTGCTTGGAGATTGAACGCTTGATTTTATCGAAGCGAGGTTTCTCAGATTCTGTTATCGATACTCTTGTTCAGGCCAGAAAGCCTGTAACTAGAAAGATTTACCACAAAATTTGGAAAAAATATATCTGTTGGTGTGAATCTAAAGGTTTCCCTTGGGACAAGGTTAAGATTCCTAGGATTCTATCCTTCCTTCAAGAAGGATTGGAAAAAGGATTATCGGCAAGTTCCCTGAAGGGACAGATTTCTGCCTTGTCGGTGTTACTTCACAAAAAACTGGCAGCTGTGCCAGATGTTCAAGCCTTTGTTCAGGCTCTGGTTAGAATCAAGCCTGTTTACAAACCTTTGACTCCTCCTTGGAGTCTCAATCTAGTTCTTTCAGTTCTTCAGGGGGTTCCGTTTGAACCCTTACATTCCGTTGATATTAAGTTATTATCTTGGAAAGTTTTGTTTTTAGTTGCAATTTCTTCTGCTAGAAGAGTTTCAGAATTATCTGCTCTGCAGTGTTCTCCTCCTTATCTGGTGTTCCATGCAGATAAGGTGGTTTTACGTACTAAACCTGGTTTTCTTCCAAAAGTTGTTTCTAACAAAAACATTAACCAGGAGATTATCGTACCTTCTCTGTGTCCGAAACCAGTTTCAAAGAAGGAACGCTTGTTGCACAATTTGGATGTTGTTCGCGCTCTAAAATTCTATTTAGATGCTACAAAGGATTTTAGACAAACATCTTCCCTGTTTGTTGTTTATTCAGGTAAAAGGAGAGGTCAAAAAGCAACTTCTACCTCTCTCTCTTTTTGGATTAAAAGCATCATCAGATTGGCTTACGAGACTGCCGGACGGCAGCCTCCCGAAAGAATCACGGCTCATTCCACTAGGGCTGTGGCTTCCACATGGGCCTTCAAGAACGAGGCTTCTGTTGATCAGATATGTAGGGCAGCGACTTGGTCTTCACTGCACACTTTTACCAAATTTTACAAGTTTGATACTTTTGCTTCTTCTGAGGCTATTTTTGGGAGAAAGGTTTTGCAAGCCGTGGTGCCTTCCATTTAGGTGACCTGATTTGCTCCCTCCCTTCATCCGTGTCCTAAAGCTTTGGTATTGGTTCCCACAAGTAAGGATGACGCCGTGGACCGGACACACCTATGTTGGAGAAAACAGAATTTATGTTTACCTGATAAATTTCTTTCTCCAACGGTGTGTCCGGTCCACGGCCCGCCCTGGTTTTTTAATCAGGTCTGATAATTTATTTTCTTTAACTACAGTCACCACGGTACCATATGGTTTCTCCTATGCTATTATTCCTCCTTAACGTCGGTCGAATGACTGGGGTAGGCGGAGCCTAGGAGGGATCATGTGACCAGCTTTGCTGGGCTCTTTGCCATTTCCTGTTGGGGAAGAGAATATCCCACAAGTAAGGATGACGCCGTGGACCGGACACACCGTTGGAGAAAGAAATTTATCAGGTAAACATAAATTCTGTTATTTGGGCTTTTTTTTTGGGGCATATTTACATATGCTGCTGTGTAGGATCCCCCCTTAGCCCCTAACCTCACTGATCCCCCACCAAGCAGCTTTCTAACCCTCCCCCTCTGCCTTAATGGGCGCCATCTTGGGTACTGGCAGCTGTCTGCCAGTACCCAGTTTAGTAAAAAAAAGTATGATTTTTGGTTTTTTTTTTCTGCCCTTTTCTGTAGTGTAGCTTCCCCCCCCCCCCCAAGACCAACCCCCCACCCCTTCAGGAACCCTTAGATTATTACTATTATTTTTTTATTAGTTTTTTTTTTAACTTTTCTTAACCTTTTTTTTCTGCAGTGTAGCGGTTCCCTCCCACCCCGTGCACGCGCCCGCCCGCCACCCCCCCGTGCACGCGCGCGCTCCCGTGCGCGCCCCCGTATGTCCCGTACCCGATCCCGCCCCACTCCACCCGGCACATCGATGGCCGCCCACCTGCCTCCCAGACTTGCTCCCACCCACCAACGATACCGGCCACCGATGTCCGGTGCAGAGAGGGCCACAGAGTGGCTCTCTCTGCATCGGATGGCCAAGGGGGGTTATTGCAGGATGCCTCGATATCGAGGCATCACTGCAATAACCGGAAAGCAGCTGGAAGCGAGCAGGATCGCTTCCAGCTGCTTTCCAGACCAAGGACGTACGCCACACGTCCTCGGTCATTAAGTGTATTTTTTTTGAGGACGTGTGGCGTACGTCCTTGGTCATTAAGGGGTTAAAATAAAGGTCTGTATGACACACACACATATATTATATAATATATATATATATTCCAATTTTTGCTTTAACTTCTCACAGTCCTAGTGGCAGATAATCATGCTTATGTTTGCTGTGTGGATGTCCCCAATGTATGCACACTTAGTCACACAACAGTGCTGTCAGTGTGTAGAATGTGCACACAGGAACTAGAATTGTGTGCACAATAAGTAGGGTAAACAGCCATGATGCGAAGTGTGAGTAGTATGACAGTATGTAGAAAAGAAGGGTTATAGAACGGGTATTTATAACAGCAAAGGTTTCTGAAAATATGATAGTCATAAGAGTGTATAATATTAAACTACAATCTATATATGTTTATATAAATATTTAATTGAATTCATTAATAAACATATGAACCGCTCTGTGGACTAGACACCAAATCGTTTTTATAGCAAATAAAAACAGTGCAAAAAAAAAAAAAGTCCAGTGTAGGGACGTCTCCCTTATAATATTGTAGCATTTCCACCTAAAAACAAACTTAGTCTCTAAGGTACCTTAATATTTAAGAAAATTAAAAGTGATGTCTGTGTTTTATGTGTTTTATATTAAATCACAATTACTTTTCATTTAATGGTGTTTTTTATTTTTTTTTATTTGCAACAGGTAGGGTACAGCGATGGGCACAAGGTTATGCAAATTTGTTTATGGGCCTTTGGGAACAAGATTTCTCCCAGAATCATCCACTTGGTGCTAACCTTGTGCTATATCATCGCTATATAGATGATACCATCTTTATATGGGGATAAGGGGGTCAAGACTTAGACATTTTCCTGTCCGATATGAATACCAATGACATAGGACTGATATTTACCAGCACAATTAGCAAAGAGAATATAACCTTCTTAGATTTAACTATACAAGTGATAGAAGATGAATTGATCACAAGGACACACTTTAAAGAAGTGGATGCTAACAATTTAATTCATTCAGAAAGCTGCCATCTTAGAAGATGGAAGGAATATGCTCCAAAAAGTCATTGTCTTCGACTCCGTAGAAATTGCTTTAGGCTAGATGATGATCTAGCTCAGACGGAAGTGTTAGAACAAAAATTTATGGAAAAAGGGTATAAGAAATTACTAATTACAGGAGCTAAATGTGAGGTAGAAATGAGGGAAAGACGATCACTATTAACATATAAAGATAAACAGACACACAACTCTCAAAAAATAGATGGCAATTTGATCAATGTAACCTTGTTAACTGATTATAATTAGGAATTTAGAAGTCTCAGGAAGATAATGAATAAACATTATCAGGTATCAGGTTTTTGTAGAGCGCCATTGACATCTTATACTTAATGATCCAATAATAGGCAATAAAATAACCCCATACCTGAAAATTGTCTACAGAAAAGCAAAGAATTTAAAAGCAGTCCCTAGTGAATTAAGTTAAGTAAAAACTAATAGAACTGAGCAAGTAGACCTGATGGGCAATGATTTGAAGGGTTTATTTCCTTGTTTTGGATGTAAATCATGCCAGCATAGTTCCAAAATCAAAGAGTTTATTTTACACCAAACACAAATAAAATATAAAATCAATGATACGATTAGATGCCAAGACAGAGGAAAAATTTAGATGATAGAATGCTTGTGTAAAAAGCAGTATATAGGGAAAACGACTAGAACGTTGAGAGAGAGAGAGTATACAAAAACACCTTTGGACTATAGAGAATGGGAAACAGGACACCCACTTATACCAGCATTTTAAGGAGGTACATGCCAATAAGCTGTCAGACTTCAAATTCTGGGGTATTTGCATAATAAAAATGATTTGGAGAGGGAACTATGAAAACAAATTATTACAAAAGGAAGCAGAATTCATACATACCCTAGACATTATTATTATTATTATCATCATCATTATTATCATCAGGTATTTGTAGAACGCTATAAACATAGTTGGTATACATGTTTAAATTTATAGGGATCAAATGGGTAGAGGGCCCTGCCGAGAGTTGCACTGTTGTAATCGGCACTTATGAAGGCAATCTACAAACAGCTTGGCTCATAGGCTTACATTCAAAGGGGTTCAAGGGGAAAGCAATAGAGTTAGGAAAGGTTAGTTTTGGTTGTATGTATCCCTGAATAGTAGAGTCTTTAGGGAAGCTGTTAAA
Source organism: Bombina bombina (assembly GCF_027579735.1). NCBI lineage: Eukaryota > Metazoa > Chordata > Amphibia > Anura > Bombinatoridae > Bombina > Bombina bombina. Next base: position 634,661,184 of record NC_069501.1, read on the forward strand.
ACTAGGGGAGAGTCTTGTGGAGTGAGGCAGGGAGTTCCACAAGATGGGGGCCAGTCAGGAGAAGTCCTGTAAACGGGAATGCGAGGAAGTAACAAGAGAGGAGGAGAGTAGGAGATCGTGAGCAGAGCTAAGGGGACAGGAGGAAGCGTATCAGGAGACAAGGTCTGAAATGTAGGGGGAGCAGTGCAGTTGAGGGCTTTGTATGTCAGAGTTTGGATTTTGTGTTTAATCCTGGAGGCAAGAGGAAGCCAGTGAAGGGATTGGCAGAGAGGTGCAGCAGATGAAGAGCGACGTATAAGGAAGAGGACTCTGGCAGAGGCATTCATTATGGATTTTAAAGGAGCTAAGTAGACCAGAGAGGACAGAGTTGCAGTAGTCGAGACGGGAAAGGATGAGACAGTGGATTAAAATCTTAGTTGTGTCTTGTGTGAGGAAATTTCTAATTTTAGAGATGTTTTTAAGGTGGAAGCGGCAGGCTTTAGCAAAGGACTGAATGTGAGGAGTGAAAGAAAGGTCTGAGTCAAGTGTGACCCCAAGACATCAGGCATGTGGGGTAGGGGTAATGATGGAATTTTCAACTGTTATAGAAAATGGGGGGGGGGTGGAGATTTTGGAAGAAGGGGGAAAAATAAGGAGTTCAGTTTTGGAGAGATTTAGCTTAAGGTAGTGAGAGGACATCCAAGATGAGATATGAGAGACGGTTAATGACACGGTTTAGTAAGGAAGGAGGTAGATCTGGTGCATAGAGGTAGTTTTGGGTGTCATTGGCATACAAATGATATTGAAACCCGTGGGACTTGATTAAGGAACCTAATGATGACTTATAGATTAAGGAGAAGTGGACCAAGGACAGAGCCTTGGGGTACCCCAACAGAAAGTGGTAACGGTGCAGAGGATGCTCCGGAGAAGGCTACACTAAAGGTACGTTTAGATAGATGGGAATAGAACCACAAGAGAGCTGTGTCGCAGATTCCGAAGGATTAGAGGGTTTGGAGCAAAAGAGGGTGGTCAAACGTGTCAAAGGCTGCAGACAGATCATGGAGGATAAACAGAGAGGAGTGGCATTTGGATTTTGCTGTAAGTAGGTCGTTGATAACCTTGACAATTGCTGTCTCTGGAGTGATGGGGTCGAAATCCAGATTGCAGTGGGTTAAGAATTTAGTGTAAGGAAATGGGTTAGACGTGCATATACTAGCTTTTCCAAGGAGCTTTGAGGCAAGAGGGAGTAGGGCTATAGGACCGTTGTTGAATGGGGAGGTTGGAGTGAGGGAAGGTTTTTTGAGGATAGGTGTGACCAGTGCATGTTTTAGAGATGAGGGAAATATACCAGTGCTGAGATTAAGGTTGAAAATGTGTGCGAGTATGGGGTTGAGGATAGAAGAGAGGGAGGGGAGTAACTGTGAGGGGATTGGGTCGAGGGGACAGGTAGTGAGGTGGGAGGACAGTATAAGGGCTGAAACTTAAAATCTTGAGATTAGAGAGAAGTTGTATTAGGAGGTGGGGGTGGGCGGAGAAGAGTATTGAATGTGGAAGACGGACGTTTTGGGTTAGAGGAAAAAGTAGTGCTGAGATTAGAGAAGTATTGTTGATTATAAAGATTAAGGGCAGAATAGTAGGAGTTCAGGATGAACTTGTAGTGAAGAAAGTCAGCTGAACTCGGAGATATCCTCCAGTGTCGCTCAGCAGCAAATGGTCTAAACTCAGAATTGGATCTATCGTTTCTTATCTAAATGACTATTACATTTGATTATATAATATTTATTCCCCATACGGCTAATACAAATATTATAGAAATTGTTATATTTTATATATGGTTTAAGTTAAATGTCATCTTTGTATTGTAAGATAACCTGCTCCTTGTTAATACAAAAGAGGAATACTAGACATCATCTTTTTTTAACATTGTTAAAATGTGTTTTAATATTATAGTGAGGATTTTTATATATTTTATATATCTTGATTTTAAATTTTATATGGTCACTTGATGTATAATAACTACAAATATACTCAAGCAATGTTAATAAATTTTGAAAAATTCCACCTTTTACTTTCAATTCCACCTTTAAAAATACAAAGATTCAGACGATCCAATCAAATGAAGGAATTGCAATACCAGTGCTGACACCTTTTAAAAGCAGGAGAAAGGACTTTGAGTATCTTGATGAAGCCCATTGCGGGTGAAACGCGTATACAATACTCCAATAAGAGTGATTAAACCTCTGAACACTTTACTATTAAGCATTCCAGCTCTTGTGAGAGAAGAGCAAAGGAAGCATCAGAAAACCTGTAAAAATTATGGGACTGTGGAGAAGCACAGTGAGTTGGGTATCTAACATTACTGACAAACGGATGTATGTTCAGCCTGTATTGTGGTGAGCGTATGAAAAGAGATGAAATCACTGAGAAATATTATCTGAACTTGTGTCTGATACAAACGGATACATAGATTCAATTTGCGGGTTCATTTTGAGTGACGTAAAGACAGCATACACTACCAACCGCTCACTGTTTGAGGCTTATCACGTGACCACACTGGGGCTGAACGCAGCACGTACACAGTCAGTGAGCTCTCTCTGAACACGGACTTCGTTTTCTCTTAAATATCAAGGTACCTTAGAGACTGTTTGTTTGTTTTTAAGTAGAAACGCTACAATATAAGGAAGACGTCCCTACACTGGACCTTTTTTTATTTTTTTTATTTATCTTTTTGCACAGTTATTTATTATAAAAATGATTTGGTGTCTAGTCTGCAGAGCGGTTCATATGTTTTTTTTATAAATGTATCTAAATATTTTTACAAACATATTGATTATTGTCGTTTTAATATTATACACTCTTATGACTATATCATAGATTTTTAGAAACCTTTGCTGTTATAGAATATACTCTTGATTATTATTATAGATACATTTTTTATAAACATATATACGTAGATTGAATAATATACACTTTTATGATTATCATATTATCATAAATTTTCAGAAACCTTTGCTGTTATAAGCACGCGTTCTATAACCATACTTTTCTACATTGAATACTTATATCGCACTTGGGAGGAGTGCGATCCTTTAAAGGGACATTCAAGTCCAAGAAAAACTTTCATGTTTCAAATAGGGCATGTAATTTTAAACAACTTTCCAATTTACGTTAATCACCAATTTTGCTTTGTTCTTTTGCTATTCTTAGTTGAAAGATAAACCTAGGAGGTTCATATGCTAATTTCTTAGACCTTGAAGGCCAACTCTAATCTAAATGCATTTTGATAGTTTTTCACCCCTAGAGGCCATTACTTCACGCATTTCATATAGATAACATTGAGCTCATGCACGTGAATTTACCATGGAGACAGCTCTAATTGGCTAAAATGCAAGTCTGTCAAAAGAACTGAAATAAGGGGGCAGTCTGCTGAGTCTTAGATACAAGGTAATTACAGAGGTAAAATGTGTATAATTATAACTGTGTTGGTTATGCAAAACTGGAGAATTGGTAATTAAGGGATTATCTATCTTTTTTAAACAACAAAAATTCTGATGTTGACTGTCCCTTTAAGAACGAGGCTTAGGTACACTAGACCGGCGCCTCTGACTAACTTCTTTTAGAAATTAGTATGGCAGTATGCAGATGGAAGGGCGTGAAGGCGAATTCTTGAGGCACAGCTAATGTCTAGAAAAAAAGCCTTGAGCTAAGGAATTCCTTCGGAGAAGCCATTATACTTGAGGAGTCATCTTGAAAAACAATGTCTTTATGTTTATCAAGTGATAGTAAGAAAAGTCACCTAGTACTAACAGCCTCATTTTGTTGTTGGTTTCAGGCCTCAATGATCCCCTTGTTTCATTAAGCAATTTTTTTTTTTTATATCTACAAATAAATGGGGGAACAAGTAAGGTAAACGGGTGGCATCTTGTGAAAACGTTTTTATGCAATTTATTTTTTGTGGTGTTTTACCCCCTGCATGTATTCTGCATAAAGTTCACATATGTACATAGGTACAAAAACCAAATGTTTGAGGTTTTCTTTTTTTTAAAATCTGATACCATAAAGGGATTGAAACATTTAGAAAATACCACCCTTGCACACTAAAAAAAATAAAAATCATGAAAAATGTTAGTTTTAGAAACTTTTAGTTAAATAAAACTATTTGAATTTTTATTGAAGTAATCATTATTTTTCTTCTTCCAATAAAGTACAGGTGAACAGTTGATCACTATGAATTATTAACCAATGTAACTGGAGTTAGTTCACCTCCAAATAATTTCATTCATTTCAAAGATCTTTCTCTGCATATCTAATGATATATATAACCAAAACAGTAATGGTCTGATATAACTGGAAAAAATTATCTAAAAACGTATTCTAAAAATGAAAACCATGATTTAAATCGTTCTTACTGACAAGTGATTTAAATCGAATCAACCCTGTTGACAAGTGTCAACAGAATGCAGCCTTAGAGAAAAATAGGAGTGAATAACAATGGCCACTGTACGAGAGAGAATAAAGAAATTAAATTTGAGATTAGTGTGATGTAAATTACCACACTATTTTAACGATGTCACGTCTCGCCAATCTGGGAGGACAAGTTGAGAAATCAATCAGTATTCCCAAATACATTAGAATTATTACCAGTTGTCAGTTCTGAGTTCCAGACCACTTTGTAAAAGTACTGCAGTTGTCCTCGGGGAAGCACTTATCAAGCCCTGTAATAATAGTATATGATTGTTACCTTCAAAATTCATGTAGTTGGGGGAATACAGTTTGTGCTTTTCATTTGTGTAACTTGATTTAATTTTGGTAGGTCAGTTGCTGGTTTTTTCATGATTTAATTTTCATTTAATTTTGTTTTTTAAAAACTTTTTTTTTCCCCCTCCTTTTTTTTTAATTTTAGTTTTTTTTATTATTTGTAATTAAGTTTAAAAAATGTTTGATTACAGGCTGATCTTAAGGGCATCAAATGGAAACGGTATATTTGGCAAGGTCCTACTTCTGCGCCAATCCTCTTTCCTGTAACAGAAGAAGATCCAATTCTGAGCAGCTTCAGTCGATGTCTAAAGGCAGATGTCCTGAGTGTCTGGAGACAAGATCAACTTCCAGGTCGTAGAGAGCTTTGGATATTTTGGTGGGGAGAAGACCCAAATTTTAATGACCTAATACATCATGATTTAGGAGGTAAGGCTAATGCAGGAAAAAACTCTAATTATGTAATGTAGAAAAGGCAATTGAATCTTTTGACGTGTGGCTGCTATTAATACATTTCAGTGTTGTGTGTGTGTTTTTTTTTTTTTTTTTTTTTTTTTTTTTTGAGAGACATGAGATGTTCCTTGCATATGTATTCACCCTTTGTAGCACTACAAAATATGGAAATGGCCAATCTGAAATTAACGTGAATTTTATTGGGATTGGTGCCATTTGATTAATAAAACATACCTTGTTAAGGTGCAAAATATGACACAACGGTTAAAGAAAAACATACATTTGGTTGCATAAGTATGCTATGAAACACTTACAGTTGTGCTCATAAGTTTACATACACTGGCAGAATTGATTTCTTTGCCATTTTTCAGAGAATATGAATAACACAAACTTTTCTTTCACTCATGCTAAGTGTTTGGCTGAAACCATTTATTATCAATCAACTGTGTTTACTCTTTTTAAATCATAATGACAACAGAAACTACCCAAATGACCCTGATCAAAGTTTACATACCCCAGTTCTTAATTCCGTGTTTTGCCCCCTTTAACATCAATGACAGCTTGAAGTCTTTTGTGGTATTTGTGGATGAGTCTCTCTCTTCTCAGATGGTCAAGCTGCCCATTCTTCCTGGCAAAAAAACATCTAGTTCCTGTAAATTCTTGGGCTGTCTTGCATGAACTGCACATTTGAGATCTCCCCAGAGTGGCTCAATAATATTGAGGTCAGGAGACTGAGATTGCCACTCCAGAACCTTCACTTTATTCTGCTGTAGCCAATGACAGGTCGACGTGTACTTGTGTTTAGGATCATTGTCATGTTGGAATGTCCAAGTACGTCCCATGCATAGCTTTCGGGCTGATGAATTCAAATTTTCCTCCAGTGTTTTTGATAACATACTGCATTCATCTTGGCATCAATTCTGACCAAATTTCCTGTGCCTTTGTAGCGCACACATCCCCAAAACATCAGTGATCCACCTCTGTGTTTCACAGTAGGAATGGTGTACCTTTCATCATAGGCCTTGACTCCTCTCCAAATGTAGCGTTTATGGTTATTGCCAAAAAGCTCAATTTCTTTCATGTAATTAGCAAGAGTCCATGAGCTAGTGACGTATGGGATATACATTCCTACCAGGAGGGGCAAAGTTTCCCAAACCTCAAAATGCCTATAAATACACCCCTCACCACACCCACAATTCAGTTTTACAAACTTTGCCTCCTATGGAGGTGGTGAAGTAAGTTTGTGCTAGATTCTACGTTGATATGCGCTCCGCAGCAAGTTGGAGCCTGGTTTTCCTCTCAGCGTGCAGTGAATGTCAGAGGGATGTGAGGAGAGTATTGCCTATTTGAATGCAGTGATCTCCTTCTACGGGGTCTACTTCATAGGTTCTCTGTTATCGGTCGTAGAGATTCATCTCTTACCTCCCTTTTCAGATCGACGATATACTCTTATATATATATATATATATATATACCATTACCTCTGCTGATTTTCGTTTCAGTACTGGTTTGGCTTTCTACAACATGTAGATGAGTGTCCTGGGGTAAGTAAGTAAGCTTATTTTCTGTGACACTCTAAGCTATGGTTAGGCACTTTTTTTTATAAAGTTCTAAATATATGTATTCAAACATTTATTTGCCTTGACTCAGGATGTTCAACATTCCTTATTTTCAGACAGTCAGTTTCATACTTGGGATAATGCATTTGTTTCAATCATTTTTTCTTACCTTAAAAAATTTGACTTTTTCCCTGTGGGCTGTTAGGCTCGCGGGGGCTGAAAATGCTTCATTTTATTGCGTCATTCTTGGCGCGGACTTTTTTGGCGCAAAATTTTTTTTTCTGTTTCCGGCGTCGTACGTGTCGCCGGAAGTTGCGTCATTTTTTGACGTGTTTTTTTGCGTCAAAAGTGTCGGCGTTCCGGATGTAGCATCATTTTTGGCGCCAAAAGCATTTAGGCGCCAAATAATGTGGGCGTCTTATTTGGCGCTAAAAAATATGGGCGTCATTTTTGTCTCCACATTATTTAAGTCTCATTATTTATTGCTTCTGGTTGCTAGAAGCTTGTTCACTGGCATTTTTTTCCCATTCCTGAAACTGTCATTTAAGGAATTTGATCAATTTTGCTTTATATGTTGTTTTTTCTATTACATATTGCAAGATGTTCCACGTTGCAACTGAGTCAGAAGATACTTCAGGAAAATCGCTGCCCGGTGCTGGAGCTACCAAGCTAAGTGTATCTGCTATAAATTTTTGTTATCTGTTTCTCCAGCTGTTGTTTGTATTGCATGTCATGACAAACTTATTATTGCAGATAAAATTTCCTTTAGTACTGTTACATTACCTGTTGCTGTTCCGTCAACATCTAATTTTCAGAGTGTTCCTGATAACATAAGAGATTTCTCCAACATAGGTGTGTCCGGTCCACGGCGTCATCCTTACTTGTGGGATATTCTCTTCCCCAACAGGAAATGGCAAAGAGCCCAGCAAAGCTGGTCACATGATCCCTCCTAGGCTCCGCCTTCCCCAGTCATTCTCTTTGCCGTTGTACAGGCAACATCTCCACGGAGATGGCTTAGAGTTTTTTGGTGTTTAAATTTGGAGAAAGGATTTTCTCAGGCTCTGGTTAGAATTGTCAGGTACTTCATTCTGTTCTTCCTTCCATAGCGCAGTCCATGGAAGTAATAGGGTTGATGGTTGCGGCAATGGACATAGTTCCTTTTGCACGAATTCATCTAAGACCATTGCACCTGGGCATGCTCAGACTGTGGAATGGGGATTATACAGACTTGTCTCCGACGATACAAGTAGATCAAATAACCAGAGATTCTCTCCGTTGGTGGCTGACCCTGGACAACCTGTCACAGGGAATGAGCTTCCGCAGACCAGAATAGGTCATTGTCACGACCGACGCCAGTCTGGTGGGCTGGGGCGCGGTCTGGGAACCCCTGAAAACTCAGGGTCTATGGTTTCGGGAAGACTCTCTTCTCCCGATAAACATAATGGAACTGAGAGCGATATTCAATGCTCTCAAGGCTTGGCCTCGACTAGCAAAGGCCAAATTCATAAGGTTTCAATCAGTCATCATGACGACTGTTACATATATCAACCATCAGGGGGTAACAAGGAGTTCCCTGGCGATGGAGGAGCATCCGGGGGAGTGGGAACTCCATCTGGAAATCTTTGCCCAAATAACTCAATTATGGGGCATTCCAGACTTGGTTCTGATGGCCTCTCGTCAGAACTTCATGGTCCCTTGTTACGGGTCCAAATCCAGGGATCCCAAGGCGACTCTATTGGATACAATAGTAGCACCTTGGATCTTCAACCTAGCTTATGTATTCCCACCGTTTCCTTTCATTCCCAGGCTGGTAGCCAGGATCAATCTGGAGAGGGCTTCGGTGACCTTGATAGTTCCTGTGTGGCCACGCAGGACTTGGTATGCAGACCTGGTGAATGTGTCATCGGCTCCACCATGGAAGCTACCTTTGAGACAGGACCCTCTTATTCAGGGTCCATTCGAACATCCGAATCTGGTTTTCCTCCAACTGACTGCTTGGAGTTTGAACGCTTGATTTTATCAAAGCGTGGGTTTTCAGATTCTGTAATAGATACTCTTATTCAGGCTAGAAAGCCTGTAACTAGAAAAATTTACCATAATATCTGGAAAAAATATATCTGTTGGTGTGAATCTAAAGGATTCCCATGGAACAAGATAAAAATTCCTAAGATTCTTTCCTTTCTACAAGAAGGTTTGGAGAAAGGATTTTCTGCGAGTTCTCTGAAGGGACAGATCTCTGCTTTATCTGTTTTACTTCACAAAAGGCTGGCAGCTGTGCCAGACGTTTAAGCGTTTGTTCAGGCTCTGGTTAGAATCAAGCCTGTTTACAGACCTTTGACTCTTCCCTGGAGTCTTAATCTAGTTCTTTCAGTTCTTCAAGGGGTTCCGTTTGAACCCTTACATTCCATAGATATTAAGTTATTATCTTGGGAAGTTTTGTTTTAGGTTGCAATTTCTTCTGCTAGAAGAGTTTCTGAGTTATCTGCTCTGCAGTGTTCTCCGCCCTATCTGGTCCATGCAGATAAGGTGGTTTTTACGTACTGAGCCTGGTTTTCTTCCGAAGGTTGTTTCCAACAAAAATATTAACCAGGAGATAGTTGTACCTTCTTTGTGTCTGAATCCAGTTTCATAGAAGGAACGTTTGTTACACAATTTGGACGTTGTCCGTGCTCTAAAATTCTATTTAGATGCTACAAAGGATTTCAGACAAACATCTTCCTTGTTTGTTGTTTATTCTGGTAAAAGGAGAGGTCAAAAAGCAACTTCTACCTCTCTATCTTTTTGGCTTAAAAGTATCATCAGATTGGCTTATGAGACTGCCGGACGGCAGCCTCCTGAAAGAATCACAGCTCATTCCACTAGGGCCGTGGCTTCCACATGGGCCTTTAAGAACGAGGCTTCTGTTGATCAGATATGTAAGGCAGCGACTTGGTCTTCACTGCACACTTTTACCAAATTTTACAAATTTGATACTTTTGCTTCTTCTGAGGCTATTTTTGGGAGAAAGGTTTTGCAAACCGTGGTGCCTTCCATCTAGGTGACCTGATTTGCTCCCTCCCATCATCCGTGTCCTAAAGCTTTGGTATTGGTTCCCACAAGTAAGGATGACGCCGTGGACCGGACACACCTATGTTGGAGAAAACAGAATTTATGTTTACCTGATAAATTACTTTCTCCAACGGTGTGTCCGGTCCACGGCCCGCCCTGGTTTTTTAATCAGGTCTGATGATTTATTTTCTTTAACTACAGTCACCACGGTATCATATGATTTCTCCTATGCAAATATTCCTCCTTTACGTCGGTCGAATGACTGGGGAAGGCGGAGCCTAGGAGGGATCATGTGACCAGCTTTGCTGGGCTCTTTGCCATTTCCTGTTGGGGAAGAGAATATCCCACAAGTAAGGATGACGCCGTGGACCGGACACACCGTTGGAGAAAGTAATTTATCAGGTAAACATAAATTCTGTTTTTATTTTTTTAAATCCATTAAGAAGGCTATGTCTGTTATTTCTCCTTCTAGTATACATAAAAGTCTTTTAAAACTTCTCTTTTTTCAGATGAATTTTTAAATGAACATCATCATTCTGATACTGATAATGGTTCTTCTGGTTCAGAGGTTTCTGTCTCAGAGGTTGATGCTGATAAATCTTTTTATTTGTTCAAGATGGAATTTATTCGTTCTTTATTTAAAGAAGTATTAATTGCATTAGAAATAGAGGATTCTGGTCCTCTTGATACTAAATGTAAACGTTTAAATAAGGTTTTTAAATCTCCTGTAGTTATTCCAGAAGTGTTTAATCTCCCTGATGCTATTTCTGAAGTAATTTCCAGGGAATGGAATAATTTGGGTAATTCATTTACTCCTTCTAAACGTTTAAGCAATTATATCCTGTGCCATCTGACAGATTAGAGTTTTTTGGGACAAAATCCCTAAGGTTAATGGGGCTGTCTCTACTCCTGCTAAACGTACTACTATTCCTACGGCAGATAGTACTTCATTTAAGGATCCTTTAGATAGGAAAATTGAATCCTTTCTAAGAAAAGCTTACTTATGTTCAGGTAATCTTCTTAGACCTGCTATATTTTTAGCGGATGTTGCTGCAGCTTCAACTTTTTGGTTAGAAGCTTTAGCGCAACAAGTAACAGATCATAATTTTATAGCATTATTATTATTCTATAACATGCTAATAATTTTATTTGTGATACCATCTTTTGATATCATTAGAGTTGATGTCAGGTATATGTCTCTAGCTATTTTAGCTAGAAAAGCTTTATGGCTTAAAACTTGGAATGCTGATATGTCTTCTAAGTCAACTTTGCTTTCCCTTTCTTTCCAGGGTAATAAATTATTCGGTTCTCAGTTGGATTCTATTATCTCAACTGTTACTGGAGGGAAGGGAACTTTTTTACCAAAGGATAAAAAATCTAAGGTAAATTTAGGTCTAATAATCGTTTTCGTTCCTTTCCTCACAACAAGGAACAAAAGCCTGATCCTTCATCCTCAGGAGCGGTATCAGTTTGGAAACCATTTCCAGTTTGGAATATATCCAAGCCTTATAGAAACCTAAAGCCAGCTCCTAAGTACCCATGAAGGTGCGGCCCTCATTCCAGCTCGGCTGGTATGGGGCAGATTACGTTTTTTCAAAGAAATTTGGATCAATTCCGTTCACAATCTCTGGTTTCAGAACATTGTTTCAGAAAGGTACAGAATTGGCTTCAAGTTAAGGCCTCCTGCAAAGAGATTTTTTTCTTTCCCGTGTCCCAGTAAACACAGCAAAGGCTCAGCATTTCTGAAATGTGTTTCAGATCTAGATTTGGCTGGAGTAATTATGCCAGTTCCAGTTCTGGAACAGGGGCTGGGGTTTTATTCTATCTCTTCATTGTACCAAAGAAGGTCAATTCCTTCAGACCAGTTCCGGATCTATCAATATTGAATCGTTATGTACGGATACCAACATTCAAGATGGTAACTGTAGGACTATCCTGCCTTTTGTTTAGCAAGGGCATTATATGTCTACAATAGATTTACAGGATGCATATCTGCATATTCCGATTCATCCAGATCACTTTTAGTTTCTGAGATTCTCTTTTTAGACAAGCATTTCCAGTTTTGTGGCTCTACCGTTTGGCCTAGCATCAGCTCCAAGAATTTTTTCAAAGGTCCTCGGTGCCCTTCTGTCTGTAATCAGAGAACAGGGTTTTGGTATTTCCTTATTTGGACGATATCTTGGTACTTGCTCAGTCTTCACATTTTCGCAGAATCTCATACGAATCGACTTGTGTTGTTTCTTCAAGATCATGGTTGGAGGATCAATTTACCAATCAGTTCATTGATTCCTCAGACAAGGGTAACCTTTTTAGGTTTCCAGATAGATTCAGTGTCTGACTCTGTCCTTGTCAGACAAGAGAAGTTTAACATTGATATCAGCTTGTCAAAACCTTCAGTCACAATCATTCCCTTTGGTAGCTTTATGCATGGAAATTTTAGGTCTTAGGACTGCCGCATCGGATGCGATCTCCTTTGCTCGTTTTCACATGCGACCTCTTCAGCTCTGTATGCTGAACCAATGGTGCAGGGATTACACAAAGATATCTCAATTAATATCTTTAAACCGATTATACGACACTCTCTGACATGGTGGACAGATCACCATCGTTTAGTTCAGGGGGCTTCTTTGTTCTTCCGACCTGGACTATAATCTCAACAGATGCAAGTCTTACAGGTTGGGGAGCTGTGTGGGGGTCTCTGACGGCACAAGGGGTTTGGGAATCTCAGGAGGTGAGATTACCGATCAATATTTTGGAACTCCGTGCAATTTTCAGAGCTCTTCAGTCTTGGCCTCTTCTGAAGAGAGAGTTGTTCATTTGTTTTCAGATCGACAATGTCACAACTGTGGCATACATCAATCATCAAGGAGGGACTCACAGTCCTCTGGCTATGAAAGAAGTATCTCGAATTTTGGTTTGGGCGGAATCCAGCTCCTGTCTAATCTCTGCGGTTCATATCCCAGGTATAGACAATTGGGAAGCGGATTATCTCAGTCGCCAAACGTTGCATCCGGGCGAATGGTCTCTTCACCCAGAGGTATTTCTTCAGATTGTTCGAATGTGGGAACTCCCAGAAATAGATCTGATGACTTCTCATCTAAACAAGAAACTTCCCTGGTATCTGTCCAGATCCCGGGATCCTCGGGCGGAGGCAGTGGATGCATTATCACTTCCTTACAAGTATCATCCTGCCTATATCTTTCCGCCTCTAGTTCTTCTTCCAAGAGTATTCTCCAAGATTCTAAAAGAATGCTCGTTTGTCCTGCTGGTAGCTCCAGCATGGCCTCACAGGTTTTGGTATGCGGATCTTGTCCGGATGGCCTCTTGCCAGCTGTGGACTCTTCCGTTAAGACCAGACTTTCTGTTGCAAGGTCCTTTTTTCCATCAGGTTCTCAAATCCTTAAATTTTAAGGTATGGAGTTTGAACGCTTGATTCTTGGTCAAAGAGGTTTCTCTGACTCTGTGATTGATACTATGTGACAGGCTCGTAAATCTGTATCTAGAGAGATATATTATAGAGTCTGGAAGACTTATATTTCTTAGTGTCTTTCTCATCTTTTTTTCTTGGCATTCTTTTTGAATACCGAGAATTTTACAGTTTCTTCAGGATGGCTTAGATAAAGGTTTGTCCGCAAGTTCCTTGAAAAGACAAATCTTTGCTCTTTCTGTTCTTTTTTCAGAGAAGGATTGCTAATCTTCCTGATATTCATTGTTTTGTACAAGCTTTGGTTCGTATAAAACCTGTCATTAAGTCAATTTCTCCTCCTTGGAGTTTGAATTTGGTTCTGGGGGCTCTTCAAGCTCCTCCTTTTGAACCCATGCATTCTTTGGTCGTTATATTACTTTCTTGGAAAGTTTTGTTTCTTTTGGCCATCTCTTCTGCCAGAAGAGTCTCTGAATTATCTGCTCTTTCTTGTGAGTCTCCTTTTCTGATTTTGCATCAGGATAAGGCGGTGCTGCGAACTTCTTTTGAATTTTTTACCTAAGGTTGTGAATTCTAACAACATTAGTAGAGAAATTGTGGTTCCTTCATTATGTCCTAATCCTATGAATTCTAAGGAGAAATCATTGCATTCTTTGGATGCTGTTAGAGCTTTGTAATATTATGTTGAAGCTACTAAGTCTTTCCGAAAGACTTCTAGTCTATTTGTCATCTTTTCCGGTTCTAGAAAAGGCCAGAAAGCTTCTGCCATTTCTTTGGCATCTTGGTTGAAATCTTTATTTCATCATGCCTATGTCGAGTTGGGTAAAATTCCGCCTCGAAGGATTACAGCTCATTCTACTAGGTCAGTTTCTACTTCCTGGGCGTTTAGGAATGAAGCTTCGGTTGATCAGATTTGCAAAGCAGCAACTTGGTCCTCTTTGCATACTTTTACTAAATTCTACCATTTTGATGTGTTTTCTTCTTCTGAAGCAGTTTTTGGTAGAAAAGTACTTCAGGCAGTGGTTTCAGTTTGAATCTTCTGCTTATGTTTTTCATTAAACTTTTTTCTGGGTGTGGATTATTTTCAGCAGGAATTGGCTGTCTTTATTTTATCCCTCCCTCTCTAGTGACTCTTGCGTGGAAAGATCCACATTTTGGGTAGTCATTATCCCATACGTCACTAGCTCATGGACTCTTGCTAATTACATGAAAGAAAACATAATTTATGTAAGAACTTACCTGATAAATTCATTTCTTTCATATTAGCAAGAGTCCATGAGGCCCGCCCTTTTTTGTGGTGGTTATGATTTTTTTGTATAAAGCACAATTATTCCAATTCCTTATTTTATATGCTTTTGCACTTTTTTCTTATCACCCCACTTCTTGGCTATTCGTTAAACTGAATTGTGGGTGTGGTGAGGGGTGTATTTATAGGCATTTTAAGGTTTGGGAAACTTTGCCCCTCCTGGTAGGAATGTATATCTCATACGTCACTAGCTCATGGACTCTTGCTAATATGAAAGAAATGAATTTATCAGGTAAGTTCTTACATAAATTATGTTTTTGGTCTCATCACTCCAAATGACTGTGCCAGAAGGTTTGAGGCTTGTCTCTGTGCTGTTTGGCGTATTGTAAGCGGGATAGTTTGTGGTATTTGTGTAGTAATGCCTTTCTTCTGGCGACTCGACCATGCAGCCCATCTTTCTTCAAGTGCCTCCTTATTGCGTATCTTGAAACAGCCACACCACATGTTTTCAGAGAGTCCTGTATTTCACCTGATGTTGTTTGTGGGTTTTTCTTTGCATCCCAAACAATTTTCCTGGCAGTTGTGGCTGAAATTTTAGTTGGTCTACCTGACCGTGGTTTGGTTTCAACAGAACCCCTCATTTTCCACTTCTTTATTAGAGTTTGAACACTGCTGATTTGCATTCTCAATTCCTTGGATATCTTTTCTCTTACATTGGTGTATCCAGTCCACGGATTCATCCTTACTTGTGGGATATTCTCAATCCCTACATGAAGTGGCAAAGAGAGCACACAGCAGAGCTGTCCATATAGCTCCCCTCAGGCTCCACCCCCCCAGTCATTCTCTTTGCCGCTCTAACAAGTAGCATCTCCACGGGAGTGTAAAGGGAATGTGGTGTTAGTTAGATACAAATGGACCAGAAAACCAGAGATTATCTTCTCTGGTGGTTGTCTCAGGATCACCTGTCTCAGGGAATGTGCTTCCGCAGACCAGAGTGGATCATTGTCACGACCGATTCCAGTCTGTTAGGCTGGGGTGCGGTCTGGGACTCCCTGAAAGCTCAGGGCCTATGGTCTCGGGAAGAGTCTCTTCTCCCGATAAACGTTTTGGAACTGAGAGCGATATTCAACATGCTCCAGGCATGACCTCAACTAGCGGAGGCCAGGTTCATCAGGTTTCAGTCGGACAACATCACGACTGTAGCGTACATCAATCATCAGGGAGGAACAGAGAGTTCCCTAGCGATGAAAGAAGTATCCAAGATCATCAAATGGGCGGAGGATCACTCCTGCCATCTATCTGCAATTCACATCCCAGGAATAGACAACTGGGAAGCGGATTTTCTGAGTCGTCAGACTTTTCAGCCGGGGGAGTGGGAACTCCTTCTGGAGGTTTTTGCTCAGCTTACCCAGCTATGGGGTATTCCAGAGTTGGATCTGATGGCGTCCCGTCAGAACTCCAAACTTTCTCTTTACGGATCCAGGTCCAGGTCCACGGACCCCAAGGCGGCATTGATAGATGCTCTAGTAGCGCCGTGGTCCTTCAATCTGGTTTATGTTTTTCCACCGTTTCCCCTTCTCCCTCGTCTGGTAGCCAGAATCAAACTGGAGAAGGCTTTGGTAATTTTGATAGTGCCTGCGTGGCCACCCAGGACTTGGTATGCAGACCTAGTGGACATGTCATCTGTTCCACCATGGACACTGCCATCGAGGCAGGATCTTCTAATTCAAGGTCCATTCAAGCATCCAAATCTAGTTCTCTGCAACTGACTGCTTGGAGGTTGAACGCTTAATTCTATCTAAGCGTGGGTTCTCTGGATCAGTTATAGATACTTTGATCCAGGCTAGAAAGCCTGTCACCAGGAAAATTTACCATAAGATATGGCGGAAATATCTTTGTTGGTGTGAATCCAAGGGTTACTCGTGGAGTAAGATTAGGATTCCTAGGATTTTGTCATTTCTCCAAGAAGGATTGGAGAAAGTATTGTCAGCTAGTTCCTTAAAGGGACAGATATCTGCTCTGTCTATTCTGTTACACAGTCGTCTGGCGGAAGTACCAGACGTTCAAGCATTTGCTCAGGCTTTAGTCAGAATCAAGCCTGTCTATAAACCTGTGGCTCCTCCATGGAGTCTAAATTTAGTTCTTCAAGGGGTTCCGTTTGAACCTTTACATTCCATAGATATTAAGTGATTATCTTGGAAAGTTTTGTTTTTGGTAACTATTTCTTCTGCTCGAAGAGTTACAGAATTGTCTGCTTTGCAGTGTAATTCACCCTATCTGGTGTTACATGCAGATAAGGTTGTTTTGCGTACAAAACCTGGTTTCCTTCCGAAAGTGGTTTCTAATAAGAATATTAACCAGGAAATCATTGTTCCTAATTCAGTTTCTAAGAAGGAATGGCTGTTACACAATCTTGATGTGGTTCGTGCTTTAAAATTCTATTTAAAAGCAACTAAAGATTTCAGACACACGTCATCCTTGTTTGTTGTCTATTCTGGTAAGAGGAGAGGTCAAAACGCTATTGCTTCCTCTCCTTTTGGCTGAAAAGCATTATCCGATTGACTTATGAGACTGCTGGACAGCAGCCTCCTGAACGAATTACAGCTCTTTCCACCAGAGCTTTGGCTTCCACATGGGCTTTCAAGAATGAGGCTTCTGTTGAACAGATTTGTAAAGCAGCGACTTGGTCTTCACTGCATACTTTTGCCAAATTTTACAAATTCGATACTTTTGCTTCTTCGGAGGCTATTTTTTTGGGAGAGAGGTTTTGCAAGTAGTGGTGCCTTCCGTTTAGGTTACCTGACTTGTTCCCTCCCTTCATCCGTGTCCTAAAGCTTTGGTATTGGTTCCCACAAGTAAGGATGAATCCGTGGACTGGATACACCAATGTAAGAGAAAACAGAATTTATGCTTACCTGATAAATTTCTTTCTCTTACGGTGTATCCAGTCCACGGCCCGCCCTGGCAATTAAGTCAGGTTAAAATTTATTTTTTGTAAAACTACAGTCACCACTACACAGTTTGGTTCTCCGTTTTATCCTAACCGTCGGTCGAATGACTGGGGGGGCGGAGCCTGAGGGGAGCTATATGGACAGCTCTGCTGTGTGCTCTCTTTGCCACTTCCTGTAGGGATTGAGAATATCCCACAAGTAAGAATGAAGCCGTGGACTGGATACACCGTAAGAGAAATTTATCAGGTAAGCATAAATTCTGTTTTTTTATCCCTTTCTTGTTTTATACAGTTCAACTACCTTTTCTTGCAGATCCTTTGACAATTCTTTTGCTTTCCCCATAACTCAGAATCTAGAAACGTCAGTGCAGCACTGGATTAAAGATGCAAGGGTCTGTCAGGAGACCAGAAACTCATTGACCTTTTATACACACACACTAATTACAAGCAAACAGATCACATGTGAGGATGGTTACCTTTTTAATAGCCATTCAAACCCCTTTGTGTCAACTTGTGTGCATGTTATCAGGCCAAAATCACCAGGGTATGTAAACTTTTGATCAGGGTCATTTGGGTAGTTTCTGTTGTCATTATAATTTTAAAAAGAGTAAACACAGTTGATGGATAATAAATGGCTTCAGCCAAACACTAACCATGAGTGAAAGAAAAGTTTTTGTGTTATCATTCATATTCTCTGAATAATGGCCAAGAAATCATAAATTCTGCCAGGGTATGTAAACTTATGAGCACAACTGTATTTATGCAGTCAGTGTGGATAAAAATCAATGATTAAAATCAGATTTTTATTTTTTTTTAAACTTTAATGTGACCTGAAATTTTTGTTTTTTTTGTGAGATTATTTGGAGTATTTTCTGTCTAGAATATATTATCACTTATTCTTGGTTTTGTAGTTCTTCAAAATGGGAATTTTAGTCTGCAGAAATGACAGCAAAAATGTTATAACATTAAACATACAAAGTTGAGAAATAGACCTTAACCCCTTAAGGATGGAAGCTATTCTCCAAATTCTGAATGTAAACAAAACCTAGAATTTTAGCTATATGTATGTTCAACCATAATTTACCTCTTTCACATACTTGCTATATGTAGTACTTACAATAAAAGGGGTGGCTACCTTCATTGCCCACTCTGGGAGGGGCCTGATCAGAAGCCTAAAATTTTAGCATGGTGGTCAGAAAAATCAGCCAGGTGGTGCACCTGCTAAAAGGGTCCTTGGGAGAACACTGGGGTAATAAAGGGATTATCTATCTTTTTAAACAATAAAAGCTCTTGAGTAGACTATCCCTTTAAGTTTTGATGCAATAAATCTCCCTTCTCTCCACTTCACTTAAAGGGACATTAAACCTCAAAACATTCTTTCAATATTCAGATACAGAATACAATTCTAAAAAAGTTTCCAATTTACTTCTATTATCAAATTTGCTTTGTTCTCCTGTTCTTTGTTGAAGAAATACCTAGGTAGGTAGCGTGCACATGCCTTAAAGGGACACTGAACCCAAAAAATGTATTTCGGGATTCAGATAGAGCATATAATTTTAAGCAATTTTCTAATTTACTCCTATTATCAATGTTTCTTCTTTCTCTTGCTATCTTTATATGAAAAAGAAGGCATCTAAGCTTTTTTCTTGGTTCAGAACTCTGCACAGTAGTTTTTGATTGGTGGATGAATTTATCCACCAATCATCAAGAACAACCTAGGTTGTTCACCAAAAATGGGCCGGCATCTAAACTTACATTTTTGCATTTCAAATAAAGATACCAAGAGAATAAAGAACATTTGCTAATAGGAGTAAATTAGAAAGTTGCTTAAAATGTCATGCTCTATCTGAATCACAAAAGAAAAATTTTGGGTACAGTGTCCCTTTAAGCACTACACGACGGGAAATAGTGCTGCCATCTAGTGCTCCTGCTAATGTATTACATTGTTGCAAAACTGCTGCCATATAGTGCTGTAGACACATGTACACTCATGAGCTTACATCCCAGCTTTTCAACAAAGGATAACAAGAAACAGAAGAAAATTTGATAACAGAAGTAAATTGGAAAGTTGTTTAAAATTGTATGTTCTATCAGAATCAAGAAAGAAAACATAATTTGTTAGAACTTACCTGATAAATTCATTTCTTTCATATTGGCAAGAGTCCATGAGCTAGTGACGTATGGGATATACATTCCTACCAGGAGGGGCAAAGTTTCCCAAACCTCAAAATGCCTATAAATACACCCCTCACCACACCCACAATTCAGTTTAACGAATAGCCAAGAAGAGGGGTGATAAGAAAAGGGCGAAAGCATCAACAAGGAATTGGAATAATTGTGCTTTATACAAAAAAATCATAACCACCACAAAAAGGGTGGGCCTCATGGACTCTTGGCATTATGAAAGAAATGAATTTATCAGGTAAGTTCTTACATAAATGATGTTTTCTTTCATGTAATTGGCAAGAGTCCATGAGCTAGTGAAGTATGGGATAGCAAATACCCAAGATGTGGAACTCCAAGCAAGAGTCACTAGAGAGGGAGGGATAAAAATAAAGACAGCCAATTCCGCTGAAAAAAAGAATCCACAACCCAAATCAAAAAGTTTTAATCTTTATAATGAAAAAAACTGAAATTATAAGCAGAAGAATCAAACTGAAACAGCTGCCTGAAGTACTTTTCTACCAAAAACATCAAAATGGTAGAATTTAGTAAAAGTATGCAAAGAAGACCAAGTTGCTGCTTTGCAAATCTGATCAACAGCAGCTTCATTCTTAAAAGCCCAGGAAGTAGAAACTTACATAGTAGAATGAGCCTTAATCCTCTGAGGCGGGGATTTACCCGACTCCAAATATGATGAATCAAAAGCTTTAACCAAGATGCCAAAGAAATGGCAGAAGCCTTCTGACCTTTCCTAGAACCAGAAAAGATAACAAATAGACTAGAAGTCTTTCTGAAATCTTTAGTAGCTTCAACATATTTCAAAGCTCTAACCACGTCCAAAGAATTCAAAGATCTTTCCAAAGAATTCTTAGGATTAGGACATAACGAAGGGACAACAATTTCTCTACTAATGTTGGAATTCACAACTTTAGGTAAAAATTTAAATGAAGTCAGCAAAACCGCCTTATCCTGATGAAAAATCAGAAAAGGAGACTCGCAAGAAAGAGCAGATAATTCAGAAACTCTTCTAGCAGAAGAGATGGCAAAAAGAAACAATACTTTCCAAGAAAGCAATTTAATGTCCAGAGAATGCATAGGCTCAAACGGAGGAGCATGTAAAGCCCTCAAAACCAAATTAAGACTCCAAGGAGGAGAAATTGGCTTAATGTGACAGGCTTGATACGAACCAGAGTAATGGGGAAACCAGACGTGGACTCCATGCACACTTGCCCTTAGAGAGATACAACTGCACCTCACTGACGAGGCCCACAGGAGGCCGAAACGATCGTCTGGGGTTGTTGCTTCCCTTGTTCAGAGAAGAATTGCCTGGTATTTCGGCGCTGGACTGTCATTGGGCAGGGTCAGACTGATATGCTTCAGGATATTTTTTTTCTCTGTGAAGGGGCATAGTGTGCAAAAAGAACGTGCACCCTGAGGAATTTAATAAAAATGAACATGCATGGAAGTTATTCCAGCTTCTGTTCTATCTCATGGAGTGCTGTTCTCTCTCTTTTGATTTTGATACGAACCAAAGCCTGTACAAAACAATGAATGTTAGGAAGATTAGCAATTTTTCTGTGAAACAGAACAAATAGAGCAGAGATTTGTCCTTTCAAGGAACTTGCAGACAAACCCTTATCCAAACCATCCTGAAGAAACTGTAAAATTCTAAAAGAATGCCAAGAGAATTTGAGAAGAACACCATGAAATGTAAGTCTTCCAAACTCGGTAATAAATCTTTCTAGCCACAGATTTGCAAGCCTGCAACATAGTATTAATCACTGAGTCAGAGAAACCTCTATGACTAAGCAATAAACGTTCAATCTCCATACCTTCAAATTTAATGATTTGAGATCCTGATGGAAAAATGGACCTTGAGATAGGTCTGGCCTTAACAGAAGTGGCCAAGGTTGGCAACTGGACATCCGAACAAGATCCGCGTTCTAAAACCTGTGTGGCCATGCTGGAACCACCAGCAGTACAAATGAACACTCAATTATGATTTTGGAAATCACTCTTGGAAGAAGAACTAGAGGCGGAAAGATATAAGCAGGTTCATAATTCCAAGGAAGTGACAACACATCCACTGCTTCCGCCTGAGGATTCCTGGACCTGGACAGATACCTGGGAAGTTTCCTGTTTAGATGAGAAGCCATCAGATATATTTCTGGAAGCCCCCACATCTGAACAATCTGAAGAAACACATCTGGGTGAAGAGACTATTCTCCCGGATGTAAAGTCTGGCGACTGAGATAATCCGCTTCCCAATTGTCTATACCAGAGATTAGACAAGAGCTGTATTCCGCCCATGCAAGTATCCGAGATACTTCTTTCATAGCTTGAGGACTGTGAGTCCCACCTTGATGATTGACATACTCCACGGTTGTGACATTGTCTGAAAACAAACGGTTCTCTCTTCAGAAGAGGCCAAAACTGAAGAGCTCTGAGAATCGCACGGAGTTCCAAAATATTGATTGGTAATCTCGCCTCTTGAGATTTCCAAACCCCCTGCGCTGTCAGAGATCCCCAGACAGCTCCCCAACCTGAAAGACTTGCATCAGTTGAAATCACAGTCCAGGTTGGACGAACAAAAGAGGCCCCCTGGACCAAACAGTGGTGATCTAACCACCAAGTCAGAGATAGTCGAACATTGGGATTTAAGGATATTAATTGTGATATATTTGTATAATCCCTGCACCATTGGTTCAGCATACAAAGCTGAAGAGGTCTCATGTGATAACGAGCAAAGGGGATCGCGTCCGATGCTGCAGTCATGAGACCTAAAACCTCCATACACATAGCTACTGAAGGTTCCGACAAGCTGAAACCAATTTCAGACGTTTTTGTCTGTTAGAGACAAAGTCATGGATACTGAATCTATTTGGAATCCTAAAAAGGTTAACCTTGTCTGAGGAATCAAGGAACTTTTTGGTAAATTGATCCTCCAACCATGTTTTTGAAGAAACAACACTAGTTGATTTGTGTGAGATTCTGCAGAATGTAAAGACTGAGCAAGTACCAAGATATCGTCCAAATAAGGAAACACCGCAATACCCCGCTCTCTGATTACAGAGAGTAGGGCACCGAGAACCTTTGAAAAAATCCTTGGAGCTGTTGCTAGGCCAAAAGGAAGAGCAACAAATTGGTAATGCTTGTCTAGAAAAGAGAATCTCATGAACTGATAATGATCTGGATGAATCGGAATATGAAGATAAGCATCCTGTAAGTCTATTGTAGACATATAATGCCCTTGCTGAACAAAAGGCAGAATAGTCCTTATAGTCACCATTTTGAATGTTGGTATTCTTACATAACGATTCAAAATTTTTAGATCCAGAACTGGTCTGAAAGAATTCTCTTTCTTTGGAACAATGAACAGATTTGAATAAAACCCCAGACCCCGTTCCAGATATGGAACTGGCACAATTACCCCGGATAACTCCAGGTCTGAAACACACTTCAGGAAAACCTGAGCCTTTACTGGGTTCACTGGAATGCGTGAGAGAGAGAAACTTCTCACAGGCGGTCTTACCTTGAAACCTATTCTGTACCCTTGAGAAAGTGTTCTGAATCCAATGATTTTGGATTGAATTGATCCAAACAACCTTGAAAAATCGAAGTCTGCCCCCTACCAGCTGCACTGGAATGAGGGCCGCACCTTCATGCGGACTTGGGGGCTGGTTTAGATTTTCTAAAAGGCTTGGATTTATTCCAGACTGGAGAAGGCTTCCAATTGGAAACCGTTCCTTTAGGGGAAGGATCAGGTTTCTGTTCCCTATTCTGACGAAAGGAACGAAAACGGTTAGCAGCCCTAAATTTACCCTTAGATTTTTTTATCCTGAGGCAAAAGGGCTCCCCCCCCCCCCAGTGACAGTTGAAATTATAGAATCCAACTGAGAACCAAATAATTTATTACCTTGGAAAGATAGAGATAGCAATGTTGACTTAGAAGTCATATCCACATTCCAAGATTTAAGCCATAAAGCTCTTCTAGCTAAAATAGCTAAAGATATATACCTGACATCAATTCTAATGATATCAAAAATGGCATCACAAATGAAATTATTAGCATGTTGAATTAGCTTAACAATGCTATACACATTAGGATCTGGTACTTGTTGCGCTAAAGTTTCCAACCAAAAAGTTGAAGCTGCAGCAACATCAGCCAAAGAAATAGCAGGCCTAAGAAGATGACCTGAACATAAATAAGCCTTCCTCAGATAAGATTCAAGCTTCCTATCTAAAGGATCTTTAAAAGAAGTAGTATCTGCCGTAGGAATAGTAGTACGCTTAGCAAGAGTAGAGAGCCCCATCAACTTTGGGGATCTTTTCCCAAAACTCCAATCTATCAGGGTACAGTCTCTTAAACCTTGAAGGAAGAGTAAATTAAGTACCCAGACTATTCCATTCCCTAGAAATTACCTCTGAAATAGCATCAGGAACTGGAAAAACCTCTGGAACAACTACATGAGGTTTAAAAAACGAATTTAAACGTTTACTGGTTTTAATATCAAGAGGACTAGTCTCCTCCATATCTAATGCAATCAACACCTCTTTTAATAAAGAACGAATATACTCCATTTTAAATAAATATGAAGTTTTGTCAGTGTCAATATCTGAGGCAGAATCTTCTGAACCAGATAGATCCTCATCAGAGATAGATAAATCAGAATGCTGTCGGTCATTTAAAAATTCATCGAATTTATGAGAAGTTTTAAAAGACCTTTTACGTTTATTAGAAGGTGGTATAACAGACAGGGCCTTCTGAATAGAATTAGAAACAAATTCTCTCACATTAACAGGAATATCCTGAACATTAGATGTTGAAGGAACAACAGGTAATGGATTATTACTAATGGAAATATTGTCTGCGTTTGAAAGTTTATCATGACAACTAACACAAACTACAGCCGGAGGAACAGTTACCACAAGTTTACAACAAATGCACTTAGCTTTGGTAGAACCGACATCAGGCAGCAGCATTCCAGACGTAGATTCTGATACAGGGTCAGATTGGGACATCTTGCAATATGTAATAGAAAAAAAGAACATATAAATTTCCTTATATGATAGTTTCAGGAATGGGAAAAAATGCAAACGGAATAAGCCTCTGGAAACCAGAAGCAAAAATACATGAAGACTTAAATAATGTCAAAAGTCTGGCGCCAAGTATGACGCCCACAACTGACCAAATATTTTTTGGCGCCAAAAACGTCTGCAAGCAAACACGAGCGTCATAGATGACGCAACTACGTGAAATTTTTCTGCGCCAAGTAAGACGCCGGAAATGACGAAAATACGTCAAATGTAATTCTCGCAGCAAAAAGTCTTGCGCCAAAAATGACGCAATAAATTATAGCATTTTGCGCCCCCGCGAGCCTAACAGCCCGCAATTTGGAAAAAAAAGTCAATTTTGAAAAATTTCAGGTAAGAATTTTTTTTTTATGTGCATTTCCCAAAATGAAACTGACAGTCTGTAAAAAAGGAAATATACTGATAAACCTGAATCATGGCAAATATAAGTATAAACATATATTTAGAACTGTACATTTAAAGTGCCAAACCATTGCTAAGAGTGTCTTAAATAAAGGAAAACATACTTACCAAAAGACACTCGTCTACATAAAGTAGATAGCCAAGCCAGTACTTAAACGAGAATCGGCAGAGGTAATGGTATTATAAGAGTATATCGTCGATCTGAAAAGGGAGATGAATCTCTACGACCGATAACAGAGAACCTATTAAATAGATCCCTGTTAGGATGACCATTGCATTCAATAGGTAATACTCCCTTCACATCTCTGTCATTCACTGCACTCTGAGAGGAACCGGGCTTCAGCATGCTGAGAAGTGCATATCAACATAGAAATCTAGCACAAACTTACTTCACCACCTCCATAGGAGGCAAAGTTTGTAAAACTGAATTGTGGGTGTGGTGGGGGTGTATTTATAGGCATTTTGAGGTTTGGGAAACTTTGCCCCTCCTGGTAGGAATGTATATCCCAATACGTCACTAGCTCATGGACTCTTGCCAATTACATGAGACATTTTTTTGGGTTTTATGTCCCTTTAACCTTCACTCAGAGCTTCTACTGTGAGCATCTATAATCACCCTAAAGCTATATGAAACACTTATCAGATTGTAATGTAAAAATGTTAAATTATGATTTGTTAACCCCCCTCCCCCTAAAAAAATCCCTTTGCAGTATACTTTATATTTTTTATTTAAAGCAAGATAAATTCATAAAATGTGTAGGAGTTCATTTCAGGTTTGAATAGAATTTATTTTTGTAATATACTGGTTTCACTGGCATATTTATATATACTTTTGTTTTATTTAAATACTCTTTTGAATGGTTCATTTTCATGAAATAACCCACTGAATAAAAATAGTATTCTTTTTAACATAGTTGAGGAAGATGGCATTTGGGAGCATGGACTTTCCTATGAGTGTCGTACTCTGCTCTTCAAAGCAATACATAACCTGTTGGAGAGATGTTTAATGAATCGGAACTTTGTGCGAATTGGGAAGTGGTTTGTTAAGCCCTACGAAAAAGATGAAAAAATTGTCAACAAGAGGTGAGGACCTTCATTTAACAATTTAAAAGGTTTTGCAAGGAAAACTTGCAGCTCTGGGTTTTTTTTTTAATCACTCCTTTTAATACTTACCAGCCGAGATCCCTCTGCTTGTGGAAGTGGACAGAATCTGATCACTTCTCCTTACCTACTGTAAAGGGACAGTGTACTGTAATCCCCCCGCCCCCCCCCTTTTCTGCTTTAATTTGTTCCCAATTATCCATTTTACCTGCTGGAATGTATTAAATTGCTTACAAATAGCTCCTTTGTACTTTTTCTTATTTTTGAAATAACTGCTTTTGTCTGTTTTCTTCTCACCTATACTGAATATTTCAATACTTAGCTTTCCTTCCTAAGATAGGGACGGCTTCGTTCCTTACTGTTGGGAAATACAACACCTGGCTACCAGGAGGAGGCAAAGACACCCCAGCCAATCCCTCCCACTTCCTCATTACCCCAGTCATTCATTGCCTTTTGTCACGTTAGGAGGTGGCAAAGAAGTGTCAGAAGATTCGGAGAGTCCTGAAAAACGGTATCTGCCCTTTGAGGTAGGCCTGGAGTTTTAAGTCGTCATGTCAACCTCTCAGTGAGAGTATTGATGAAAGTTAGGGTTTGGAGATGCAGGGAAAGTTTTTCTGTGAAACCATCCAGACTACTGCTAACGGCTCCTAAGCAATCCGTGTTGACGAGTTTCACTGCCTGTTTTCTCTCACTCAATTCCATGTCAGGAGCACTGCTATAAGACTGTCACACTTGAAAGGCTGTGTCCTGGTCCACAGCATGGATCCTGGAGGTAAGAGTTTCAATTTTTACACATAAAATGCTATAACAGGGTCACAGTGTGGCTCCTTGATAGGATCCAGGGTTAATATTCTCTGAAGGGTTTTTTTTTGAACAGTTGGGGTTAATTCATCAGTGTATTATTTACATGCTGCTTTGTGTGATTTTTTTTTCCTGGGCTGATAGACTTTGTTTTTGGCTGGAACAAACAGATTTCACTTTTAAGTTTCACCTTCGTTTTTGAAAGTGTTGCACAGCTCCTATTACTTGCTATACTTGTAATAACAGGGGAAGTACTGTCTTGCACTCCATGTGACCAGTTGTGGTCTATGTTCATTTCCTCCATTCTGGCTGAGACTTGAACCTGAGGAGAGTGTTTCCTCTGTTAACTGTCTGGGTCTAGGAGATGGTGAGTGCCACAGCCATTGGGGGTATAAAGGTGCAGTTTTCTATAATAAAATCTTATGTTCTTCTGTGGGTATAACCTGAGCTATGGAGGACTCTGACATGTTAGAAGGTACTCCTTCTGAACTAAATCATAACTGTTTATATTTTGAGGAGGCCGTGGTATTCCCGCCCACTCAATTATGTTATAAAGTCTAAGAAGGGAGACAAGCCTGCTAAAGTTCTTAGTCCCTCTGAGCCGTCTATCTCTCAGGACTCGGCATCCCGTGAGATTACTACATTATCCACTCCTCATGCAGTTCCCAGTAGCACATCTAATCCTCCATCCGGAGGGGGCCTTTATCCTGTGGACTTTCCTGCACAGTTACAAATGGTGGTGTCTGTGGCCCTCAGTGCATTACCTCGCTCTAACAAACGCAGAAAGTTTAGACATAGCTCTCCTGACCCAGAGTCCTCTAAATATTTATCGGATGTAGCTATTATGTCCCAGTTATCCGATGATGAGTTAACCTCTGTAGCTTCAGAGGGTGAACTTTCTAGGTCGGAGTCCTTGGCGTCTAAGCCTCCTGCTGTGGAGGAACCATCCTTTTAGATTTAAAATTGAGCACTTGCATTTTTTATTAAAGGAGGTTCTGTCTATGTTAGAGGTTCCAGAGGTTGTGAAGCCTGAATAACCTATGATAACTAAATTAGACAGAGTTTACGAAGACAGGAAAGTTTCTTTTGACTTTTCCTGTGCCGGTTAAGATGGCGAACATTATTAAGAACGAATATGAAAGAATTGGTTCTTCCTTTCCCCCTCGTCTACTTTTAAAAAGTTATTCCCGGTCCCAGACTCTCAACTGGATTTGTGGGGCTCCATTCCTAAGGTGGATGGTGCTATCTCTACGCTTGCTAAACGTACTACTATACCTCCTTGAGGATAGTTCTTCGTTCAGAGAACCGATGGATAAGAAAATGGATACCTTTCTGAGAAAGATGTTTTCAACATACTGTTTTTTTGTTTCAACCAGGTGGCTGCAGTTGCAGTGGTTGCCGGAGCGGCTACCTACTGGTGCGACTTTGTCGGAACTCATTGAGGTGGAGTCTCCCCTCAAGGATATTCAAGACAGAATTAAAGCTCTGAGAATTTCTAATTATTCGCCTAAATGCAAAGGCCTCTGACTTTGCGGTCCTAGCCTGCCGGGCGCTCTGGTTGGAGTCTTGGTCTGTGGATATGTGTAAGTCCAGACTTCTTTCTCTTCCCTTCAAGGGAAAGATTTTATTTGGTCCAGACGTGGACTCCATTATTTCTACGGTTACCGGAGGCAAGGGTGCCTTCCTACCGCAAGATAAGAAGAACAAGCCTAAGGGGTGACAATCTTCTAATTTTCGTTCTGACAAATCCCAACGACAACAATCCTCCTCCAAGCCCTAGCAACCCATTAGTACTTGGAAGGCGGCTAAGTCCTTGAATAAATCCAAGTAGAATAAGAAGCCCGCTGAAAAAAAAAAAATTGGCATGAAGGGGCGGCCCCCGATCCGAGATCGGGTCGTGTAGGGGGCAGACTGCCTCTTTATTCAGACGCCTGGTTCAAGGACGTATTGGATCCATGGGTCCTGGAGGTGGTATCTCGGATACAAGATAGGCACAAATCTCATCCGCCAAGGGGCAGATTCCTTCCCTTGAATCTGTCTACCAGACCAGAAAAGCAGGGTGCCTTTCTATGGTGCGTTCGGGATCTATTCTCCTTAGGAGGAGTTGTACTGGTGCCTATCGAAGAAAGAGTTTTGGGGTTTAATTCAAACCTTATTGTGGCCCCAAAGGAGGGAACTTTCCGCCCAATTCTGGACCTAAAGTGCTTAAATAAATTTCTCAGTGTCCCTTTCTTCAAGATGGAGATAAGGTCCATCCTTCCTTTAATTCAGGAAGACTAGTTTATGACCACTATAGGCAAAACGAGAAAAGAAGGTCCAATGGCACTACATTTAAGATAAATGGGAACTACTGCCCAATGTAAGGATGCTAAAGTATTAACTTAAAGGGACATGAAACCCAAATTTTTTCTTTCATGATTCAGATAGAGAATACCATTTTAAACAACTTTCTAATTTACTTATATAATCTAATTTGCTTCATTCTCTTGATATTCTTTCCTGAAAAGCATATCTAGATATGCTCAGTAGCTTCTGATTGGTGGCTGCACGTATTTGCCTCATGTGATTGGCTCACCAATGTGCATTGCTATTTCTTTAACAAAAGATATCTAAAGAATGAAGCAAATTAGATAATAGAAGTAAATTGGGATGTTGTTTAAAATTGTATTCTCTGTCTGACTCATGAAAGAAAATTTTGGGGTTTAATGTCCCTTTAAGTTCCAGGGTTGATGCTGTGTTTAATAGAGACTTAATTTGACTAAAATTGGGGAGAATAGAGACCCTCCACAACAAGTATACACTGATAGCACTCCTGAGTCCTAGGAGGTGGGTGAATCCCAATGTATATTAGTAATCACAGAGAACTTATGTCAATTCCATGAATGACAAAAAATGGGTCAGATAGTGGTGAGAGAATAAATTAAAATATAACTTTTATTAATTGAATTAATTAAAATTGTCACACACACACAATTAAAACTACGGATAGGGGGGATTTGACAGCGTGTCATACAGTAATAGATGCTAACAATATAGCATATTAAGTATCATAGTCACCTCCAATAGAAGGATATTATAGGGAGAAACTAGCTAATATATAATAGCCAGGATTCACAATTGGAATCACTTATAATATGTTAAGGTGACTAATGCTGATAACTACTCCTGAATTGGTATGGCGTTAAGAAATTGCGGAGGATATTTAGGATGTATATGTTACCAGATGAGCATAAATGCTAGAGCACTATAGGATAACGACCAAATATGTGAAGATATAAATGTTGTTGGGCACTTGGGGTTATCCTCCAATGACTGGGTTCACACGAATTGGTAGGAAACCAAGGTGGTAAATCCAGAGATTAAAAATCTCTATGTATATGTGTATGTACACATATTAATGAATTTAGGATATTATTGTAGTGCACCCAGTAGTTACATAGGCTAGTGCGCTAGTGTGTCAGTAAACCTCCATTGACAGAAAAATATTAGTTGTGATTAAGTTTATATTTGGTAGTTTTGGGCATATTCTGCCACTTTAACAGTGGTTTATGTTTGTCAAGAGTTAGTAGTACATCAAAAGTTGGGATAAGTTCAGTATATAACAGGTAAAAGTGAATACTATTATTGTATTATTCCCAATAGGTACACTGTAACTCAGCCATTCACTTAAGATGAAACAAAGTAACTGCTATAGTAGCATGCTTTACTGTGAATTGTTATTACTGTAGCGATATGCTTTTAATACAATATGCCAGAATAATCACACATCTGACTGGGAGGTAGCTCTAATAAATTAGAGTAACATATAAACAATACTTGAGTTTAAGTTAATTAGCTTGATATAACAGCAAGCCACCTCTTTTGCACAATCGTTTATTTAGAGGGTATGTAATGAAGAGGCGGTTTTGAAGTTTAAAGGCACTCAAAAGGTTAAGTGTAGTGAATATTCATTGTGTCTCATTACATGGGAGTGGGTTAATCTATAACATGTTGAATAAAAAATACCCAATTCTGGTGATACTATGCTTCTGCATATATATATATATATATATATATATATATATATATATATATATATATATATATATATATATATATATATATTGAAGGCTTGACCACTTCTGGGTTTGTCCCAGTTTATCAGATTCCAATCGGACAATATAACCTCTGTGGCTTACATCAACCATCAAGGGGGAACAAGAAGTTCCATGGCGATGAAGGAAGTATCTCAGATTCTGGAGTGGTCCGGGTGTGGACAACTGGGAGGCAGATTTTCTCAGCAGGCAATCCTTCCATCCCAGGGAATGGTCTCTCCATCCCGAGGTGTTTGCAGAGATATGCTGCAAGTGGGGGACGCCGGAAATAGATCTCATGGCGTCCCGTCTCAATACCAAGCTACCCAGGTACGGGTCGAGGGATCCCCAAGCGGATCTAATAGATGCACTAGCAGTGCCCTGGAGGTTCAAACTCATATCTTTTCCCTCCATTACCGCTTCTTTCTCGAGTGGTGGCCCGCGTCAAGCAGGAGCGGGTATCAGTAATCCTGATTGCTCCATTGTGGCCGCGAAGGACGTGGTTCGCAGATCTAGTGGAGATGTCCCCATCTCCTCCGTGGAAGTTACCTTGTCGCTGAGACCTGCTGATAAGAGGTCAATTTGTTGTTGTTTTTTGCATGCTATTTTAAGCTTAAAGGGACATGAAACCCATAATTTTTATTTCATGATTTGGATAGAGAATACAATTTTAAACAACTTTCCAATTTACTTCTATTATTTAATTTGCTACCTTGTATTCCTTCTATTTGCTGAAAGGTTTATCTAGGTAAGCTAAGGAGCAGCAAAGCACCTAGGTTCTAGCTGCTGATTGGTGTCTGCAGATATATAATGACTGTCATTGGCTCACCCATGTGTTCAGTTAAAAACTAGTAGTGCATTGCTGCTCCTTAAACAAATGATACCAAGAGAATGAAGCAAATTAGATAATAGAAGTAAGACATTTGTTAAATTCCATGTTCTATCTAAATCAAGAAAGACAAATTTTGGGTTTCATGTCCCTTTAATGGCGGTGTTTGCAATATACACCATTTGCTTATGTACTTTCTTTTTAGTGCAATCTTTTTCTTCTGTTATGTGTGATCAGTCCACGGGTCATCATTACTTCTGGGATATAACTCCTCCCCAACAGGAAATGCAAGAGGATTCACCCAGCAGAGCTGCATATAGCTCCTCCCCTCTACGTCAGTCCCAGTCATTCTCTTGCACCCAACGACTAGATAGGATGTGTGAGAGGACTATGGTGATTATACTTAGTTTTTATGACTTCAATCAAAAGTTTGTTATTTTAAAATAGCACCGGAGCGTGTTATTACTTCTCTGGCAGAGTTTGAGGAAGAATCTGTCAGAGTTTTTTTTTTTACTATGATTTTAACCGGAGTAGTTAAGATCATATTGCTGTTCTCGGCCATCTGAGGGAGGTAAAGGCTTCAGATCAGGGGACAGCGGGCAGATGAATCTGCATTGAGGTATGTAGCAGTTTTTATTTTCTGAATGGAATTGATGAGAAAATCCTGCCATACCGTTAAAATGACATGTATGTATACACTTCAGTATTCTGGGGATGGTATTTCACCGGAACTACTCTGTTAAAGGTCACTAATCCTTTTTAATAACTATTTATCATGTTAAACGTTTTTGCTGGAATGTAGAATCGTTTACATTGCTGAGGTACTGTGTGAATAAATATTTGGGCATTATTTTCCACTTGGCAGTTTTTTTGCTTTAATTGTGACAGTTTCGTTTCTCTTCACTGCTGTGTGGGAGAGGGAGGGGCCGTTTTTGGCGCTCTTTGCTACGCATCAAAAAATACCAGTCAGTTACTTTTATATTTCCTGCATGATCCGGTTCATCTCTGATAGATCTCAGGGGTCTTCAAACTTCTTTGAAGGGAGGTAAATTCTCTCAGCAGAGCTGTGAGAATTCTTATAGTGACTGTGAATAAAAACGTTGCTTTGTATTTTTTATGCCAATCTTAGATTTAAAGATTCTAAACAAATTCCTAAGAGTTCCATCGTTCAAAATGGAAACTATTCGGACAATCTTACCCATGATCCAAGAGGGTCAGTACATGACCACAGTGGATTTAAAGGATGCTTACCTTCACATACCGATCCACAAAGATCATCACCGGTATCTAAGGTTTGCCTTCTTAGACAGGCACTACCAGTTTGTAGCTCTTCCATTCGGATTGGCTACGGCTCCAAGAATCTTCACAAAGGTTCTGGGTGCCCTTCTGGCGGTACTAAGACCGCGAGGGATTTCGGTAGCTCCATACCTAGACGACATTCTAATACAAGCTTCAAGCTTTCAAACTGCCAAGTCTCATACAGAGTTAGTTCTGGCATTTCTAAGGTCGCATGGATGGAAAGTGAACGAAAAGAAGAGTTCTCTTTTTCCTCTCACAAGAGTTCCATTCTTGGGGACTCTTATAGATTCTGTAGAAATGAAGATTTACCTGACAGAGGACAGGTTAACAAAGCTTCAAAATGCATGCCGTGTCCTTCATTCCATTCAACACCCGTCAGTAGCTCAATGCATGGAGGTGATCGGCTTAATGGTAGCGGCAATGGACATAGTACCTTTTGCACGCCTACACCTCAGACCTCTGCAATTATGCATGCTAAGTCAGTGGAATGGGGATTACTCAGATTTGTCCCCTACTCTGAATCTGAATCAAGAGACCAGAAATTCTCTTCTATGGTGGCTTCATCGGCCACACCTGTCCAGGGGGATGCCATTCAGCAGGCCAGACTGGACAATTGTAACAACAGACGCCAGCCTACTAGGTTGGGGCGCTGTCTGGAATTCTCTGAAGGCTCAGGGACTATGGAATCAGGAGGAGAGTCTCCTTCCAATAAACATTCTGGAATTGAGGGCAGTTCTCAATGCCCTTCTAGCTTGGCCCCAATTAACAACTCGGGGGTTCATCAGGTTTCAGTCGGACAACATCACGACTGTAGCTTACATCAACCATCAGGGAGGGACAAGAAGCTCCCTAGCAATGGTGGAAGTATCAAAGATAATTCGCTGGGCAGAGTCTCACTCTTGCCACCTGTCAGCAATCCACATCCCGGGAGTGGAGAACTGGGAGGCGGATTTCTTGAGTCGCCAGACTTTTCATCCGGGGGAGTGGGAACTTCATCCGGAGGTCTTTGCCCAAATACTTCGACGTTGGGGCAAACCAGAGATAGATCTCATGGCGTCTCGCCAGAACGCCAAACTTCCTCGCTACGGGTCCAGATCCAGGGATCCGGGAGCGGTTCTGATAGATGCTTTGACAGCACCTTGGAACTTCGGGATGGCTTATGTGTTCCCACCCTTTCCGCTGCTTCCTCGATTGATTGCCAAAATCAAGCAGGAGAGAGCATCAGTGATTCTAATAGCGCCTGCATGGCCACGCAGGACTTGGTATGCAGATCTAGTGGACATGTCATCCTGTCCGCCTTGGTCTCTACCTCTAAGACAGGACCTTCTGATACAGGGTCCATTCAAACATCAAAATCTAACTTCTCTGAAGCTGACTGCTTGGAAATTGAACGTTTGATTTTATCAAAACGTGGTTTTTCTGAGTCGGTTATTGATACCCTGATACAGGCTAGGAAGCCTGTTACCAGAAAGATTTACCATAAAATATGGCGTAAATACCTATACTGGTGCGAATCCAAACATTACTCCTGGAGTAAGGTTAGGATCTCTAGGATATTGTCTTTTCTACAAGAAGGGTTAGAAAAGGGTTTATCAGCTAGTTCATTAAAGGGACAGATTTCAGCTCTGTCCATCTTGTTACACAGGCGTCTGTCAGAAAATCCAGACGTCCAGGCTTTTTGTCAGGCTTTAGCTAGGATCAAGCCTGTGTTTAAAGCTGTTGCTCCGCCATGGAGTTTAAACTTAGTTCTTAACGTTTTACAGGGTGTTCCATTTGAACCCCTTCATTCCATTGATATAAAATTGTTATCTTGGAAAGTTCTGTTTTTAATGGCTATTTCCTCGGCTCGAAGAGTCTCTGAGTTATCAGCCTTACATTGTGATTCTCCTTATCTGATTTTTCACTCAGACAAGGTAGTTCTGCGTACTAAACCTGGGTTCTTACCTAAGGTGGTCACTAACAGGAATATCAATCAAGAGATTGTTGTTCCATCCTTGTGTCCAAATCCTTCTTCAAAGAAGGAACGTCTTCTACACAATCTGGATGTAGTTCGTGCCCTCAAGTTCTACTTGCAGGCAACTAAAGATTTTCGCCAAACTTCTTCCCTGTTTGTCGTTTATTCTGGACAGAGGAGAGGTCAAAAAGCTTCTGCTACCTCTCTTTTTGGCTTCGTAGCATAATACGTTTAGCCTATGAGACTGCTGGTCAGCAGCCTCCTGAAAGAATTACAGCTCACTCCACTAGAGCTGTGGCTTCCACTTGGGCCTTTAAGAATGAGGCCTCTGTTGAACAGATTTGCAAGGCTGCAACTTGGTCTTCGCTTCATACTTTTTCCAAATTTTACAAATTTGACACTTTTGCTTCTTCGGAGGCTATTTTTGGGAGAAAGGTTCTTCAGGCAGTGGTTCCTTCTATATAATGAGCCTGCCTATCCCTCCCGTCATCCGTGTACTTTTGCTTTGGTATTGGTATCCCAGAAGTAATGATGACCCGTGGACTGATCACACATAACAGAAGAAAACATAATTTATGCTTACCTGATAAATTCCTTTCTTCTGTTGTGTGATCAGTCCACGGCCCGCCCTGTTTTAAGGCAGGTAAATATCTTTTAAATTATACTCCAGTCACCACTTCACCCTTGGTTACTCCTTTCTCGTTGATTCTTGGTCGAATGACTGGGACTGACGTAGAGGGGAGGAGCTATATGCAGCTCTGCTGGGTGAATCCTCTTGCATTTCCTGTTGGGGAGGAGTTATATCCCAGAAGTAATGATGACCCGTGGACTGATCACACAACAGAAGAAAGGAATTTATCAGGTAAGCATAAATTATGTTTTATCTATCCTTTGGCAGTACGCACTTCAGTCTGCACATCCCGCCACGGCACTGTTTTTGGCACCCTTTGTTGTATCGGCACCTTGGGAGGGATTCTGTACATGACCTCTGGTGCGATGTTGTATAACGCCATGTTAATAGAGGGGTTAGTAGTCTGAGAAAGCAGTTTTCCATAGCGCCCTTATTCTGTTCTGTGATTTACACTTCATGCATTGTGTGTTTCATCCGGTATCTGTGGGGTTAAATTTATTTTGCTGCGAGCTGGACTCGGCGCTCCTATGTTTGACATGTTCAAACCCCTCTCTACAAGTTGGGTTTCTTTATGCTCATACTCTGGGGGTATATGGTATGCAAAATGGTGGCTGAGGTTATTCTTTCCCTTACATGGCATATCATAATTTTTAACATTCTAAGGTATTTTTTCCCTGTTTAAGGTTTTCTGTTTAAGAATTTCCTTTTCACAGTTATTCCCTGGTGTTTTTCGCCATCTTGTGGCGTTTTGATGTTATTACATCTATAGATTCTGATTACACAGTATTGATAATTTTTTAAAGGATTTTTACTTTCTGACATCACATATTTATGATTCATCTCATATGATAATTCAGCATGTTCATGTTTATGCTTTTTTTTGTCTCTTTATAATAAAAAAAATAATTTTCTGAGATGTTGATTCCTCTGAAGAATATAAATAGTACATGAGATTCATACAAATATTTATATGCTGCATGATTATCCTTTTAAGGTTTTTGTCGGTTATTTCCTCTGAAAGCTATATACATATTTTATTTCTTAGGATATATTATGTATATGTGTGCTATATTTTTTTCCTCATAATGAGATTTATAGATCTGTCTGTTGCATATGACTGACTGTTGCAACTTCTATTCTTTATGTTAATTACAATACGAATTATCTTAGTATGATTTAGAATCATACTTATATATTTTATGTATATGTGTACATTATTCTATCTCTCTCATAGGGAGTAGAATTTCTGTTAATGACATAGCAGCAAGTATTTGTTCAAGATACAAGATGGTTTTTCAAGTCTTGTCCTCTGTAGGACAGATTTATCCTAGTCTATCTTCTAACCTGGTGATAGAAATGTATAAATGGATTAGTGGTTTGGTTAAATACCTAATAACTAGATGTCTTGGGTTCAAAATCAGCTCTTTATTGATCTACCTCCGGCAGATCAGGGCTTAGGGTTTTATTACAACTTTTTTGTCTTTTCCAAGTAAGAGAAATCCTTTCCTCCCTATTTTAGATCTTGTGCCTCAACCAATTTCTTTAGGTTCCGTCCTTCAAGATGGAGACTTTCCATCTTCCTTTGGTTCAGGAGGGTCAGTTGATGACCACTATAGATCTGTAGGACACATACCTCCATGTTCCTATTCACATAACTTTTTCAGTTTTCTGCGGTTTGCCTTTCTAGACAAACTCCTTTTCGCAGCCCTTTATTTTGGCCTAACTACAGCTCCCAGAATATTTACAAGGGTTCTGGGGGCTCTTTTAGCGGTAGCCAGACCTCAGGGAATCGCTGTGGCCCCATACCTGGACAATATCTTGGTTCAGCCTCCATCTTTTCATTGGACAAGATCTCACACAAACTCGGTTATTCACTCAGGGTGGAAGATAAATCTGGACATGAGTTCCCTGGTTCCGGTTAACAGGGTCTGTTTTTTGGGGACAATCATAGATTCGGTCTTCATGAAATTCTTCCTACCAGAGGTGAGAGAGTCCAATCTTCTGTCTGCCTGTCTTTCCCTTCAATCCTCTGAATGCCCCTCAGTAGCGCAGGGCATGGAAGTAATTGGTCTCATGGTGGCCTCCATGGAAATTTTTCTTCTTTTTGCTTGCTTCCATCTGAGACCTCTCCAACTATGTATGCTCAAACAATGTAACGGCGACCTTTCGGACCTATCTCAGCTGGTCGTCCTAGACAACCTCACAAGAGAATCTCTCTTGGTGGTTCGGTCAGGATCATTTGGTTTAAGGCATGCGCTTTTTGAGACCACCTTGGGAGATGGTGACTTTGGATACCAGTCTCTCAGGCTAGGGAGCTGTTTGGATTCCTTTAAGAGCTCAAGGACCTTGGTCTCCGATGGAATCCGTCCTCCCAATAACAATTCTGGATGAGATGCAATGCTCTTGTAACGTGGCCTCAACTTGGTTTCTGTCCAGTTTATCAGTTTTCTATCGGACAAGATACAATCTGTGATATACAACGAGTGAGTCCCACAATTGCCACTTTTCTGCTTTTTGTCCCGGGTGTGGACTCTGGGAAGCAGACTATCTGAGCCGACAGACGCAGGGGTCAAATAGAGGATTGCGGCTCACTCTTCTCATGCT
Source organism: Bombina bombina (assembly GCF_027579735.1). Taxonomy (NCBI): domain Eukaryota; kingdom Metazoa; phylum Chordata; class Amphibia; order Anura; family Bombinatoridae; genus Bombina; species Bombina bombina. Next base: position 634,699,549 of record NC_069501.1, read on the forward strand.
GCTTCTTCTTCCTGGGGCTTTTAAGAACAAAGCTTCCTTAAAACAGATATGTAAGGCGGCTACTTGGTCCTCATTGCATACCTTTTCAAATTTTTATGTTTTTGCCTCGGCTGAGGCTGCTTTTGGGAGAGAGGTGCTTCAAGTGGTGGTGCCTCCAGTTTAGGTCCGCCTGCCTTTAGTTCTTCCTCCCTGTTCATTCTATGTCCTCTCTGGCTTGGGTATTGGTTTCCCAACAGTTTTTGAATGAAATAGAGGACTCCTTATGCCATTGTAAAGAAAACAATTTATGCTTACCTGATAAATTCTTTTTTTTTTTTTATGGCGACATTTATTTTTATAATCTTCTGGCACCTCCTATGCCCCTTGTGTCCCTATTTCTCTTTCCTTATTCCCTCGGCTGAATGACTGTGGAGTATGGGAAGTGGGAGGGATACTTAAAGCTTTGCTGGGGTGTCTTTGCCGCCTCCTGGTGGCTATGAGTTGAATTTCCCAACTGTAATTGAATGGAATCGTTTTCTCTCAATGTCAGGAAATTAATTAATTTATCTGGTAAGCATAAATATTGTTTTAACCTTTGTGATTACATTGTATCTAAACCTCTCTTGACATTCACCTGATCACATGGCTATTATCTATTAACTTGCATTTAAGCCAATTAGTGCAGTGTCAGCCAAAACTTCATGGGAGAGAGCACAATGTTATCTATATGGCCTACATGGATTAGCAGTCGCTTGTTGGGAAAAGCTAATAATAAAAAAAAAAAGCATGTGATAAGAGACTAGTGGCTTAGAAAGAGGCGCTATTTAGAGGTTTAAAGGTTATAAAGTATATTAATATAACAATGTTGGTTGTGCAAAGCTGGGGAATGGCCAGTAAAAGCATTCTTTTTATACAATAACAATTTTGGTGTAGACTTTCCCTTTAAGTTTATTTTTGTATTTGAGTTGGCTGTTTTTGCTTATTAAAAAACAAAAATAGTTTTCTTCTGTTATGTGTGATCAGTCCACGGGTCATCATTACTTCTGGGATATAACTCCTCCCCAACAGGAAATGCAAGAGGATTCACCCAGCAGAGCTGCATATAGCTCCTCCCCTCTACGTCAGTCCCAGTCATTCTCTTGCACCCAACGACTAGATAGGATGTGTGAGAGGACTATGGTGATTATACTTAGTTTTTATGACTTCAATCAAAAGTTTGTTATTTTAAAATAGCACCGGAGCGTGTTATTACTTCTCTGGCAGAGTTTGAGGAAGAATCTGTCAGAGTTTTTTACTATGATTTTAACCGGAGTAGTTAAGATCATATTGCTGTTCTCGGCCATCTGAGGGAGGTAAAGGCTTCAGATCAGGGGACAGCGGGCAGATGAATCTGCATTGAGGTATGTAGCAGTTTTTATTTTCTGAATGGAATTGATGAAAAAATCCTGCCATACCGTTAAAATGACATGTATGTATACACTTCAGTATTCTGGGGATGGTATTTCACCGGAACTACTCTGTTAAAGGTCACTAATCCTTTTTAATAACTATTTATCATGTTAAACGTTTTTGCTGGAATGTAGAATCGTTTACATTGCTGAGGTACTGTGTGAATAAATATTTGGGCATTATTTTCCACTTGGCAGTTTTTTTGCTTTAATTGTGACAGTTTCGTTTCTCTTCACTGCTGTGTGGGAGAGGGAGGGGCCGTTTTTGGCGCTCTTTGCTACGCATCAAAAAATACCAGTCAGTTACTTTTATATTTCCTGCATGATCCGGTTCATCTCTGATAGATCTCAGGGGTCCTCAAACTTCTTTGAAGGGAGGTAAATTCTCTCAGCAGAGCTGTGAGAATTCTTATAGTGACTGTGAATAAAAACGTTGCTTTGTATTTTTTATGTCAAATTTAATTATTGTTATTTTACTAATGGGAACAAACCTTTGCTAAAAGTTTTGTTGTTTTAAAGTTTGATGCTATAACTGTTTTTCAGTTCATTATTTCAACTGTCATTTAATCGTTAGTACCTCTTTGAGGCACAGTACGTTTTTTGCTAAAAAAGATTATAACCAAGTTGTAAGTTTTTTGCTAGTGTGTTAAACATGTCTGACTCAGAGGAAGATATCTGTGTCATTTGTTCCAATGCCAAGGTGGAGCCCAATAGAAATTTATGTACTAACTGTATTGATGCTACTTTAAATAAAAGTCAATCTGTACAATGTGAACAAATTTCACCAAACAGCGAGGGGAGAGTTATGCCGACTAACTCGCCTCACGCGGCAGTACCTGCATCTCCCGCCCGGGAGGTGCGTGATATTTTGGCGCCTAGTACATCTGGGCGGCCATTACAGATAACATTACAAGATATGGCTACTGTTATGACTGAAGTTTTGTCTAAATTACCAGAACTAAGAGGCAAGCGTGATCACTCTGGGGTGAGAACAGAGTGCGCTGACAATGCTAGGGCCATGTCTGATACTGCGTCACAGCTCGCAGAGCATGAGGACGGAGAGCTTCATTCTGTGGGTGACGGTTCTGATCCAAACAGATTGGACTCAGATATTTCAAATTTTAAATTTAAATTGGAGAACCTCCGTGTATTACTAGGGGAGGTCTTAGCAGCTCTCAACGATTGTAACACCGTTGCAATACCAGAGAAACTGTGTAGGTTGGATAAATACTTTGCGGTACCGGCGAGTACTGACGTTTTTCCTATACCTAAGAGACTAACTGAAATTGTTACTAAGGAGTGGGATAGACCCGGTGTGCCGTTCTCACCCCCTCCAATATTTAGAAAGATGTTTCCAATAGACGCCACCACTCGGGACTTATGGCAAACGGTCCCCAAGGTGGAGGGAGCAGTTTCTACTTTAGCTAAGCGTACCACTATCCCGGTGGAGGATAGCTGTGCTTTCTCAGATCCAATGGATAAAAAATTAGAGGGTTACCTTAAGAAAATGTTTGTTCAACAAGGTTTTATATTACAACCCCTTGCATGTATCGCGCCGATTACGGCTGCGGCAGCATTTTGGATTGAGTCGCTTGAAGAGAACCTTAGTTCATCTACGCTAGACGACATTACGGACAGGCTTAGAGTCCTTAAACTAGCTAATTCCTTCATTTCGGAGGCCGTAGTACATTTAACCAAACTTACGGCTAAGAACTCAGGATTCGCCATACAGGCACGTAGGGCGCTGTGGCTAAAATCCTGGTCAGCTGATGTTACTTCTAAGTCCAAATTACTTAATATACCTTTCAAGGGGCAGTCTTTATTTGGGCCCGGTTTGAAAGAGATTATCGCTGACATTACAGGAGGTAAGGGCCACGCCCTACCTCAAGACAAAGCCAAAGCTAAGGCTAGACAGTCTAATTTTCGTCCCTTTCGGAACTTCAAAACAGGAGCAGCATCAACCTCCACTGCACCAAAACAGGAAGGAGCTGTTGCTCGTTACAGGCAAGGCTGGAAGCCTAACCAGTCCTGGAACAAGAGCAAGCAGGCCAGGAAACCTGCTGCTGCCCCAAAGACAGCATGAACCGAGAGCCCCCGATCCGGGACCGGATCTAGTGGGGGGCAGACTCTCTCTCTTCGCCCAGGCCTGGGCAAGAGATGTTCAGGATCCCTGGGCACTAGAGATCATATCTCAGGGATACCTTCTAGACTTCAAATTATCTCCCCCAAGAGGGAGATTTCATCTGTCAAGGTTGTCAACCAACCAGATAAAGAAAGAAGCGTTTCTACGCTGCGTACAAGATCTGTTAATAATGGGAGTGATCCATCCGGTTCCGCGGTCGGAACAAGGACAAGGGTTCTACTCAAACCTGTTTGTGGTTCCCAAAAAAGAGGGAACTTTCAGGCCAATCTTAGATTTAAAGATTCTAAACAAATTCCTAAGAGTTCCATCGTTCAAAATGGAAACTATTCGGACAATCTTACCCATGATCCAAGAGGGTCAGTACATGACCACAGTGGATTTAAAGGATGCTTACCTTCACATACCGATCCACAAAGATCATCACCGGTATCTAAGGTTTGCCTTCTTAGACAGGCACTACCAGTTTGTAGCTCTTCCATTCGGATTGGCTACGGCTCCAAGAATCTTCACAAAGGTTCTGGGTGCCCTTCTGGCGGTACTAAGACCGCGAGGGATTTCGGTAGCTCCATACCTAGACGACATTCTAATACAAGCTTCAAGCTTTCAAACTGCCAAGTCTCATACAGAGTTAGTTCTGGCATTTCTAAGGTCGCATGGATGGAAAGTGAACGAAAAGAAGAGTTCTCTTTTTCCTCTCACAAGAGTTCCATTCTTGGGGACTCTTATAGATTCTGTAGAAATGAAGATTTACCTGACAGAGGACAGGTTAACAAAGCTTCAAAATGCATGCCGTGTCCTTCATTCCATTCAACACCCGTCAGTAGCTCAATGCATGGAGGTGATCGGCTTAATGGTAGCGGCAATGGACATAGTACCTTTTGCACGCCTACACCTCAGACCTCTGCAATTATGCATGCTAAGTCAGTGGAATGGGGATTACTCAGATTTGTCCCCTACTCTGAATCTGAATCAAGAGACCAGAAATTCTCTTCTATGGTGGCTTCATCGGCCACACCTGTCCAGGGGGATGCCATTCAGCAGGCCAGACTGGACAATTGTAACAACAGACGCCAGCCTACTAGGTTGGGGCGCTGTCTGGAATTCTCTGAAGGCTCAGGGACTATGGAATCAGGAGGAGAGTCTCCTTCCAATAAACATTCTGGAATTGAGGGCAGTTCTCAATGCCCTTCTAGCTTGGCCCCAATTAACAACTCGGGGGTTCATCAGGTTTCAGTCGGACAACATCACGACTGTAGCTTACATCAACCATCAGGGAGGGACAAGAAGCTCCCTAGCAATGGTGGAAGTATCAAAGATAATTCGCTGGGCAGAGTCTCACTCTTGCCACCTGTCAGCAATCCACATCCCGGGAGTGGAGAACTGGGAGGCGGATTTCTTGAGTCGCCAGACTTTTCATCCGGGGGAGTGGGAACTTCATCCGGAGGTCTTTGCCCAAATACTTCGACGTTGGGGCAAACCAGAGATAGATCTCATGGCGTCTCGCCAGAACGCCAAACTTCCTCGCTACGGGTCCAGATCCAGGGATCCGGGAGCGGTTCTGATAGATGCTTTGACAGCACCTTGGAACTTCGGGATGGCTTATGTGTTTCCACCCTTTCCGCTGCTTCCTCGATTGATTGCCAAAATCAAGCAGGAGAGAGCATCAGTGATTCTAATAGCGCCTGCATGGCCACGCAGGACTTGGTATGCAGATCTAGTGGACATGTCATCCTGTCCGCCTTGGTCTCTACCTCTAAGACAGGACCTTCTGATACAGGGTCCATTCAAACATCAAAATCTAACTTCTCTGAAGCTGACTGCTTGGAAATTGAACGTTTGATTTTATCAAAACGTGGTTTTTCTGAGTCGGTTATTGATACCCTGATACAGGCTAGGAAGCCTGTTACCAGAAAGATTTACCATAAAATATGGCGTAAATACCTATACTGGTGCGAATCCAAACATTACTCCTGGAGTAAGGTTAGGATCTCTAGGATATTGTCTTTTCTACAAGAAGGGTTAGAAAAGGGTTTATCAGCTAGTTCATTAAAGGGACAGATTTCAGCTCTGTCCATCTTGTTACACAGGCGTCTGTCAGAAAATCCAGACGTCCAGGCTTTTTGTCAGGCTTTGGCTAGGATCAAGCCTGTGTTTAAAGCTGTTGCTCCGCCATGGAGTTTAAACTTAGTTCTTAACGTTTTACAGGGTGTTCCATTTGAACCCCTTCATTCCATTGATATAAAATTGTTATCTTGGAAAGTTCTGTTTTTAATGGCTATTTCCTCGGCTCGAAGAGTCTCTGAGTTATCAGCCTTACATTGTGATTCTCCTTATCTGATTTTTCACTCAGACAAGGTAGTTCTGCGTACTAAACCTGGGTTCTTACCTAAGGTGGTCACTAACAGGAATATCAATCAAGAGATTGTTGTTCCATCCTTGTGTCCAAATCCTTCTTCAAAGAAGGAACGTCTTCTACACAATCTGGATGTAGTTCGTGCCCTCAAGTTCTACTTGCAGGCAACTAAAGATTTTCGCCAAACTTCTTCCCTGTTTGTCGTTTATTCTGGACAGAGGAGAGGTCAAAAAGCTTCTGCTACCTCTCTCTCTTTTTGGCTTCGTAGCATAATACGTTTAGCCTATGAGACTGCTGGTCAGCAGCCTCCTGAAAGAATTACAGCTCACTCCACTAGAGCTGTGGCTTCCACTTGGGCCTTTAAGAATGAGGCCTCTGTTGAACAGATTTGCAAGGCTGCAACTTGGTCTTCGCTTCATACTTTTTCCAAATTTTACAAATTTGACACTTTTGCTTCTTCGGAGGCTATTTTTGGGAGAAAGGTTCTTCAGGCAGTGGTTCCTTCTATATAATGAGCCTGCCTATCCCTCCCGTCATCCGTGTACTTTTGCTTTGGTATTGGTATCCCAGAAGTAATGATGACCCGTGGACTGATCACACATAACAGAAGAAAACATAATTTATGCTTACCTGATAAATTCCTTTCTTCTGTTGTGTGATCAGTCCACGGCCCGCCCTGTTTTAAGGCAGGTAAATATCTTTTAAATTATACTCCAGTCACCACTTCACCCTTGGTTACTCCTTTCTCGTTGATTCTTGGTCGAATGACTGGGACTGACGTAGAGGGGAGGAGCTATATGCAGCTCTGCTGGGTGAATCCTCTTGCATTTCCTGTTGGGGAGGAGTTATATCCCAGAAGTAATGATGACCCGTGGACTGATCACACAACAGAAGAAAGGAATTTATCAGGTAAGCATAAATTATGTTTTTTGACATGTATACTTGAACCTGCTGGAAGAGCAGACTTTCTTATCTCTTTATACACAAACACCAATTCTGAGACCAATTGAAAAACATTTTTCAGTACTTTTGTCTCCCTACCCTCAGAGGTTGATATTTGATACAGTCTCTTATTTAGTTAGATTTTTTTTATAGCAAATACTACAGTATTCATATTTCAATATAGTTGGTTTCAACAGGCAAAATCAGCTATTTCAAATGACAATATTAAAGTAAAATAGTTATTTGTCCCATTTTTTTTTTCTATTCTGTTATCCATGTCAACAAAGGCGAAGCAGTTTATTTACTATGTTGGAGTGCTAATAATTTTTCCCCCCCCTCAGTGAACACCTATCCTGCTCCTTCAACTTTTTCCTTCACGGAGATAGTAATGTTTGCACAAGTGTGGAAATTAGCCAGCACCAACCAGTGTACCACCTTAGTGAGGAGCACCTCACACTTGCCCAGCAATCCAACAGTCCATTTCAAGGTAATAACTTCGGGTTCTAGTAAAAAAAATAAAAAAATTTTTTTTTACAACTATCATTGAAGAATCAAATCTTAAACACGTTTATTGTTTAAAGGACATTATACTGAAATTTAAAATGGACAATAGTACATTTTTAATTAGACTAGAAGTGTATTTACTTTGCAAAAAAAACTAAAATTAAAATATATATATTTTTTTGTAGGCCAAAGCACTTGAATCCAAGCGGCATACATGATAAACGTGAATAAAGTATTAACAGAAATTATTTTAGTCAAATTTGAAATGTATTCCTGTGCATTTCAGATGCCTTTCTAAGCATCCTCATTTCTTAAAGTGAAAGTCAATCCTAGCGTTGTACAAACACTAGGATTGACTTTTGAAACAAATAAAGGGGACTTTCCTTCATGAAGTATAAGATACTTCATGTAGAAAGCTCCTTTATTTGTTTCAACCGATCGCCGTTCTTAGCTGCTACAGCAGCCCATGGCTAAAAAATTTTTTTGCTAAGAGGTGACATTTTCACCTCTTAGCCAATAGCCGTGCGGTAAATCCGGCTTGGAGACGGATAATAATAATATAATAATTATAATATAATAATAATTATAACTAAAATTGTTGTGCTATATGTGGAGTGAAATAGTTTAGGTAAAGATTGGGTTTATATACTCAAAAACAAAATTTAGCTAGCGCTCCAACTGGGGAGCAAAGGCTAAATATATGGAAGTACACGGATAATATGTAAAAGTGTGAACATACACAGAAGATGTATAAAAATGAGTGTATACAGGAAATATCAGAAATATAATGTGCAAAACTCAGATAAAAAGCGCTAATATGTAAGAACAGTATAGGGACGTCTCCCTCAATGCTGAGTAAAAATTAAAATGTCTGTTAAAAGGTACCTTTAAAAGTATACAACTTGGATGTGAGAACGAATGTCAGTTTTCTTTCATAAAAACAGTGGTGAAATCACGTGATGGGAGTTCTCTGATGTCCCATAGGCTAATTCACTAACATGATATGATGTTCCAATCCTGTCGGCCGTTACAATGTATCCTAAAGCCTTCAATGAGCTAGCAGTGTAGCAAACTTTGTTGTCATGGAAATGATGCAATCCGCTTTCAAGCAAATATCTATGCTTTAGGTTCAAACGATAATTCCTCTTTTTCTGCTGTATAGGGAGTTTTAATTCCAGCAATGTAGCTCTTAATAACCACCGTGGGATATTAGAATACACATATATGTGTATATGTAGAAATACGTGGCCTGTCTCCACCGTATTCGTAGATACTCCCAGGAACAATGCATCGTGCAATAAGAAGCAATGAGGTTCCTCTGTGGCAGTTAGTAAGGTCTATGCGTTTCACCCTTACAAGGGCTTTATCAAGATACTTTGACTGGGGGCGTGTCCTGACAGTGGCCTTGTCAAGTCGTATAATCTAGAAGCTCTGTTTCCTAAATTGAAAAATCACTAATTATCTACATTTAACTGGGTCATCCTGCATATAAATGACCTAATATTCAAAATGGAAAATATGCTGCTTCAGCTGATACCAGTTATTTGAGGTTCCCAATAAGTGGAGTTCTAAAATAGCTAGATGAAGAAAATTCCAACGGCAACTTTCTCAAAAACCATAGAAGCATGGAAGTGGACTTTGATGTACAACTATAGGCTGCTCTGGCTGATATTGAGCATAAATTGTTACATGGGTTTGATCAGCTTATGGCGAAGGTACAACATCAAATTATAACTTGGAAGTATACAGAACTCAACATGGCGACTGAGTCAGAAGCAGCTGAGCTAACTAGCAACAACAAGTCTAAGATCTTGAGCCTCCTAAGTCGGAAAGCGTGCGGGGCTGCCTGTCTGACACGAGGGAGACAAAAGCAGAGGATCGAAAAGCTACCAAGCTTGTTTTTGTGAACCACGCTGCAACCGCACTCTCAACAGTATATGGGGGAGCATTGGAAGACCGGCTGCTTGCGCCTTGTTCTTTGAGAGATGGAGGGGCCTCCGTTTTTCCGGGATGAAGCGTTGGAACTCTAGACTTCTTAGTGCCCCCCACACATTTGATAACGGCCTCATTTCTCCACAACAGCAACCAAAGTTGGGGTATTACTGTGACCGAAGTGGATTAAAGCATTTGTAGTACACACAACACATCTTCCTAAAGGCAGTAATATATATTACTCCTATCTTATGTGGAATACAAAGAACGATGACTTTTGTTTCGGGACATGTTGGGTATATTACATATAAAGCTTTGTGTCTCTCTTTTTTTTTTTTTCGTTTTAAGTTAATAACAGGGAGTGTTTCGCATTTGAGGTTTGAGCCTTATGAAGTCACTAAATAGGTCTAAATTTAAGTGTTTTATGTCACTCTCTCTGCTCTTTGGTAAAGATGTAGATAGGCTCCTTATACAACACAGGGAATTATAAATGTCGACTCATGTCTGATGAAATTCTGTTTAAGCCTGTCCCAGATATTGTTTATATTTGTTGAGTCTTGCATTTAAAGTTCAATAGCAACCTAACTTTTACCTGATATAGTTGACATATCTGCCCCTGGGTATAGGGCCCATGTCCCAGGACAAGATTTCTGTAGGAAGATTGGAACACAAGCCCTCTTACAACATGATACTGGTGTAACAACATTCATATAGAGTAAAAATCTTTTTATACTGACATTCATGGATATGGTAAGGATAGTACATGATGCGCTGCTTTGATTCTATTCTATGTTTTCAAGCTTAAAAATATATCTTAGTAAAATAAAACAGGTGACAAAGGTAAGCCTTGGAATACTCTTCTTTATCTTTCTTTTTTAAATGATAGAAAGATTCAACAAGTTCCTGTCCACTCATACCCAACCTGCGATTGACGCATATGGAGACATTTATACCTCTATTGTGTACAATCTTGATATTAAAGAAAACCCCTTTTATTAACAAGTAACAACAATGCTCCTAGCTAGCTAACCTCCAGGACACGCTCTCTCGCGCGCTCTCTCTCTATCTCTATCTCGCTCTCGCTCTCTCGCTCTCTCTTTTTCTCTCTCTCTTTTTCTCTTTCTTTCTCTCTCTCTTTCTTTCTTTCTTTCTTTCTCTCTCTTTCTATCTTTCTTTTTCTTTCTCTCTCTTTTTCTTTCTCTTTCTTTCTCTCTCTTTCTATCTTTCTTTTTCTTTCTCTCTCTTTTTCTTTCTCTTTCTTTCTCTCTCTCTTTTTCTTTCTTTTTCTTTCTCTCTCTTTTCTTCTGTTAAGTGTGATCAGTCCACGGGTCATCATTACTTCTGGGATATTAACTGCTCCCCTACAGGAAATGCAAGAGGATTCACCCAGCAGAGCTGCATATAGCTCCTCCCCTCTACGTCACTCCCAGTCATTCTCTTGCACCCAGCAACTAGATAGGTCGTGTGAGAGGACTATGGTGATTATACTTAGTTTTATATCTTCAATCAAAAGTTTGTTATTTTAAAATAGCACCGGAGTGTGTTATTACCTCTCTGGCAGAGTTTGAGGAAGAATCTACCAGAGTTTTGCTATGATTTTAGCCGGAGTAGTTAAGATCATATTGCTGTTCTCGGCCATCTGAGGA